>NC_092232.1:21261527-21580277 GCF_036320965.1 Panulirus ornatus
GTGTGTGTGTGTGATGGGTATTACCTGAGACATGCATGACTCCAGAGTCATGAAACACTTTTCCTCGACCTGTGAGTGTATCGGTGTCGCAGTCGACAGGTTGGTAGCCCAGGTCAGCTCCGTCATCCCCGAGGCCACACACTGCAGCACATCACGAGGCTTCCTTTCAGTTTTCTTCTTGTCTTTTTTTTTTATGACGATTATCCCGAGGGCTGAGCAAGGAAGAGAGAGAGAAGGGAACAGGATATCGGATGTTATGAAAGCATATTACATTCCTTCTGTGTTTTTTCATTTTACTTTTTCATGTAAGGTTGTTAAGGACTTTCGTCTTCGGACATGTGAGAAGCGACAGGGAGGGATGTGCACAGACGGGGGGACAGTGCAGAGGCCTGGCGGGGTGCAGAGCATGGGTCATAATACTAAAGTACATGGCAGCCACACACCGTCAGCGTCTGCTTGATTGAGGCAACGTGCGTTCTGCCTCGTCTCTTCTTTACGTATTTCTGTCCAGTCGTCCGATCCCGTCTGTTCATCTCCTTACCCGTCTATCTGCTGATCTGTCTATCCCCTTGCTTATCTGTCTGTCTATCAGCCTCATTTTGCTGACAAAGAAAAAAAACTCACGTAACTTTTCACCTGTCTGCCAACCAAGCAATTTGTTCCACATCCAGATATGTCAGACACCCACCTGATGCTTTCCTTTCCAGTGGGGAAGGTTTGGGTACAACTAACCAGTGAGTGAGTGATGGGTGAAGGTTGTAACGGGAGAAAAAGATAAGTGTTGGGGGTGAGGGAGGGAGAGACTTTAATGTCTCTGGCGAGGAAATAATGGCCAGCAAAAACTTGTGTAACCGGAGGAGCGCAATGAATGCCTTGTGATTGTTGTGTGTGATTACTAGGTGTGTGTTACAGTGTGTGTGTGTGTGTGTGTGTGTGTGTGTGTGTGTGATTACCCATTTGTGGTGCGCGGGGAGAGACGTTCACGCTCGTTGGGCCTCCATTGATCAAACCATCCTTAGTATTACAAAACATCTTCAACTTCTGCATATTGTCGGCAATGACTATACTCTCATTCACTTCATTCCATCCGTCCACCATTATTGTACCATAATAGGGCTGTACGTCCTTTCTAACGAGTTACATCTTCAATTTCATGTCGTGGCCTCGGGTACTTCCTTCCTTGCATCTGCCATTATCTTGAGTTAAAAACATAAGGCTTGTAATCATGTCATCTCTTTTCTTTTCTCTCGTCCTCATGGTGGACAAATCTAAGGCCTCTTATCTTTCCCAGTGAATCAGCTCTCTTGATTCTGGTATCATCTTTGTTGTCCCCAAGCTCCTTCTGAACATTCCCTATCATTCTTTATGCTTTACTGAGGCAAGCAGACTTGACAATCATATCGCCCTATGCAGGCAATATGCTTGGTGAGTATATTCTTACCTATATACTTGAGCGTAATTATAATATCTACCAACAGACCGTTTGTCTCCCTCACGATTCTCCTGAAGTGGGTTTCTGATGACAGGTGAGGGACGATTTCTACTCCCAAGTCTGTCTCTCACACACAGATTCCTGCAGCTTATTTCCTGCTGGATGTTATTCATATCGAGGCCTAATTTCTCTGTGTCTCGTCCACATTACATTTACTCGGGTCGAGTTTGTCAAGGTCACCGTTTTAGGCTGATGAAATCCTTTTCGCTTCTCACTTCCCGCAAACATATTGTAGCATTAGTCCAATCATTCTGGTTGGTCAATGACACAGATCAGTAAAAGCCATGGTCACCGGTGTCACACGCCGCTGGTAACCTCAACCCTTTCAAGAAAGCTCCCCCATGACGTGAATACTTTCTGTTTTTCCACTAAGGTAATGTTGAATCCATCGCAATAGTTTTACAGTCAATTCTGCCTGGAGGTCCAGCTTCTTTATCCTCTTCCTGCGTGGCATAGTATCAAATGCTTTCTGGTAGGTCAGATAGAGATAATCCATCCAGCTTTATCTTCTGTCTAAAACAGAGCTCACTCTCTCTTGGAAATCTAAAAGATTCACTAAGGAATGACCTTTCCCTGAAACCCGTGTTGTCTCTCACTTCGGTGGTTTCTCCACCGCTGGAAGTCAACCTCTTCCTTTCTGATTCCCTTTTCTACCGGTCTGTAATTCAGCGACTCCTTCCAATCTCCTTTCTCATAGACAGGTACAATGCTCGCTGTCTAACGCTCCCTTAAGACTTTATCTTTTTCCAGCCACATCATTTAGAACAATACTGTCAAGTGCCAGGCTACGATGATCACATGCATACTGCTCCCGCTTTTTCCCCCTTTCTCTCAATGTAATGTTTTATAATCCCACTTCTCTTAAATACCACCAACACACGACCCCCAGTGACATAATTCAGGTATGACACAATCCTAACCTCTACCTGCTCTGACCTCCATTATGATCCAGCCAACTCAGAGCCATCGCCAAAACCGTCCCTTAGCGGTCCTTCTTAAAAACCCGTCCAGAGTTAAGTTAGGTTAGGTTAGGTTAGGTTAGGTTAGGAAAATGTCTTAGCTTAGGTTACGGTAATCCTTAGGTTAAGTTAGGAACTCCTTCGGTTAGGTAGCGTTAAGGAAGTCCTTGGATTAGGTGAGGGAAGTTCTTAGGGTAGGCTAGAGAAATCCTTAGGTTAAGTCAGGGAAGTTCTAAGGGTGGGTTAGAGAAGTCCTTCGGTAAGGATAGGGATGTTCTTAGGTTAGCGGGAGGGAGAAGTCCTTGGTAAGGTTAAGGAAGTCCTTGGGCTAACTTAAGGAAGTTCTTCACAAGAGAAGTAAGTGTCGCCGGGTCGGGTTTTTTAAAGTCAGGACGCTCGCTGCCTGACCGACCGCCCGACTGACTGACTGTAAGCGCTTGTGGCGGTGATCGTACCATGGTCTCCCTCCCGGACATAAAACATGGTCCACCTCCCACTCGCTTCACCTGTTAACTGTGGACAAGATTTTGTCTCGCGCAGCCGCCAGTGATCAGCCACGTACTAGCTCTACCTTGGGACAAGTTTGTGACGTCAACACGTTCAATCTAGTTTGTATTAATCTCGATTAATCTTGAGTCTTTCATCAGCATGTGTTTTTGCGCTCGGTGGTACAATCATGAATTCATGAGATATGATTATTGTTACCCAAACACGTTCTCAAAGAATAAAACTCGTCTCCCACCTCGGCAGCGCTTGTGAACTTCACGTTAAATTGTTCTGTGAAGAAGATGTAACATTTGATATATATACCTACACCGGTAGCTGAAGACCTCCGAAGATCTCAATCATGAGTTTTTTGGCGTCTGCGTTGCTGACGAATTAGCTGACGCAGGATAGCCGTACATACATACATACATACATACATACATCGCCCGATTCTGTTGAAATATGGTGGTAAGACGAACTTTTACTTAAAGGCAAAGAAGACTATCGACTTTTCGAGTCAAGAAGATTGAAGGTTACATAAACTGCTGCTTTTACGATGATTTTTTTTCGGGGGGATTTTATTCCCGCGCGACACCTCAAGTTTAATGGGGTCGATTTGATCAACACCGCTTTCCATTAGAAAGAAACCCCTTGTTGAGTGGTGATGTCAAAATCGAATATGAATGATTCTGTCTCTGTACGGTAACGTTATCCGTTTTCTACGGGATGAATTTCATTAAGACTTGGCTTCTGAGGATTGTTTTTTTTATGTAATTTTCTGGTCGAAAGGTGGAAGGTCAAGATCACTCACTCCCACACTGATCATCATTTCGCTTCGGCACAATAACTTTACCTCAATGGTGCGGATACCATGAAGACTTTAACGTATGCATTTTCCCCTGAGGGACGAGGCAGGTGCTTATTAGTTTCGAGGTCAAAAGGTTAACAAAAAAAAAAAGATCGAGGTCACTGATAATGAGAGATATTTTGTAAACAAATCTGTCACAGGATTCCGCCAACACAGGTCTTTTCTTGAAAGCGAATTACCTTAGGGTTGATAGAGCTATAGTTGTATATGATATGGACAAGCAAGGTTCTTGTGGTGGCTCTGCATCACTCAATATAATAGCTGTGTCTCTCATCTGTGCCACAAGTGCGCCCGTGTCTTTGTCTTCAGCTTTCCTTCCTCAGAAGCCCTCAGGGGTCTACTGTCACGTCCTTTTGACTCCATATCCACAAGAAGGTATCCGACCACTACCGCTGGTGCTGCTGGTGGTGGTGGTAGGGGCACTGTGTGTTTATTGCCAGCAGTACAAGTTTAGCGGCATTGTATCACGACAGAGCAAGGATGAAGTTCATAAAGTTACGAGAGAGAGAGAGAGAGAGAGAGAGAGAGAGAGAGAGAGAGAGAGAGAGAGAGAGAGAGAGAGAGAGAGAGAGAGTGTTCTTCGTCGTAGCCGCCCGCCTGCTTCTCCCCCCCCCCCCTCCCCCGAACTTCAAATGCTCAGAAGTTACAACGAGACATTATCCCTGAGCTGACCTCGTATCGTTTAAGGAGAATTGACTGTGATACATTTTGAGAACATCCTGCACCAGTCAAACACCCGAAGCTTATTTTCTTTTTTCTTTATGAGTCAAAGGCTCTCCAGGTGTCGTCATTGATCGTGCCCGAGTAAAACGAAACAACGGGATTCCCTCATATCGAAACTTTGGTTTTTAAAAGTTCCAACAGCGTCTGTCACACACTACAGCTGACACCATGGTAAGGCCTGCGAGGTGTATCACAGACCCATCCTTGAACCAGTGCATATATTCATATGTGTCACAAGTTCCAAAGTTCTAAGAGCAGACTAATAACTAACAGAAATACAGCATCAAAAAAGCCAACTAAACTAATAAGTTATGATCTTGCACAGAGAATCACTATTCGGAAGCTGGTCAACCAGCGAGGAGGCAGCCCAGACCACGGAGAGGTGTCAGCTCCTCCAAGGCTGAGTTCAAGAATTGGCATCGCTTGAAAAATAACATATTCTAAAGATAAAAGAAAACTGAGCAGGATGAACCAATCAAGTGCTGCGGTTGACCACTTACACAGATAATTAGGGGTAATGATAACGTAATGTTACGAGGAGAATGTGCCTTAATGACTTTACTCGGAATGAGCTTTGGATTCATTAAGGGGGCAAAAAAAAAAAAAAAAAAGAGTGGGAAAAGTAATTGGAACGGTTCAACAAATCAAGGAGGGAGGCAGGACACGATCGAATAATTATGCAAATGAAGTCAGTTACAACCTATCATCGCGTGGGACAACCTTGGTACGTTGGTCTGTACAGAGCACGAGCGTCTGGTGTCATCGCAACACAGGAGGAGGAGGAGGAGCAGCAGGAAGGAAGGAAGGATGCACTGGTCAAGACCTGCTTCTCATGTTCTGTGTTGACCAGAACATGGGATAAAGTCTCTCAACCCTTGAGCAAGACGGTGCAACTCTTTGAGCACGACTGTGCGACGACCTTGCTCAAACCATGACAGTGCGAGTCTCTGAACACGACGATACGACCCTGAAGTATGAAGCGACCTTGCTCAAAGCATGATGGGGCAAGCCTATGAAAACGACGATATGACTCTGAAGTATGAAGCGACCTTGCTCAAAGCATGATGGGGCAAGCCTATGAACACGACGATATGACCCTGAAGTACGTCGGGTTCGATCTTTGGGTACGGTGGCCTAGCCTTTGACCTGACCCTTCTCTTGCGAACCCAACTTGCACTTGTGAAGGACAGACCGTAAGAATGATGCTCCCCGTATCACGTATGGTCAGAGCCAGCAACACAGGCATTTGCAACAGTCGAGATAGAAATCAGAAACCATTCAGAGGAGCCACCACATAATAACCGATTCTCAACATGGTCCTCGACGAAATCGCTCATGTCTCACAAATCTGCTCGATTTCTCTTATGATACCATCAACGCGTATGGCGAGAGTAATGCAAGTGAGGTTATCTATTTCGATTGTCAAAAAGCTTTCGATAAAGCTTCCCATCAAAAGTTTATTAGCAAAGATTAAGTCACTGATGGGGTCGTACTTAGGTGGATAGGAAACTGGTTGACCGGCCGTAAAGAAAGAGGTGTGTCAAGCCTCAAAATGGTCAGACGTAACAAGTGGAGTGCCACAAGGATCAGTCTCGGGACCGGTTCTATTTCTCATACGTAATAATGATGTTGTTCTGGGCTGCACTGCAAGACATCATAATTCGCTGGTGATACAAAGCTGGGAAATATATCTACAAATTAACTTGAACGTCTACAGCTTCAAACTGACAGAGACAGACGGACGGACTGGGCTCATAGGTGGCACATGAATATAAATTCAGTATCCATAAGTGCAAATATTTACATACCTGTGGCAAAAACAAAAAGGCAAGCTACAATATGAATTCTGTTGAACTGCATGATGTAAATGATGGAAGAAGAAATTGGCTTACTAATCTCTGGTGATCTAAAACCAAGTAAGCGATGCTTACTTAAGCAATTGGCAATTTAGAGTGGTTGGAAGCAGTATCATAAATATGCTTTAGAACAGACTTATTAGATACTTCGCTTCAACTCCACGGCTTACATTATTTGCGCCACCTTCATCACAATGACACTTTGCAGCTTACTGTCTTTGAATAAGCTGTATACCATCTAACTTTTACCACATAAATCTGTGAGTTTCTGACATCTTCCGCTATCACAAACAGCCTCGGAAGGTCTGTTGCTGTTTGAATTAGCTTGTATTCCAATGTGAATCCTCAAGCGTTTCTCTGACATATCAAAACTGCCTTGGACTGCGAGCCTAACCTTATCATCAAACAACAAACCAGTTATGAACAGAGTCGCTGCTCGATTTGTATGCAAATGAGGTTAATCAGAGCAATGCCTTAAAAAAAATATCTATTATATGGTTGGTTCCAATTGCTATTCTCCTACATGAGAATGCTAAAGGAAACTTGCATCAAATCATCCAGACCAGTCACTATCAAATGATTATGCAAATGAGGTGTACATGAATGGAGTGGGGGATGACTGTTCATTTTTCTTTCTCACAGTACATGGATGGTAGTACAATGTGAATCCTGTACTTCATCCAGAATAGATAGAAAGAGAGAGAAAAAAGATACCAGGGGAAAAAGCAAAAAAAATATATGAAAATAATGTAATCTAGAAGACAAGGAAGCAAGGAGAGGAAGAAAAGGGAAATACAAAGAAAGAAAATAACACACACACACACACACACACACACACGTGACAAGACTCGACCCAGCTGATTCCAGGTTTTCGTTCATTATGCAAAGACGAAAAAAAAAAGAAAAGAAAAAAAGAATTGGGGATGATTGACGCATCTCTGACTCTCGCTCGTTTCAGTGTGGTTCGTTCAGCAAAACCCATACCAAGAAAACTTTACTTAAAGGATATATTGTACGTCATTTTCTTTCGTCTTGCTAAATTAGGAATCCCAAACTGTGTGTGTGTGTGTGTGTGTGTGTGTGTGTGTGTGTGTGAGCACGGCAGAGATCATGATGGCTCGTTAGCTGGTTGGTTGGTTGGGCTTTATGGCCTCTCAACTGCCAGGGGTCATTAAGGCCGTCGTCAGCTCCAAGCCTACGTCCACCGGGAGGAAGACTCGTGCAACACCTCCTCCTTCAGGAGTTGAGAAGGATTCGAGGACCACATATGTACGTCCCCAGCGATGACAGCGAGGTAGGTGATGATGACCAGTGTGGTTCATCAAGGTGGTGGTGTGCTGCTGTGGCAGCCGCCCTCATGAACCACACGATACGAAAGTATATGTTGAGGATTTTCGACCAGTCACATGCCAGATATTGAGAACTTTCGACCAGTCACGAGCCAGATATTGAGAATTTTCGACCAATTACAACCCAGATATTCACAATTTTCAACCAGTCACATGTCAGTATTTTTTTTCCAAAAAAAAGGAACACAGAAGGGAACCAAATGAGGCTATTCCCTCAAAGGCTCAGTCCTCTGTTCTTAAGGCTACCTCGCTAACGCGGGAAATGGTAAATATGTATGAAAAAGAATATATATATATATATATATATATATATATATATATATATATATATATATATATATATATATATATATGGAACACACAAACACACCATCGTGCTCAAAGGCTAAAGGGACGCACAATCGTGTTCATAAGGTTAAGACGGCTGTCATCTCCAGTATACCTTAAAGGAACACACAAACACACAGTAACATCCCACCAGCCACAGACCCGCGTCAGTAGAGCACACGGAGGTGGCAACAACGAACAGGTAAAACACGAATCTCCGTTTTTGTCTTCGTCGATCTTGGTTGCCTGGAATGGCTGGGGAGATTTCGCCTCTGCCTTAAAGACCTGACCAGTCTGGACCTGTGTTATCTTGATATGTATGCAAATACACTCAGCGATAACAAGGCCTCGATATCTCTCTCTGTTGTAGTTACACATCATCTCATATACCGACCCACCACTCCAGTGCATGACAACGGTAAAAGAGCAATTTCATTAAATCATCCAACTAGTCATTAACACCTGATTATGCAAATGAAGATCACACGAGCAGAAAAAGGGTTGGCTGGTGTTTCGAAGTGCGTTAACATCGTTTGAATTGCGTATTTCACTACAGGGGAAAAAAGTATGTTAAGTAACTGAAGCATATTATATGTTAAGTAACTGAAGTGTATCATACGTTAAGTAAATGAAGCGTATCATACGTTAAGTAACTGAAGCGTATTATATGTTAAGTAACTGAGGAGTATTATTTTAGCGTATTAAGTAACTGAAACGTATTATATGTTAAGTAAATGAAGCGTATCATACGTCAAGTAAATGAAGCGTATCATACGTTAAGTAAATGAAGCGTATCATACGTTAAATAAATGAAGCGTATCATACGTTAAGTAAATGAAGCGTATCATATGTTAAGTAACTGAAGTGTATCATATGTTAAGTAACTGAAGCGTTTTATATGTTAAGTAACTGAAGCGTATTATATGTTAAGTAACTGAAGCGTATCATACATTAACAAGCTGAAGTGTATCATACGTTAAGTAGCTGAAGTATAAGTACGTGAGCACGACGACCACCTGCTGAGTGACATCACAATAATGACAGTGATCGGCCTGGCAGCCTCTCCTCCCCAGACCATCATGCAGGCGAGGACCATGACGACGATGACTGACTGACTGACTGACTGACTGACTGACTGACGGATTGACTGACTGAGTGACTGCCTGACTGAATAGCTAAATGACTGCCTGACTGACTGACTGATTGACTGACTGCCTACCTGCCTGCCTGACTGACTGCCTGATTGACTGATTGACTGACGCATAATCACACACACACACACACACACTCAAACACACACACACACACACACACACACACACACACACACACACACACACACACACACACACACACACACACTAGACTAAGCCAGGTACTCATTTATTGATTGCTCCATAGGGAGGATGAACACCTAGGTTGGATGTAGGTCGGTCTCCAAGCCCCGGATTTGGACCTATGCGAGCCTGACCCCAGACTGGCCCGTGTTGACTCATTGTTAGTAACACTAACCACCACACCACGGAGGCCCTTGTGTGTGTGTGTGTGTGTGTGTGTGTGTGTGTGTGTGTGTGTGTGTGTGTGTGTGTGTGTGTGTGTGTGTGATTATCGAATCACAGTCTGTTGGAAATAAAGAGAACACAACAAATAATAACCAGTCACCACACTCTGCCTCAGTTAAAATGCTGTTCTATGTTGCATCAACATTATCAGCACACAAAGCACACTCCGTTGCCACACCTCCTTTGGTAGCGCGTCCTCGCACACCCCAGTATGCCACACATTATTCATGGACCGTACCAGAAAGTGTGCGAAGGCCTCGGTGCCAGACACTATGCATGTGCAATGCTCTGCCCCCAGAGCGGATGAGCAATAAGCCTTGACTGGACACAAAAGAGACACATCATACTCCTATGGCGCATCAACATCGTCATCATCTGGATATGTGGGGTCGATTGGAAAGACCCTCCTAGCCTCCCGAGTTAACGTTACCATATGGTCTTGTGGGAAGTCATGGCAGCCTTGAAGGAGGAGGAGGAGGAGTGGCGCTCTGAGGACATCTGGAGAAATGCCCGTCGTAGGTCTTGAGGTCGTGGTGGTACCGGAAGGGTGGGTGGTGTCGGTAGTGTGGCTAAGGGCCTGGCAGCCGGGGACCTGGCAGCCGGGGGCCTGGCAGCCGAGGGGCCTGGCATCCAGCGGCCTGGCAGCCAGCGGCCTGGCAGCCGGGGGGGCCTGGCAGCCGGGGACCTGGCAGCCAGCGGCCTGGCAGCCGGGGGCCTGGCGAAGATCGTCATGGTTTAGCCAGCCACCGAGCACTGGACACCCTTGCCTTAAACCTCTGGTGAAGGTCGTCAATATTCCTAACGGGATCATTATGCCTTTGTCTCGGGAAAAAGGTCACTGTCGTCTTAAATGTCGCGGCGGAGTTGACAAGGGCATCGCTGTCTCGTCATCCCGTCTTGTCTGCGTTATGATGATCTTGCTTTAAAAGCCATTACTGTCTTGGCAGCGTTACTATGGTACTGGGTTGGTCAACGAGGATTTAAAGATACCATCATTGCCTCCGAGCCCTTGGGAAGACTAGGGGTGGTGGTGACTGAGTCATCGTGATCTAGGGGGAGGCTAAGGGTCATGCTGGTTTCCGGAGGGTGACTATGGTCTTGAGGAGGAGGGTCATCATCGTGTTATGAGAGTCGTCATAGTCTTGAGAGAGTCAGTGTGACCTTGAGAGCGTCACCAGGTCTTGTGTTTGAGTCCATGAGAACGTGATAGTGGTCTTGGAAGGGTTCGTCGTGGTCTTAAAGGTCATTCTGGTCCTCAGAGGGTCACTGAGCTCATGAGGGGGGGTCATCGTGGTCTTTTAAAAAGTATCGTGTTCCTGGTGAGGATATTATGGCCTTTTAAGGTTCGCTGTGGTCTCTGAGAGTATGAGTCAGGACCATCGTAAACTCGCCGTGGTCTTCGAGACGGTCACTATATAGGGTCGAGAGGGTCGCCGGGAGCTTGTCTGAGTCCGTCTGGCGTAGACTACAATCAACCTGGTGGGCGCCGTGATCTGCATCACCGTCACGAATGAGACAAGTGAGTGTTGCAAGGGCGGCAGAGGAAGAGACGGGGCGGGAGGCAGCGCTATCACCATTTCCATCACGACTCTCGTCCACGGTCGAGCGAGCTGTGCTCACCAGCAAGACAGCACACGACACGACCAGTGTAGTCACACTAAAACAAACACCCTCCATGAAATGTCACAACACCTTACTCTTAATAACAAGATACATGAAGTGTCACAACACCTTACTCTTAATAACAAGGTAAATTTTTTTAAGTTTGGTCCCACTTTTTTTTTTCTTTTTTTTTTTTTGCATCTAGTCGGTAAAACTTACCATATGAATCTATGTCATGTATGTACTGAAATACGAATGGTTAGGTCTTATGTAATATCAACCCACTGGGGTCTGGGTAAGACCCCTTTGTGACCCCCTGTAATCCTCTTGCGCTACCGCTCGCAGGATGAGCATGGGGTACACTATAAATTTGCCGGGGACACCAACACGAATCCATCAACTCAAAGATTCCCATCGTAATTCTCAGGGGGCGAAAAATACTTAAGTTTCCATTGAATTCGACGGTACGAACGGTGAGTACGACCTCCCGGCACTTCACCCACCTCTTGAGGACCAGCACAATCCCCTTCTAGATACAAGAGAGAAGAGGACGAACACGAGCATGTAATTACTGTAATATACCTCAACAAGTTCCCACCTGCTCCAGGGATACGATCATGATTTCCCTATGCATCACTTTTCCACTCCATTGTCAGACTCTTTTTTTCCCCCAGTTTATCTGTATGTTTATCGAGCAGTTATCTTAAGTGACTGTTTGTCTCCGTTAGTGTCGGAGGGAGGCCAGTACGTGCCGGCCATAGTGGCGTTATCAACCATCGAACACAGTCGGTAACACCTCTACCGCACACACTGCCGTCAGCCCGCTCTTGGGCCCCCTTTCATTTCGCGCATGCGCACCAGGCAAGGGAATGAAACTATAAAAGTTCGAAGGATTTGTTATACTAACAACTGTGTTGACTGGGGGATGAAGGGGCGACTTACGTTCGTCCCTGTAGATAAAATACGTCATCTATCTTTAAGATTGCACAAACGTGAAAGTTTTCATGTAGAAATTAAGCTTCAATAATAAAACACGACAGAAAATGTCACTGACAACAGCAACGTAAATAGAAGTGAAACAAGAAAAATCTTCAGATCTGGATGATGTCAAGTGGAGACCAGAATTCCAGAGGCAGTGCGCTCACACACTGCACTGCCAGTAACTTACCTACCTCGAGCAGGCCAGCACACACAAGCCATTACTGATGTCGCTTGGGGGGGAGCGGAGACCCACTGTTGACATGGTCAGTCCTTGAAATGGACAAGAGAGGACAGACCAGCCTTAGCTAACGCGGCCAGACAAGGGTAGGTGAGCCTTTCTGTCGATCTGGCCAGGCCAGAGTAGATGTCCATCTGTCGACTTAGTCAGGCCACGGTAGATGATCTGCAAGCTTGGCCAGACGATGGTAAACAAATCTTTGTTACGTAGCAAGGGAAAGGGAGAGGAACCTCTGGGAAAGGGAGGACATCTGTTGATTAAATCAGGGAGGGAGAACATCTGCTGGCAGCCATGGGATGGAAGGTGAACATCTGTTGACAGCCAGGTTGGGGATGATGAACCTATGCCATTGCCAACATTGAACAAAGTACCATTTTTTCATAAAAAGAAAAGACATCGATTCGTGCACTCGTACCAGTTCTGTGGGGCGGTGGCGCGAAAGAGGAAGCAGAGAGCAGTGGACCACAGAGCTTGAATTATGTTACAAGTTACATGAGAAGTGAAATATTGACAGCACACAGAGGAAGGACGCTTGATAAGTATCTGGGACGTAAACAGGGAAGTGGGAGAAGAACCTTTGTTAACGCAGCCAGGGAGACGGACACGATCCTGTGTTAACACAGCCAGGGAGACGGACACGATCCTGTGTTAACACAGCCAGGTAGACGGATACGATCCTGTGTTAACACAGCCAGGGAGACGGACACGATCCTGTGTTAACACAGCCAGGGAGATGGATACGATCCTGTGTTAACACAGCCAGGGAGACGGACACGATCCTGAGTTAACGCAGCCAGGGAGACGGACACGATCCTGTGTTAACGCAGCCAGGGAGACGGATACGATCTTGTGTTAATACAGCCAAGGCAATGATGACAGATCTCTTGTCTTCTTAGAAGGAAGAGCATCTAACAAATCCTGGAGAAGGAAGACAATTCCTCACTAACCAAGCCTGGAGAAGGAAGAAGGAACAACATCCCTCACCAACCAAACCTGGTGATGCAGGAACACAATCCTCCACTACCACAGCCAGGGGACGGGTGAGGTGTGGGTGAGGCTGGCAGGAAAACGATGATAAAATTCCACATTCCCTGAACTTTCCTTCTCCCTCTAGCTGTCCCTCACACTGTAACACCTGCCACAGTAACTCCCCCCTCCAGCTGTCCCTCACACTGTAACACCTGCCACAATAACTCCCTCCTCCAGCTGTTCATCACACTGTAACACCTGCCACAGTAACTCCCACCTCCCGCTGTTCATCACACTGTAACACCTACCACAGTAACTCCCTCCTCCAGCTGTTCATCACACTGTAACACCTGCCACAGTAACTCCCTCCTCCAGCTGTTCATCACACTGTAACACCTGCCACAATAACTCCCTCCTCCAGCTGTTCATCACACTGTAACACCTACCACAGTAACTCCCACCTCCCGCTGTTCATCACACTGTAACACCTACCACAGTAACTCCCTCCTCCAGCTGTTCATCACACTGTAACACCTGCCACAGTAACTCCCTCCTCCAGCTGTTCATCACACTGTAAAACCTGCCACAGTAACTCCCTCCTCCAGCTGTCCAACACACGGTAACACCTACCACAGTAACTCCGTCCTCCAGCTGTTCATCACACTGTAACACCTGCCACAGTAACTCCCTCCTCCAGCTGTCCCTCACACTGTAAAACCTGCCACAGTAACTCCCTCCTCCAGCTGTCCATCATACTGTAAAACCTGCCACAGTAACTCCCTCCTCCAGCTGTCCAACACACGGTAACACCTACCACAGTAACTCCCTACTTCAGCTGTCCAACACACGGTAACACCTACCACAGTAACTCCCCCTCCAACTGTCCCTCACACTGTAACACCTACCACAGTAACTCCCACCTCCAGCTGTTCATCACACTGTAACACCTACCACAGTAACTCCCTCCTCCAGCTGTTCATCACACTGTAACACCTGCCACAGTAACTCCCTCCTCCAGCTGTTCATCACACTGTAACACCTGCCACAGTAACTCCCTCCTCCAGCTGTCCCTCACACTGTAACGCCTCCTTCTGTCAGGTACAACCATAAGGAGAGCCAGCATGGGATTAAGATATTCCATTGATAAGGAAGATTCAGTTTTGTTTTATGGTCATCGAACATCTTTAATTATCCGAAGAAAATCCTGTAGGAAAAGGGAAAAAATAAAGAGTATCCTGCAGCCTCATGATGATCAATACGACATGGAAGGTGTAGGAACATGAATCCAGTGTCCTCCCCGAGTATATAACCTCACGAGGTAGTGCTAAAAACACAACCTCCATATTCAGGGCTGGGACATAGCATGTTGCCAGTCACAGCTCCTCCGCGCAACTGTAACCCAATGTTTCATTTCAACATCGACGGACGCACAACACGCCACAGTATGCGTCTCACGTCTTATGTCACCTGCCAATGCCTGTCACTTTAACAGCGTTGAACATTCATTATACAACAGGCCAGGGTAGTCATGTTAAATCACATAACGTTGTCTCGGTGTGTTTATGAATAACTCCGTAGCGTTTCAATATAGTCCTCTGATCAAGAAATTTTCTCAACGAGCTGCGGCAATGTTTAATGTGTAGAAAACGTTCATCTGACCAGCGGTTATTACGTCCCATCTCCACATAACCTCGATACATTCCATCTTCTTCCTATCTAGTATATAACTTGGCGGTTCTGTCAAGTGTCGGAAGCCCCTATTAGTAACGCCTAGAAACAGCGGGCTGTCAGGGTTGGTGGGCCAGACCTGCGGGGTGACTGGTGGAACTGGTCTGTCATCCAGACCCTTGGGGAAAGAAGTGAATGTGGTGACCAAGTGGCAACAGCAACAGTAGTAGCAACGGGAGCAAAACAAGGATAAGGAACGAGCGAAACAGGGGCAAGTAACAGCTACTTCAGTAACAACGACTGCAGTAAGAGCAGCAGGAACAGGAGGAGTGGTGATAATGACAGTAGAAGCAGTAACAATGGGAGGAACAGCGACTGCAGTAGATGCAGTAGGAAAACAACAGCTGTAACACAGTAGTAACAGTACCAGGGACAGTAGCAGCTGCGGCAGCACGGGCGACGGAGGGTGAGAACGAACATCCAGAGGTACATTCCTCTACATCAAAGGAACAATGAGAGCTGCACCAGTCGATTATACGGATGCCTCACTAATGAGCCACTATTGTTACTGGACCAACACTGCTACACCAGTGAACCGCTGCTGCGCTGCCAGTGGACCGCGCTTGCTGTACCACTGGGCCACAATTGCTGCAGCAGTACTCCAGAGTATCGCGTTTCACGCAAAACTAAGCAACCCAAACCCCATCAGCGCGACGGAGCGAGCCTTTAAGACGATGGTACGTCCCTTGTGCAAGAAGAACGATCCTTGAGCACGGCTGTGCGACACTACATAACATAACGACGGTACGTCCACTGCGTTTGATGGCCTGGCCTTCGACCTCATTATTAATGCTCAGGTCAGAGGCCGGGGCCACCATACCCGAGGGGCATAACGCCCTGCTGAACGATATACGTTTCTTTCTGAACACAAGACTTATCTACCCTCGTTGCTCAATACAGAGGACCATTTACACGGGTGGGTTAAGCAGCCCATGGCTGCCATGCTGGATTTATCTGCTTTTCCCTGTCCTCCAGCTTCCTTTACTCTTGCTGTTCTACAAGTCGATAAGAGGCCAGTGTTACAAGTCACAGCGAGGCCAGTGTTAAAACTCCCCCCCCCCCACCCCCAACCATGAAGGCTGTCTGTGGGCCCATCTGCAAGCATGAGCAATCAGACCATGAACAAGCACTGAGAGACACTCCTTTTTTGCTTGTGCATTTGCAAAGCAAATAGATTTTTACGACTTTCCGGGGAGTGACTTGGTTAATATTATTACCGACAAGATCCAGGTCATTGTGAGCACCACCCAGAGCGATCCTACCTTCTTGGAGGCTGGCCTTCAGGAGAGGAGGACCTTGCCTGGTCTTACCAGGTGAGGATGAAGTGTGTACATCCTTGTGAAATGACTCAAGAATGAAGTAGTTCCATTCACAATCAAATCCATCAAACAACGATGTTCCTTCCATATCTAATCCTGTCCCCACAAACCTATCACTTGATCGTGTTATCACGCAAGAAAATTGCGATAAACCTTCATACGTAAAGTCAGGAAGCTGCAGAGACAGCACACGAGATATTACTCTATACAGCAGGATATCATACCTTGAAGGGGTCGACCAGTAGCGTGAACACTGCTGGCCAGTTAAAGGAACGCCCACGTCCTCTCGCACTTCACCAGCTGGAGCAGGCAGAGCGTTGTGTGGGGGGATGGTCAACCCAGTAGCTCCCAGCTCACGTGCCGTAGTACACAACTTCTTCGCCTGGAGTCACTAACACTAGATCGCCCTCAGTAACTACCAGACTGAGGATCCTCATTCCACTACCAGCTTCGACCAGCTTCACGTATCACAGCAACACGTCAAGAGAGCACTGTAACGGAGTCCCCACTGGTGTGGTTGTGTCTTTAATCCTCACTGGGTACGTGTGTGTGTGTGTGTGTGGCGGGCCCGCGTGACGCTGCTGACGATGGACCTGGTACGTTGGCCGACGCACTGTAACTGCTCTCTCCTGCACTTGAACAATTGAGTATAGAAAACGGTATATATATATATATATATATATAGATAGATAGATAGATAGATAGATAGATAGGTAGATAAATAAATAAATAAATAAATAGATAGGTAGGTAGAGAGAGAGAGAGAGAGAGAGAGAGAGAGAGAGAGAGAGAGAGAGAGAGAGAGAGAGAGAGAGAGAGAGAGAGAGAGAGAGAGAGAGAGAGAGAGAGAGAGATCAAAGTATATTCATCACAATACGACCTCTTTCAATCCGGTCTTTTTTGTTTGTTTGTTTGTATGACTACCAGGTATGCCTCTGCCACCTGACACAACACACACAGTATGAATCACTGGATAGCATTACAGAGGCGATGACCACAAGAGAAGTGTGAGTGGTGAGGCGTGTGTGGCCAAGGGAGGTGAGTGAGGTCACGGGAGATGAATACGGCCACGGAAAGGTAAATGTGGCCACGGGGAAGTGAGTGTGGCCAGGGAAGATGACTGTGGCCACAGGAGATGAGTGCAGCCATGAGAGGTGAGTGTGGCCAGGGTAGATGATTGTGACTAGGGAAGGTTATATGTGGCCAGGAAAGGCAAGTGTGGCTTGAGCAAGGTAAGTGTGGCCCGGAAAAGTACGTGTAGCTAGGGAAGGGTTAGTGTGGCCAGTGAAGGTACATGTGACTATGGAAGGGTGAGCGGTGGCCGGGGGAGGTAATTGTGGCCAGGGAAAGTACGTGTGGCCAGGGGAGGTACGTGTGGCCAGGACCTCGGGTATCGCGGCAGGGATGGAGGAAGCACCACGACTCGCGAGGACAGCGTTGGTCCAGGGCTCCCACACTACGACCTCACACAAGCTGTGTCACGACATATCACACCTCACGAACACTTTCTGCTCTTACGGCACCACATACACTGATACACACTCACTAAACACCTTCACTATAACCGACACCAGTTCTTTCTTCGTAAGCCGCTGCGCGCGTCGTAAACACCCGGATATGACGGACGTCGCTTCTACCATCAGTTCAGTACGACCAACACCACACGTCTGTGTACGGATGCTTGGTGGGGCGGGCGAGAGGGAGTTGTATCATCATCCGGCGACTCCTGTCGCAGTAGTAGTAGTAGCAGTGTGGGTCGGCCACTCTCTCCACACACACACACACACACACACACACACACACACACACACACACACACAGGACACACTCTGACCACCAGGTGTATTCTCTCTGGGTGTCAGCCCGGCGGAGGGTGCGGGCCAGGCAACAACAGGAGAGGGTGAGGAGGGTGAGGTCGTCTGTGGTCTGAGTACCGTCGTGTCAAGTAAGGCCATAACTCACTTTCCCCTCCTCCGTGCCGGGTGTGTTGCTCTGCTTGACACGATCGTCGCCAGCCGCTGGGTGATTAGCAATGCAGGATGACGCAAGACTTGACCAGACAAGACTCAACCTCACTAGATGGCTCCTCCTCCATCCCAACCCAGGCTTAGTTATGCTACGTTAGGTTAGGCTAGGTGGGGTTAGGTTAGGTAGGTGAGGCTAGGCTAAAATATAACAGTGAAATACATTATCAAAATTCATCCGCTTGACAGTTGTGGACGCAGAGAGAGAGAGAGAGAGAGAGAGAGAGAGAGAGAGAGAGAGAGAGAGAGAGAGAGAGAGAGTCACAGCCATCGGGAGGGGAGGCGGCGCGGCGGCCACAGGGTATTCCCGCATCACGTGCTGCTCTTTCCTGGCCCCGGCCAGTACGCGACGTCCTGTGACGCACCCCAGTCACCCACAGGTCCTGCTGCACGACCCTCCTCCTCCTCCTCCTCCCACACTGCACAATTCGGGCCTGTCACTCACACATCACAACCCGAAAACACCTGCCACTCAAGGTCCAGCTAAACCTCAGTCAAGGTACAGCTACGCCTAACTTGCAGTGGGGTGGAAAGTGCAGTCAAATGCAACTGTCACGCACGACACTGGGAAAACCTAACCTCTCAGGCAAGTTAAATCTGACTGACGGACAAACGTAAGCTTTCCACTCAAAGCTGTACTGTACCAGGCCAGCCGAATATAGGTGAACCTGATTGGCAGACTACAGATATACCTGCCAATCACGACACGGGTATAAGTGCCTCGCAGGACACCATTAAACTCTCTCTTTTTCTTTAGCAGTAGTAGTTGCCAGCACGACACAAGCGAACATATCCTCAGTTGGAATCCACATCGGTTGAAAAGGTAGAATAATGTTTATCTATCTATCTATCTATCTATCTATATATATATATATATATATGTACAACGGGAATTCATTTTAGCCCTCAGTTAATTGCTGACCTGACTTCTTAAAGTTAAAAAGTCACGGAAAGAAGGGAAAACGAATCAAGGAAGAGAATAGCAAGGCTTCGATGTATACGAGGAAAGAAGATACGACAACGGCCACTACTCGTGTGTCTGGTCACTTCACAGAAACAATGGGGAGAAGCCTCCAAGCGCGTGCCATGAGTTGGAGTCTCACGGCTGGAACGCAAGGAGAACAGAGAGGAGGAAGCAACATCATAGCGGACAGAATGGGATAATGCAAGAGAGATGGCAACAGTAGAGTTAATAAAGCAGAAGGCTTCTGATTCCATCCTGAACTTGAATATAGACGAAAGAATAGTCACCTTAAAGATATGTGAGCAGTACTTCATTTTAGGGCGAATGAGATCCCTGTAGGTTTGGAATAGCTGTTCTGAAGAATAATATCTGGAGCACCTGCTTAACACCCCCTGCTTTTGTGAACAAGTTTTTATGATGTTCATTATGTGGGATGTCCAGGATAAAGTGGAGGTTAAGATTATACAATTTATGTTATTGCTGGGTCGAATTGTAATGACAGGAGGAAATAATCGATAATTAAAGGATATAAGTAGAAACTGCATTTTTTGCTAACATATCTAATCTGATTACTGCTTCCTCATTCTGAGATGCTACACGGCTCAGAATTAAGACAGGAAATCTGCTCATTCCAAGGAAATGATCGAGTTGCAGGGAGAAGGAAATGCAGGAAAGTAGGTTGAAGCATAATAGGATGGACGGGGGAGTGAAAAGCGTTACAGGATGAGTTAGGAGAGACGAGACAGCGTGAGGTATAGGACGGGGCCCTGCGGGACGCCACTAGAGACAGGACAGGAGAGAAGACGCTTCGTCAACGAGTACAGCGGAGCATCGACAGGAAAGGAAACTTTCGAGAAGAAAAACCAGAGGAAGAGATTAAGGAATAGGTGGCACTATAAAGGACCAGGAGACATTATGGAAGACGGCACATGGCAGCAGAAAGGACCTAATGGCACGCGCACCGTGGTTGACG
The DNA here is from genome assembly GCF_036320965.1 of Panulirus ornatus. NCBI lineage: Eukaryota > Metazoa > Arthropoda > Malacostraca > Decapoda > Palinuridae > Panulirus > Panulirus ornatus. The sequence continues at coordinate 21,281,948 of NC_092232.1, forward strand.
AGGGAGCAGGAGGAACACACATGGCACCAGCTCCCACGTAACATATGGACCAGTGACAACGAACCCACAGTGACGTCACGGACATATGGATGGTGAAATGGTTCAGCGGGTAGTGATGATGGGAGAGTGTAGTGTACAGTTTGGAGCACGTGATGGTGTTGGTGATGGTGGTGATGGGGGAGTGTGTACTCTGCATTTAGGAGCACGTGGTGATGGTGGAGGGCGAGTGTACTGTGCAGTCATAGAGGCCGTGGTGGTGGTGATGATAATGGTGGTGATGATGGTGATGGTGGTGGTTGTGGTGTTGGAGGGGAGCGTCACCCACCGGCCACACACACTGCAGGACAAAAAGCCACACCAAAACTGGCCTGGAATGTGTCTGGCCCTGAGCGTGACGTAATACTTCCAACGCTCAAGTCTTGGACGTCCAACCTCACCGTTCGCCTCTCAAGAACCTGTCCAGATCATCATGGTCCCCTCTCTCCCCTTCATCTGTTGACGAGGCTCCACACTTGGCAATGTCGTCCCTCATAATGTATACCATCTGCCCTCCGACAGGGTCACTTTCCCTTTAAGTGGATCGACATCATTGACGTCTTTCAGTCCCCAGGAACTCACGACATGTCAAAAAAAAAAGAAAAAAAAAAAACTGGTTGCGGGACTGGAGTAGTGACGGCATCTCTGACCCTGACGTGTCTCGTCATACGCTGCTACAAGCAAGAGTTTCATATTTTTTGTTCAATTTGGACACAATCTAGTGACTTGTACCTCTAAGTATGTTCACCTTCATGTGATTCCTAACTGACGACGTCACTTTCTCTGGAACGGTTTTCATCTTCCAGCTCACGTCCCTGCTGATGCTCATGCTTCTCTCACCGCCCTAATGACCCATCTCACTCTTCTCATTAAGGGTAATTAACCTCCCTCTCTTAATCACTATCATCATCTGACATGAATTTCTTATTTCGGTCCATGTCACCAGGAGGGTTAACCCACCGTCTTCTTCCTTTCTGTGTGTGTGTGTGTGTGTGTGTGTGTATCTCAGTGTGTGTGTGTGTGTGTGTGTGTGTGTGTGTGTGTGTGGTAAACGTTACTAACGGTGTCTTAGATTCGCCTCTTTGTATATAAACTGACAGTTCTAAGTATCTATCTTATTCTTGTACCTCCCCTGACGATGTGATCATTACACGAAAGTGCACTTGGGAACTTATCGTGTTTCATTTTCCTCGTGGTTATCAGCAAACACTAAATCACGCGCACAGCTGTGACCTATTGCGATGCATATATCAGGGTAATTCAGCTGTAAGTGTTGGCTGTCCCCGTTGAGGTAGACGTACCGTGGGGCATGAAGGCGTTTTGGGATATATTGTAAGGAAGGATGAAGTCCTGACTGTAGACGGCAGTGAGTGACCCAAGTACGCATGAGACAGATTAGTGGAAAGACAAACTCACGCAACCTAACTGTACAGCAAAATACTACTGACGAAGCTAAGACAGAATCATGGCATAATTCAGCCTAACATTAGAGCAAGTCAAAGAATGAAATCTCAGAGGAAAATACTGGATGAGGCAAATCAGATGACGAACATATGTAAGCCAACCGCTCCGGGCCGCTCCACCTAAGGAGAAAACTCAGGTTCCTAGCTGACCTGGCAAAAAAGATTATATATATGTAGAGGATGTGTGGATCAGGTGTTTGCTTTGAAGAATGTATGTGAGAAATACTTTGAAAAGCAAATGGATTTGTATGTAGCATTTATGGATCTGGAGAAGGCATATGATAGAGTTGATAGAGATGCTCTGTGGAAGGTATTAAGAATATATGGTGTGGGAGGCAAGTTGTTAGAAGCAGTGAAAAGTTTTTATCGAGGATGTAAGGCATGTGTACGTGTAGGAAGAGAGGAAAGTGATTGGTTCTCAGTGAATGCAGGTTTGCGGCAGGGGTGTGTGATGTCTCCATGGTTGTTTAATTTGTTTATGGATGGGGTTGTTAGGGTGAATGCAAGAGTTTTGGAAAGAGGGGCAAGTATGAAGTCTGTTGGGGATGAGAGAGCTTGGGAAGTGAGTCAGTTGTTGTTCGCTGATGATACAGCGCTGGTGGCTGATTCATGTGAGAAACTGCAGAAGCTGGTGACTGAGTTTGGTAAAGTGTGTGAAAGAAGAAAGTTAAGAGTAAATGTGAATAAGAGCAAGGTTATTAGGTACAGTAGGGTTGAGGGTCAAGTCAATTGGGAGGTGAGTTTGAATGGAGAAAAACTGGAGGAAGTGAAGTGTTTTAGATATCTGGGAGTGGATCTGGCAACGGATGGAACCATGGAAGCGGAAGTGGATCATAGGGTGGGGGAGGGGGCGAAAATTCTGGGAGCCTTGAAGAATGTGTGGAAGTCGAGAACATTATCTCGGAAAGCAAAAATGGGTATGTTTGAAGGAATAGTGGTTCCAACAATGTTGTATGGTTGCGAGGCGTGGGCTATGGATAGAGTTGTGCGCAGGAGGATGGATGTGCTGGAAATGAGATGTTTGAGGACAATGTGTGGTGTGAGGTGGTTTGATCGAGTAAGTAACGTAAGGGTAAGAGAGATGTGTGGAAATAAAAAGAGCGTGGTTGAGAGAGCAGAAGAGGGTGTTTTGAAATGGTTTGGGCACATGGAGAGAATGAGTGAGGAAAGATTGACCAAGAGGATATATGTGTCGGAGGTGGAGGGAACGAGGAGAAGAGGGAGACCAAATTGGAGGTGGAAAGATGGAGTGAAAAAGATTTTGTGTAATCGGGGCCTGAACATGCAGGAGGGTGAAAGGAGGGCAAGGAATAGAGTGAATTGGAGCGATGTGGTATACCGGGGTTGACGTGCTGTCAGTGGATTGAATCAAGGCATGTGAAGCGTCTGGGGTAAACCATGGAAAGCTGTGTAGGTATGTATATTTGCGTGTGTGGACGTATGTATATACATGTGTATGGGGGGGGGGGGGTTGGGCCATTTCTTTCGTCTGTTTCCTTGCGCTACCTCGCAAACGCGGGAGACAGCGACAAAGTATAATAAAAAAAAAAATAATATATATATAAATATATATATATATATATATATATATATATATATATATATATATATATATATATATATATATATATATATATATATTCTTTCTTTTAAACTATTCGCCATTTCCCGCGTTAGCGAGGTAGCGTTAAGAACAGAGGACTGGGCCTTTTTTGGAATATCCTCACCTGGCCCCCTTCTGTTCCTTCTTTTGGAAAATTAAAAAAAAAAAAAAAAAACGAGAGGGGAGGATTTCCAGCCCCCCGCTCCCTCCCCTTTTAGTCGCCTTCTACGACACGCAGGGAATACGTGGGAAGTATTCTTAACCCCCTATCCCTAGGGATAATATATATACATATATACATATATATATATATATATATATATATATATATATATATATATATATATATATATATATATATATATATATATTTCTCCTAGTAACTCGTAACCGACTTCGATCTTGTGCTTATCATCCCGGATGCTGGTAAGTTCTCTCACTAGTCTCAAGTCTTGGGCTCCAAGCTCTCAAGATACGATTACGTGCTCCAAGGACTTCAATACAGCGATTCAAAAGTGTACAAATCTAATCCAAATGTCATAGATTTTCTTCACCTGATGATCGATCTTGTGAGCACTATAGCAACTTGCGTTACTTCTAACAAATCAGGTAATATCCTCAGTCTCTCGTCCACCTCGGAACTCTTCCACTATCTATACAACTGTTGCTTTTCCCCTCATTTCTATCCACTAACATTCCCTAGTTTGAAACGCCTACTTTGGTACCTTAAGAGGTCTCAGTGGTCATCCCTTTGGCAGCTTTTACGTCGATTTTCCTACGTCAGTTGGGAATGCCTCCGGCTGTGCTGACCGTATTGCGGAGGTCATCTTTGTCTTGGATGATGTCCAACATCTCTTCTACTTAAATCTTACCCGTTTCGGTCGTGGTTTGATCGCTCTTCTAAGTTGACTGCCTTAGGTGCAAAGGACATTAGTTCATGAAACTCTTCCCTTTTCTCAGTTCTCATTCAGCATTAATTTTTACCAGGAATCATTGCAAAGGTATTATCAGCAATGTAAAATCCTCTTTGATAAAGAAAAAGTGCATGTTTGTAATTCACATTTTCTCCTCTTATCCGACCTGATCAAGCCATAGCTAACACTTCAACAGATCAAGCCCCTTTTTTTGTACCTTGCCTTCCTGTAACTCTGCTTTGGATAACACTCCACATCTCTTAGCCTTTCCAGCCTCAACCCTACTTCGATATTCGTATTTTATTTATTTTTTTTTTTTTTCGCACTGTACGTAGTTCTCGTCTTACTTTAGACCTGTGCAGCATACCGAAGTCAGGAGGCAATTAACTGGTTAAGTTCAACATAGTCAAAAAAAACATGGCCTCTGCCCTCATCAGTTTCTACACTTAACCCGTCTTGACCTATAAGGTTTGAAAATACTGCAAGTCAACCGTGCAGTAATATAATCATGTATGACATTAACACATGATTCACCCTATTCTGAAAATCCCATATGATGAGCATTAAGAATCTGCTTCCCAAATGCTGCAGGTGCAGTACTCCTCACATATCTAGGGTGGCTCTTTTTTTCACCTCTGTTTTACTTTGGAGTGAAAAGCCTTCCGCCATATCAACTCTCCTGCTGTAATATGTCTTCAATCATTCCATTCCTCCGCCATGATGTTTCTTTAGTCTCGCTTTACCTGTTTTACTGGTATCATTTAGCTCACTGTCCTTGTGAGGTGCCTGTGTATATCCTAGTGTCTAAAAGCCATTCGTCTCTCTGAGTTGCTGCGTGTTCCCATAGTGTGTCTATGATCATCACCTACACGAGGATTGACCGTTACGATACTTCTTCCTTTCCATTCTTCCTATATCCTTTCTACCCACAGAGGCTCAAAATCATCTCACTCGAACATGATCTTTTTTCTTTTTAATAAACTTTATTTTGTTTTACGCTTTCAGCCAATATGACTTCGATCAGGCGATATGGCGACTTTGAAAAAAAAATGGTTTTCGTCCATGAAAGAAATTTACATCGTCAGGATGATCCTAATATTGCTGTCCATTTTTCGGTCTTACATAATGTTTACCCTAAAATCCAAACTTGAATGAGGAAGATTTTCTCTTTAACGTTGGAGTCTCCACATCAAGGCCAGGCCTTAACTGCAATGTAGACCAATTTCATGCTTTCCATTATTTCTTCAGTCCCCACACTCGGTCACGTGATAAATGTACCATCCTCAGCTGTGGACAATGAGGCATGGCAAGTCCAGGCGTGACGTGGGCACGTACCATCTCAAGACTGGTTCACCCATAAGGTAAACGGAGCACTAAGGAGTGGTGAGGTTATCCGGGTGTTGATATGTTCCAAATGCTTTAACTCGGAGGATTACACTGAGGCTGTCTGGAAGAACAGAGTATATTTCTAAAGTCCTTGTGATAAGACGAGGGGCCAAAGAGTTAGGCTATCTTAACTTAATATTCACTTAAATTCTGAGTTGTTCGGCTCGAAGGGCCAAAAATTCTCCTCTTCCCCCCTTTCCTAAGAATCGGTCATGAAAAGCTTGGAATAAAGGCAAAAAACATGAAGATTCCAAATGAAGAGAGACATTACAATCACTGAATATCCGTAAACTCAGACAGAGATAAGTAGGAAGTAGAGATGAAATACTGGTGATAGACAAGAACTTGAGAATGATGAGGGGCGACACGGCACACAGAAATCATACGAACATCAGGAATGACCGTGAACTAGGGAGTTCTCATGGGTCCTCTATATCATAACTCACGCATCTTGTTCTGCGTGAGTCATGAAGCTTCGTCAGTATGATCATCCCTGGATGATAAGATGCTTCAGAGAGTTAAAGCTTCTTTCCTATGTCCAATCTGTGTTGAGGTTGATGTGTGAGTGACAAGTGGGCAAACTCACTTGTCGATATCTCTTGTCGTCATGGTCCTTCCTGGTGTAGCGGTTAGCGTTCCTGACCGTGGCGCCTTCTCGGGCCGCCCTGGGTCGAGCGTATAGATAGTCGGTCCACAGTCAACCTAGCTGTTCATCATATCCGAGGGGGTTAGTCGATAAATTGGTTTCCTGGCTTAGTGTTGAGGTATATATATATATATATATATATATATATATATATATATATATATATATATATATATATATATATATACACACACACACACACACACACACACACACATATATATATATATATATATATATATATATATATATATATATATATATATATATATATATATATATATATCGTTCATTAGCTTTAATTAGGGACATTCAGTTACCCGTGCCGTCTCACCTAACAAAATATAAAAATTGACAAGCATAACCAATAATGAGGAATAAAGATATACAGTTATAACTAACTCTGGGCAGTAGATGGGTCAACACGGGCGCTGCACACTTCCCGCGTGTAAAAAGAAAAGAATAAAATAAAAGAATCCCGTTCCTCTACCTCACCCTACTTAATCACGCTCTTCTTCCTCACACATCAGATACAGACGAGCTGACACGAGCGGTGAGGGACGGCAGACACCGGTAAATACAGCGGTGAGGAGCGATTCGTAGTCAGCACCCGGGCTTACGACAGACCACAATACACTGGCGAGACAACGAGATGAATCCGGAACGACATTTTAAAACCCCCGTGGTTCATTACGGGCGGCGCGCCGCCTGAGGCGAGCATACCCAGGTGGGTACAAATAAGCTGCTCCCTTACAGGGAGTATCAATGACAAGCCAGGGACTGGAAGTTGTCCACAAGCAAGACGAGGAGAAGCAGGTGTCGAGAGGAGGGGGCTCTAAAACGAACTCACGCAGGGGAATAGACGGCTGAAAGGAGGCGGAGGGGGGAGGAATGGTTAATCAATTACAGTACAGGTTGTACCTCTCTAATCCGGTGCTCTGTGGTCCGGCACATCTTGAATCTGCCGCCATTAGTTTGTGGATCTGATACAAGGGCGCTGCTAAGGTGCCAAAATCTGTTTACACTGCAGATGAGTTAATGTCCTGTTAATTTCTCATAGCCCCAGAAGATGTGTGTAATGCTGATAAATCGGCCCTGTATCGGCTTCTTATGGCACGAAAGACTACTGCCCAACATACTGAAGAGTCTCCATTTGGGGGTAAGATAGGGTAACACTGACGCATCAATGCTGCAGAAACACATAAAACCTGGCTGGTGGCAATGGGTAAGAATGTTCACCCGAGGGCCTTTAAAGGAGTCATTTTCTGTTTTCCAGCATTTTCTGTGGTCCGGCAACGGCCAGGTCCCAAGGTTGCTGGATTAAAAAGGTACAACCTGTCCAGCAAGATGTTGTCATATTCAAATGCAATGATTGTAAAACGTCTGGCAACAGTGTATGAGGTATTGTGCATACAATGAATCAATACAAACTGTGTGTTTGTATGCATAGAACCTATCCCATTGGTATCATGTTAAAAAAGGTCTGGAGGAAGAGGTAAGGAACATTAACCCATGGCTTCCATATTCTGGTATTTCATATGATGTATGAATCCAATTTTATGACATACGTAAAACTGAATGTGACAGATATACGTGTTGAGGAAGGAGGATGTGGGAGATAAGAAATGCATGGCTTTGTGCCCATTTTTCAAGATCAGAAACTAGCATATGTAAAAAAGGGTTTTTAGAGGGATGGATACCATGTGGTATGTTTTTGATTTCTTTGGTAGCTTTGCTTTGATATACTTAAAACATACTTACAATGCTACTGACAGCAGGAAGTTTCAAGTTATGGGTGAATGAGCCATGAGACTGTGTGCCCTTAATCTATTCCATGAAAACAAACTTAAATAAAGATAATATGTATGAGACAAAATCAGTGTTTGGATCATAAAATATCTCCAAAGCCAGAAGACAGATCATACCTCTGCTGAAAGCTCATGAGCATTGTCTATAACAGGTGTGTGTGTGTGTGGGGGGGGGGGGGTTAAACACCATGTTTCTTGCAACCTTATTGTGAACAGCCAGCACCTTCTGAAACTCTGGCTTTGTCAGGAGTTGGGGCCACAAGAGTCATGTCTTAACACTGATTCGGTGCCCACTGGACTTGAGCACTGTTTGAATTCCTTGATGTGACTGAAATAAGTTCACTGCGGGAGCTGACAAGTGCCTCTACACAGCAATACCGACCGCCGACGTCTGAGGGACGAGTTGAGTGATGATACCCCGCTGGATAAACATGAACCTGGGCATTTCTCCTTTGAGGAAATTCAAGACACTACCCGCAGACTGCTGAAGTGTATTCCGGCGTATGTGGAATACCTATGGGGTCAGGAGCAGGGTAAGCTTTATCCCATGAGGAGGAAAACTTGAGGTATAACTGGAACTTAACCCTTCTCCCCCCTATCCCTACCCCAACACACGCGCACACACACACACACACACACACACACACACACACACACACACACACACGTAGTGACGCGAGCAGCAATGTTTGGCACACATCACTCCTGTCATCTTCAGGAAGACGTGATGCAGCACAGTCACTGGTGCCCTCCTGCGTGGGGGACTGGTTCTGCGTCACAGTCGGAGCGTTCACGCTCTCTCGCGCAGGTTAGGTTCCAGGAAAACGGGACACCTGCACATTACGTCGCCTCGCTTCGTGAGAATCTTAACGAGGTGTTTCATCCCTAGCGCACGACGACGGTGCGGACCTTTGGAGATATGACGACCCGGCCTTTACTCTGGGCCAGGTCAAAGGCCAGGTCATTATACCCAAGGGCCGCATCGTGGCGATCAAGAGTTGAAGGACCGAGGACAGGCAATGAAAGGCACCAGCGACCAGGTCTGCGTCGTCCGGGCCTACAGTGCCTCCTCGCTTTGGGGTCTGTTGCAAATCAGGCGTCAAAACAGTGCCATCCCACAACAGAGGAGTTGCTAGAGGCTGCACGCAATGCTCTTGCACTCACCCTTCCAACTCTGTTGCCTCGGACGTCATACAGAACGTGATGACGCATTAATCTCCACCACGAACAAGGTTTGGCTCAGATTGACGTCATTCTAAAGCGACTGTTATGCTGTGGACGACCTTATGATTGGATCACGAACAGTTTGAAAAGTTTGACGTAGATATTTCGCTGCCAATTTTAAGTAAGGTGTGATGGGTAGGTAGAACGAAATACGAAATAATGGGGAGGAAAGGGGTGAGTTCACAGGCCTCTGTTGGTCCCTTGTATAAAGACAGATACAGAGAACCAGTACCTGGGGGACGATTTAAAAGATGGTGACTGGTAGACTTATGAAAACAGTCGAGAACATTTCTTGTACAGACTGTGGCCGGTCTGTGTCTCGGTCACGAAGAGAAACAGTCTGGTGAGAGGCTGTCACCACACCTACAGTGACTGTGGTGGTGGGAGGCTGTCACCAAACCCACAGTGACTGTGGTGGTGGGAGGCTGTCACCACACCCACAGTGACTGTGGTAGTGGGAGGCTGTCACCACACCCACAGTAACTGTGGTGGTGGGAGGAGACCAACACACCCACAGTGACTGTGGTGGTGGGAGGAGACCAACACACCCACAGTGACTGTGCTGGTGGGAGGAGACCAACACACCCACAGTGACTGTGCTGGTGGGAGGAGACCAACACACCCACAGTAACTGTGGTTGTGGGAGGAGACCAACACACCAACAGCAACTGTGGTGGTGGGAGGAGACCAACACACCCACAGTAACTGTGGTTGTGGGAGGAGACCAACACACCAACAGCAACTGTGGTGGTGGGAGGAGACCAACACACCCACAGTAACTGTGGTTGTGGGAGGAGACCAACACACCCACAGCAACTGTGGTGGTGGGAGGAGACCAACACACCCACAGTAACTGTGGTTGTGGGAAGAGACCAACACACCCACAGTAACTGTGGTGGTGGGAGGAGATCAACACACCCACAGTAACTGTGGTGGTGGGAGGAGACCAATACACCCACAGTAACTGTGGTGGTGGAAGGAGATCAACACACCCACAGTAACTGTGGTGGTGGGAGGAGACCAACACACCCACATTAACTGTGGTGGTGGGAGGAGACCAATACACCCACAGTAAGTGTGCTGGTGGGAGGAGACCAACACACCCACAGTAACTGTGGTGGTGGGAGGAGACCAACACACTCACAGTAACTGTGGTGGTGGGAGGAGACCAACACACCCACAGTAACTGTGCTGGTGGGAGGAGACCAACACACCCACAGTAACTGTGGTGGTGGGAGGAGATCAACACACCCACAGTAACTGTGGTGGTGGGAGGAGACCAATACACCCACAGTAACTGTGCTGGTGGGAGGAGACCAACACACCCACAGTAACTCAGGTGGTGGGAGGAGACCAAAAAAGATCTCTTCATGACTGCTTCTCTGACCGGAAGCCATGACTTCGAGGTCACTAGGACCCACATCAAGAGCCATGGTACATGCTGTACCACATGATGCTGTACCACATAATGCTGTACCACATGATGCTGTAACACATGATGCTGCACCACATGATGCTGTAACACATGATGCGCTACACATAATGTGGTACACATACAGCGGAGCCGGATGGACCATCCTTTCAATGAGGACCTGGTTGGTCTGTGGCTAGAAAGTCGTAGTGCTAATGTACACCATGACACCAGATCACGACAACTGAGACAACGCTTAGAATTCATGCACGTGGGAATGTACAATAGACAGAAGGCGGTCACATGACGGCCGTGAATGTGGGCAGAGATATGAACAGCCAGAACATGATCACAACGATGTTGGACATGGTATAACCACAGAGGAGTATGGCCTCAGTTAGTGTAGCCCCAGCGAGGTGTTGTCACAAGAAAATGCTGCACCCGCGTTGGTGTATAACCCAAAGATGATACAGGCCAGGGACTGGGACTACATTGAAACAGACTATACAGTGACGCGTAACAGAGGCAAAACAGAACCACCAGATTGCCTTGTAACAACGATGATGATTACACACACACACAAACAGACACACGCACACACACACACACAGCCAATAAAGCAACAGCTAAATATGGCATAAAATTCGCAGAGGTGTTGAAAATTAAGACATAAGCAGAGAAAGATATATCCAGTGGAATGTACTGTACAGCGAGGGCAGAGTGCGAGGCGCGACACGGGCTTAGGAACACGGAGAACAAGGAAATTTAATGCCCCATACAGTTCCGTGCTGCCTAAAGGAACATCTGGCAACTTGAAAAAAAACACTAGTTGGGCTCATTTTAGCTGTGTTGGTCAGCGTCAGATGGCGCCACCACTGTCCCTGTATCGTCTGCATTGGTATTGTTTACGTCTTCGTCTGCTGGCATCCACTGAGAGTGTCACATGTAATACAGAGAGAATGCCTTTTCATAAATGGAAAACGGGTAACTGTTAGAGACAGCGAACCTTAGCATTGGATGTGTCAGCTCAGTTAAAACAAATAATATATATATATATATATATATATATATATATATATATATATATATATATATATATATATATATATATATCATTTATTTATTTTATTTATTTTGCTTTGTCGCTGTCTCCCGCGTTAGCGAGGTAGCGCAAGGAAACAGACGAAAGAATGGCCCAACCCACCTACATACATATGTATATACATACACGTCCACACACGCAAATATACATACCTATACATCTCAACGTATACATATATATACACATACAGACATATACATATATACACATGTACATAATTCGTACTGTCTGCCTTTATTCATTCCCATCGCCACACACACACACACACACACACACACACACACACACATACATATATATATATATATATATATATATATATATATATATATATATATATATATATATATATATATATATATATATATAACAAATCCAATGAAAATACCAAGCTACTTCTTAGATAAGCAAAGAATATCAAAATTATCCATAAAAGGAAAAAAAGATACGATTTCCCATTTTCTAATATAATTCATTTTAGTTATGTCGGTCAGTCCCAGATGGCGCTGTGGACGACGGCACGTAAGATCTAAGGTTTATCAGGCGCAGGTTAATCTTCCTCACTCTCTCTTACCTTCCTTGACACAGCCGGGGAGACGCCCTCAAAGTTACCAAAGGAAAAGCGATAAAGAGATTATCAGATAAATATTGTGGAAGAGTTTCATTTAACGTGAGCTCCTCGGTTACCATTTTACATTTAAAGGTGGCAATATTATCGGACGCGGACACACACACACACAAAAAAAAAAAAACAAGGAAGAGTATTCCACATTCTTCGCCGCTCGAGGCAAAAAGGTTATCATAACGATCAAGCCTCGTGTTGTTGCTGGTCACCACCACACAGAAACCTTGGCAGGCAGCAGCGGGGTTATGGCCAAAGCAAGGTATTAGAAATTACACAAAGTTAATGGAGGTATATCCACAGCCAAACGTAAAAATATAGCGGGTTATAACTTGGGTGAGACTGAGTTACAGAGGGTATATCTGGAACGACCAAAACCATGATACAGAATGATCACAGTGAGGCCTATATATATATATATGTATATATATATATATATATATATATATATATATATATATATATATATATATATATATATATATATATATATATATATATATATATCAAAGCACTCGTAATTTACATTAAGAGCATTTTTCCATGAATATTAATCAGCTAACGCTTGTGACTGACCTAGTCGTTAAAACAGATTACATCACACTTACATTACACTTTTATGTCCCATGAACGCCTTCATAACACCAAAACCTAAACACATTTTTTTTCATTAGTACTAAAAGAATATAATATGTTCGTTGTAGGGAAGACGACAGTATTTTAGAAATTGGCTTCCATCATCTATATTTTTTTCCGTCTTGTGCTCTCTCTTCCTCATCTCACACACGGTCCTTCCTTCCTTCATTCCTCATCCAAGAATACTTAGCTTCCGTCTACCTGGGGATGCTTCCCTTCCACCCTTCCTTCAACGAGGTCCTCTTCCACTGCTCATCTCACCAGTGGAGGGTGCTCCAGCCAAGTGGTTTTCCCTTCGTACGACTCCAGCAGCTTTCACCAGCCACCTACGGCTTCCAGGATCACCCACATCTTTTCCTCCTGCTTGACGTTCACTTTCCTCACCTCGACTCATCATACCTGACCATCGGTCAGCGTCTCTCCCAAAGAGTCAACTGATCAACCTCCTCAGAGTCTATCGATTTGCATCTCTCCCCAGAGTCCGTTGATCAGTGTCTCTCCCCAGGGTCCATCCATCGGCGTCTCTCCCCCAGAGTCCATGTTTCAGACCCGTAGAGTTACCCTCTACACGAGCCAGCCACAGCAATCGTCACACAACACTGACGGTCCTCGTCATCAACACTTATGTTTACTGAACTTTCCCTTTTCACATCACAGTCCGTGGTGTGACTTCTGCTTCACGTCTTCCATCCTGTGTGACCAAGAAACCCAAGTACTTGACCTGTATGACCAGGTCACCCAAGTACCTGATCTGTTTGACCAGGTCACCCAAGTACCTGACCTGTTTGACCAGGTCACCCAAGTACCTGACGTGTATGACCAGGTCACCCTAGTACCTGACCTGTTTGACCAGGTCACCCAAATACAGGTTAGGTACCTGGATGTCCTGGTCACACATGTCAGGTACCTGGGCGCCCTAGTCAAGCAGATCATATATTTGGATGTTCTGGTCACATAGGTCAGGCACCTGACCTGTGTGACCCAGGACACCCAGGTACCTGCAACTAACTGTTCAACAGTCCTATCCTCCCGCTATACCGATGCATCACCTCCGTCCTCCCTACATACGTACCCCCTGCACCATACATCCGTCTCGTGTCGTTGTGGCCGTCCAACACACACACCCCTGCAGACCTCAGTCTGTCTGTACTCTGTCACCGTTCTCCTGATCAAGTGTGAAACAGTCCATCCTTCAGCAGCTCTTTCTCTCCTCCCACGTCCCTCCTCCAATCCATCCATTGCCTCGGTTACCACCAACCCCTTCCAGGCAGCGAGGACAGGGTAGGAGACATCGAACAACCCTGCGGGGCTCCGCGTCCCCATCACTCCGGGGTTCCAAATCCCGTTCTGCCACTACGACTACCAACACGGGTCTAAAACAATTGTCTTCCGTTGGATCAGACATGTTACACAACCTCGGGTTTACACCATCAAGGTTCTGTAACATTCATACCAAATTCGGGCTCGATGATTTGAGATATTTACCTCGGTGGACGTCCGTGTGACTACGCAGAAGGCCTGCCTGGCCTTGCCGAGACAAGGTCGCTTCACCCATCAGAAACTGTCTCGGCTCATTATGTCTCGGCTCATTATGTCTCGGCTCATTATGTATCAGCTCATCATGTCTTGGCTCATCATGTCTCGGCTCCACAGTGTTTCCAAGTCTACAAAAAAAAAAAAAAAACTGTCCCGCTAACATAAGGACACAGCGGGAGGAGGTCGGGGTGCAGGGGCGAGCGTGAGGTGCGACACTGGGATACGACAGATGGTGTGTGTGTGTGTGTGTGTGTGTGTGTGTGTGTGTGTGTGTGTGTGTCTAGCTTGCTACCAATAGGTGTGTCAGGCAGTGCTGAGCACGACCCGCTTCTGTCTCGCCACCACAGGATGAACTGGAACCTCCACCCACACGTGGACTGTCCCGCCTCCTACATGACAATCGCTTTGAACCCGTATAACAATATTGCTCGCAATCACCACCCTCACGAGCTGCTACATTCTCCTACAAGTCTCGTAATTTCCCAGCCGAACTCGTAACTAATATTCAGGAGTTATTTTTCCCCCCAGCGTGCATGATACACGAGAGGTTTCCGGAATGTGTGCAGCGTCATGTGGCGTGACTGGCAGCCAGTCCTTGGCTCACTGAATTATACTTCATCCATGAACCTCGCCACTCAAAGCTTCCACCATGAACCAGCCAATCCCTCACACTTAACACTTCTATATACTTATCTAAACTAGTATATATATATATATATATATATATATATATATATATATATATATATATATATATATATATATATATATATATATATATATATATATATATATCCTAACCTGAGCCAGGTACCTATTATAACGACTAACCCTTAGGTGCGGATGAACACCCCGGTTGACTGTGGACCGAATGCTGCAATCAGATTTCGAACTCGTGCGCTCGACCCTGTGCGGTCCGTGAATGCGTCACAGTCAGAAACACTACCCGCTGCACCGCATATATACATAAATATACTGCGCTCCAGTCAGGAGCAGGAAGTGATGGGCTCCTTTCGAGCGAGAAGTGCCTACACACGACTGTACTTCGTACTTCCTTTCGTCAAGTAACGATCGTACAACTTTGCTGAATATGACTTTACACTCGCGGCCTAACCACTTCCAGGCAGAGTCCGGTAGCGCACACACACACACACACACACATGGATGAGAAGGGCTGATATACCCTCAGCGTTAGATCATATCATCATACCTATTATCAAGGAAAAAATGATCATATAATAAACACATTTGATATGTGATTATGTGGCAAATGAGGATGTTACAAGAGAACAAATGAGACAAGAGTTGAGGAAGAGATACAATCGTGGCAACTATATATATAAAAAATAAGAATAAACGCGGTGAATTATACATCATGAATTGAGAGATGGGGTTCAGTAACCAGGAATCATGGCTCTGTGCTGGATGGCTCTGTGAAATTTACAAGAAGGGAATAAGAGCAAAGTTGTGTCCCTCTCGCCTCAAACACAGATGGAAGGTTTATATATAGAGAGAGGGAAGAATTTTTTAAAAAAAAAGATATTAAAAGGTATATGAACTTTGGGATGTGTTGTGACGAAGATGTATGTAACACTAGCCAGCCAGCCAGCTTTTGGAAGGTGCAAGAGAGCAAAGAACAAGTATTGGGGGATAAAAAAAAATTTGAAACAAAGAAATTCTGAAAAGAATATTGTGGACAATTCAGGAAAAAAAATCTGAAACTTTCCCATAAAATCTCAGGAGAAAATCCGAAACTTTCCCATAAAATCGTCACGAATAAAGCGTCAGTTAAGGAGCAGGACATCAGGGATAAGGGAGGTTCAATGGGAGAAGAAGATGATGCATCTTTGTGTGAGGAACTGAATGGCAAGTTCAATCGTTATTTTTTCACAGTGGTGGATACTGTAGTCCCAACACCAGTGGATGGAGTGGTGAGGGTGTTTTAGAAAACATTAAAGAGAAGCGCACCATCTTAGGAGTGCTCAGGACAATGGCCACTTGAGAGAGTTCGTCAAATTGAGGTTTACCTCAGAAGATCAGTGTCCTCAGAGGCATCCAGCGCCAGTGTGGTTCCTGGATTCTCATTCTTCGTAGTTCCTCACTTGGGCCTTCGTTAGCAGGGAGCTCACTCCCGCACTGTGGCTCGTGTTATGGACATTTTTGTCTGTGAGCACATTACTGCCATGCTATTGGCGGTGATGTGCACGGGGCATCATGTACACACGACTTTCTCCTCCTGTCGTTACCGTATGTTCCTGGTCTGGTGTGTTGGGTCGCCGAGACCATCTCCTCCATACCTAACGTCGAGACCATCCCCTCCACGCCTACCTACCCCCCACATGTTCACCCACACTCTCGTCTCCACAGTAGTCTACCTTCCCCTCGTCTCTGTTAACAGGTGACGAGGCAGTGGCTGCTATCCAACCACCCAGGCTCGCAAAACAATTACAGGCCATTCTGCCTCCCCCCTTCCTTACATCACAGTGGCTTGCGTGGATGTGCGGCGGAGGGGATTCCTCTGTGTGTGTGTGTGAGAGAGAGAGAGAGAGAGAGAGAGAGAGAGAGAGAGAGAGAGAGAGAGAGAGAGAGAGAGAGAAAGAGAGAGAGAGAGAGAGAGAGAGAGAGAGAGAGAGAGAGAGAGAGAGAGAGAGAGAGAGAGAGAGAGAGAGAGAGAGACAGGGGACCTCAGTGTGCCGCGTGCAAGTGCTCACCTTTGTGTCTGCAACTCAACATACCGTAACTCACCACCGTCATTAGTCTCTCCACATAAACACCTTGTCTCGCGTACCCTTTCAAGTTCTGCTCTTCGGGATTCCATACCATCGGCCAAGTATGATCCACACTTGTCACCACCTTGTCCTCACTCCCAGCCACGTCGGAATACAATATGGAATGATACTCTTCCTCGGCACACACACACACACACACACACACACACACACACACACACACACACCATAGTTGGTCTCAAAAATGGTTCATTAAAACTGATCAAATTAAGCGCAAGGTAACGAAAGGAAGTGATACAATGTAAAAGGGCCCCGGCTTGTTTATTACACGTGGGAAACATTTCTAAAAGATGGAAAAGGAGGAGTCGAGTGGGGAGTGCTCATCCCCCTCGAAGGTTCAGGCTGAGGTATCTAACTGTGTGTGGATGTAACCATGAAGAAAATGAGAGATAGGTAGTAGGTTTAAACAAAGAAACCTGGATGTTCTGGCTCTGAGTAAAACTGAGCTCAAAGGTAAAGGGAAAGAGTAGTTTGGCAATGTCTCAAATCCAGGGGTTGGTGGAAAGGCAAGGGCTATGGAAAGGGTAGCACTACTACTGAGGCAGGAGTTGTGGGAGTGTATGAAACAGTGTAAGGAAGTGAGCTCCAGACTGATGAGGTTAAACATGAAAGTTGATGGCGAGAAATGGGTCATTAATGGTGCTTATGCATTTGACCAGGAAAATAAAGATCTTAAGAGGCAAGTGCTTTGAGAGTGGCGGAGTGAGCGTCAGCAGTTTTGATGCAAAAGACCAGGTATTAGGTGATTTAAATGGGAAGGTGAGCAATGTGGCAGCTGAGGGTATAATTGGCGGCCACGGAGTATTCAGTAACATAAATGGAAATGATGAACAACTTGTGGAGTTATATGCTGAAAAAGGATTGGTGACTGGGAATACCTGTTCTAAAAAGAGGGACATAAACAAGTATACGTATCAGAGTATGAAAGATGGTCAGCAGGCATTACTGGATTACCTATTAATCAACAGGGATGTAAAAAAGAGACTTTTGGATGTGAATGTGCTGAGAGGGGCAGCTGGACGCGAGGGTGAAGATTTCAGAGGTTTTCAAAAAAGAAGAAAAGTTATGGGTGAAAAGAGAGTGATGAGGTGAGAGTAAGTGAGCCTAGAAAAGAAGCTTGTGTGAAGAAATACCAGGAAAGAATGAGTGTAGAATAGCAAAAGGTGAGGGTTAATGAAGCTAGGGGAGTGGGTGAGGAATGAGAGGTATTTTGGGCTGCAGTGCCGAGAAGCTTGTGGCATGTGTAAGGTGGGAAGTGGGCAGGTTAGAAAGGCTAGTGAGTGGTGGGATGAAGACGTAAAATTAATAGTAAAAGGAACGAGATGTATACGGGCGGTACTTACTGGAAAAAAAGTGCAAATGATTGGGAGATGTTTAAGGGAACGCAGCATGAGGTCAAGAGGAAGGTGAAGGAGTTGAAAAATAAGGGCCAGTGAGATTTGGCGGTCAGTGAGTATCAGTACACTTTGGGGAGAATAAGATATTTTGGAAGGAAGTTAATAGTAAGCCAAGAACAAGAGATAAAATGGGATAATAGGTGAAGGAGGGCAATAAGTGCCAACAGGCAGTGATAAAGTGAGAAGGAAATGGAGTGAGTAATTTGAAGGAAAAATGAATTTGCGTGATGACAGGGTGACAGATGTAGAGTAATTGGGTCGGGGTGGTATGCAAAGTGACACATTCACGGAGAGTGGTTTGGTGAAGAGTGAAGAGGTGGTGAAAGCCTTGCATAAGAGGAAATGTAGCAAGGCGGCCTGAGGGGATGGTACTGCAGTTGAATCTCTGAAGAAAGGGGGTGACTACGATGTTGATTGGTTAGTTAGGACATGTAGTATAAATAGGATATGCAGTATATGTATCATGGTGTGGCGCATGAGGATTGGCAGAATCCATGTATAGTACCATTGCATAAAGGCAAGAGGGATAAAGGTAAGAGTTCAAACTACAAATGTTTAAGTTTGTTGAGTGTAGCTGGTAAGTTGTATGGGAAAGTAATGATTGAGAGAGTGAAAACATTTACAGAACATCTGATTGGGGAGGAACGATATGGTTTCAGAAGTAGTAGAGTGTATGGATCAAGAGTTTTTCTTTGAAAAGAATGGGTGTGAAAAATACTTAGACAAACAGAAGGATTTGTGTGTGGCATTTATGGATCTGGAGAAAAGACAAACAGAGGATTTGTGTGTGGCATTTATGGATCTGGAGAAAACATATAGGGTTGACAGAGATGCTTTGTGAGGAAGGTATTAAGAATATTTGGCGTGAACGGTAGACTGCTATCATACAAATGATCGATTTCATTCGTTTTTCCTCCAATCGTCTACCAGACTTGACCTGGGTGAAGGGCGGCCGGCTGTCAGGATATTACGTCGCCTCAGTCTCACAGCCGCTCACCGTGTGACTCAGGATCAATATAATCGTCAATACCTCCAATATATCGGGCAAGCAGATGTAGGACCGCCATATATATCCCGCTCCACCAACACTACCTGCATCAGTACACAGCCAATTAAGGCGGTACTCAATCAACACCCCTCCACGCCTGGGCTGGCAGGCACCCCAGACAAAGTAGAGCGCCACCAACAGATGGCGGGAAACAAGCAGGCCGAGTGCGGCGCTACCACCAGACGGAGGGAAATAAGTAAAGCGAGAACAGCGCACCGGCAGACGGCAGACGACAAGCAGGCCGAGTGCGGCGCCACCACCAAGACGGCGGGGAAGTAAGCCGAGTACAGCGCCGCCGGTAGACAGCGGGGAAATAAGTAAACCGAGTACAGCGCCTAACACCCAACGGCGGGAAGTAAGCGAACTAGAATTCTTGTTTACGTCAACGTCCAGGATGGGAGTCAATCAAACTCGCGCGCAATGTCGTTGACTTCATCACCAGACGAGTTATTCTCCCGCTCTGTTAGACTCGACTCTTGGTACAGAAAACACTTGGCTGGAGTGCTTCTCTCCACACGACAGTAATGAGACGACGATCGAACACCAGCGAATTTCTTCTTGTCGAGCAACTTTGCTGCCCACCAAACCTACATCTGAAATAACTTTAGCATGACGGTACGACCCTTGGATACGACGGCACGACCTTTGACCATGAATGTACGACCCTTGAGCACAAGAATAGGACCAATGAGCACGATCGTATCGTCGTGTTCCAGGGGATCGTACCGTCGTGTTCCAGGTGATCGTACCGTCGTGTTCCAGGTGATCGTATCGTCGTGTTCCAGGGGATCGTACCGTCGTGTTCCAGGTGATCGTACCGTCGTGTTCCAGGGATCATACCGTCGTGTTCCAGGTGATCGTACCGTCGTGTTCCAGGGATCATACCGTCGTGTTCCAGGTGATCGTACCGCCGTGTTCCAGGTGATCGTACCGTCGTGTTCCAGGTGATCGTACCGTCGTGTTCCAGGGATCATACCGTCGTGTTCCAGGTGATCGTACCGCCGTGTTCCAGGGATCATACCGCCGTGTTCCAGGTGATCGTACCGTCGTGTTCCAGGTGATCGTACCGTCGTGTTCCAGGTGATCGTACCGTCGTGTTCCAGGGATCATACCGTCGTGTTCCAGGTGATCGTATCGTCGTGTTCCAGGGATCATACCGTCGTGTTCCAGGTGATCGTATCGTCGTGTTCCAGGGATCATACCGTCGTGTTCCAGGTGATCATACCGTCGTGTTCCAGGTGATCGTACCGCCGTGTTCCAGGGATCATACCGTCGTGTTCCAGGTGATCGTACCGCCGTGTTCCAGGGATCGTACCGTCGTGTTCCAGGGGTACAGTCAGATCCTTGGCTGAGGCTCAGCGTGGCCATCTCAAACATTAGCCCCCGCGCTCCGCCCTCCTCCCTGGCACACCCAAGATGGAGGGACAAATAAGATTTCTTCCTCCTTTTTTCTGCTGCTGCTGCTCACCAGCGGGACTATAATTATCGGTTCTTAATGAGGTCCAGCCTAATGGAAGTGATGGTAGGGACGGAGCCATCTCGAGACTACCTCCACATGCCACACTGCATTCCAACCTGACCATAATCAATTATACGCAGCGACCATCCCGTCGTGCTCAAGAGTCGTACCGTCGTGCTCAAGGGTCGTACCGTCGTGCTCAAGGGTCGTACCATGGTTCTCAAGGGTCGTGCCGTCGTGCTCAAGGGTCGCACCGTGGTTTTCAAGGGTCGTACCGTCGTGCTCAAGGGTCGTACCGTGGTTATCAAGAGTCTTACCGTCGTGCTCAAGGGTCGCACCGTGGTTCCGAAGGGTCGTACTGTCGTGCTCAAGGGTCGCACCGTGGTTCTCAAGGGTCGTACCGTCGTGCTCAAGGGTCTCACCGTGGTTCCGAAGGGTCGTACTGTCGTGCTCAAGGGTCGCACCGTGGTTCTCAAGGGTCGTACCGTCGTGCTCAAGGGTCTCACCGTGGTTCCGAAGGGTCGTACTGTCGTGCTCAAGGGTCGCACCGTGGTTCACACAGCATCCCTCACACTGCAGCAGGACGCACAGCACCCCCCTCACAGCTCAACAGTACACACATCGTCCTTCACAGCTTAACAGTACACATATCAACCATTCCCTTAATTTGTAATAATATATACAACACACTCTCAACTCCCCTCATTCCCCCTCCTTCCTTCACTCCTCACCAGGGCTTACCTCTGCATCTCCCTTTAAAACCCGTGTCTCCTCCGTCATATATACATATTTTTTTCCTAGTCTATCCTCGCCTGGTTTTTGTCAGTTTAGACCCATCAGCATTATCTCAGGATGAACGTCTTCCCTTTTCACCATGAGCCGCGTTCTTCACTCAGAGGGAAACACATTGCTCCTGTCTACATAACTGAGTGGTGTGTGGCTGGGGGTCCCTGCCAACGCTCCTTCATCTTAGGGATTATGGGTCGTGATGAAGTGGTCTGGGTAGAAGGTGAGCATTTAGTGTGGTGCCCAGGAACGGCTCCAGCCACGTTATGGTGGGAGTGTCAACATCATGGTTGGGTGTTGGAGTACAGTGCTGGAGTGTACGGGTGGGTGTAAGGGATATAATGCCCACTGTATTGCTTTGTACTGGCTTTGTACTGCTTTGTACTGGCTCCCTGAGTGACAGTGGTGCACACAGATCAGGGTGTCTGTACAGGGTGAGGGAGAGAACATAATGTTGTGGGGAGTGAGGCTCCCTGACACACTAAGTGTGATAACCACGTATGTATCCACGCATTAACAATGTGTGGATTCACTATTGCCTATTGTGTGGATTCACTATTGCCTATCTACGGCAGTATCGTCACTCAGCCAAATTTCGTAGCACATACGTAGCACAAAAACCAAAGCACAAATTTAATTTTTAAACGTTACTTGGTGTTACAACGTGAGTAACGTCATGTTGTGGCGTCCCTGAAGCCGTCACAGTCTGGCCTCCACTGTAACGGCGTGCCTGTGGTTGGCGGCAGGGTCGAGTGACACCACGTCATTGTGTGTCAGTGACAACACAAAAACCTAACTTAATGCCTCTTCAAACACGAAGGTTCTGTTGTCGTGTAGACGCGCCCTCCACTCCATAAATACAAGCCAAAAAAAAGATATATGAGCGATTGATACAAACGTATCCGTGCGTTTTGTGCTTGAAGGCGGAGGTTGCAGACATGGGACGCTTATATTCTCGCCCTCATAAGCAATACTCCAGGTTCAGGAAAACTTAAAACACAATTGTACGACTTACAATATTCGACTTCATGCCGGAGGTACCAACACGCGAAGTACTTATACTTAAACATGACAGCGCAACTCTCGAACACGACGGTACGACCCTTGAGCAAAACGGTACGACCCTTCGGTATGATGGCCTGGCCACCGACCCGACCAGAGACGATGAGATCCAGTGTCACGTCGTAGGCCGTACCGTCGTGCCCGAGAGGCCAAACTATACGCACAGAACCATCCACAATATTCGTGTAACCAACGCGGTTAATCCCGACGCAGGTAAACAACATGGTGAGTGCAGTAGCATCGAGAGGGACGTGAGATTAGTTCTTAAAACCTGTACAGGCTATCCTTGATCTCAGGACTGGATGCCTCAGTGCCTCAGGTAGTGGCTGAACCGGACGTGGCCCATGCGAACAAGATCTGACAACCCAGCAGGAAGCGCAGGTCTGGTAAGCCCTGGTAATTCTTTCTGCAGTCTCCCTCCGTACGCCGGGGGGGTAATCCACATCCACTGGAATTGGCTGACTCTCTCTCTCTCTCTCTCTCTCTCTCTCTCTCTCTCTCTCTCTCTCTCTCTCTCTCTCTCTCTCTCTCTCTCTCTCTCTTCCAGCAGACGACAGTCGTTTTTTGCAGCGAAGCAAAAAAAAAAAACCCCAACATTTCGACTGAGGATAAGGAATCTCGCCAAGGAAGGACTGCAGACATACTGGTGGTGACGCTCAGTTCCTTTTAAGTCGGGGGATGATCTTGAAGGATGTCACTGATACCCAAGCGTCGACAAGGACAGTGAAGGAATGGGTGAGGCTGTCAATTAATCTTCACTGGTCGTGCCGAGTGCGTCATCTTCTCGTGGTTATCCTCATAAACGGTTGGTAGTCTGGAGTCCGCTTTATGTAAGCGTGTGACTGTGGGTGTCGGCTAGGTGTGTGGGGGATAAGCAGGTCGGCTAGGTGCGTGGGAGATAGCAGGTCGGCTAGGTGTGTGGGAGATAGCGCGAGCGTTGGTGTAGGTCAGGTCTGTGGGGAGGAGTGCGGTGATGAGCACTGGGGGGGAGAGGGGCGTCGGTGAAGCAGAAATGCGAACGCCTCGCTCACTTCAGTTATGGGTAATGTTCACAGCCACAGCTCCCAGACTCGAGGTGGGTCTTATGATGTTGGAGACGACGCACAAGTTAGCCAAAGGCGCTACGAGGCAAAGACACGGGGCAACAGAAAGAAGGAAAAAAATGGTGCTTCAAAATAAGACTTCCATATCAAAGCTACGAACACGAACACGAACACCGCGTTGGGGGAACCGAGGCAAGGGTGACGAAGGTGAGTAAATTCGTAACACCAGTGTGTCTGAGGAAAGAGGGAGGAAGGATGAACATCATATCTTTGACGACTCTCACAATTCTAGACACGATAATAGAAAACGTAGATATGTTTCTTCATGATACACAAATTACAGACAGTTCACAACTTTCACATCAGTTGACGCCATATGCGACCACCCACTCAATAATAATCTCAGTCGAAGATTAGCAAGGCCCCCTAATACCTCTGTGGCCATGATCAGGCCAGCCTGAGAGGTTGCCACGGCCTGGACACCACAGTTCTCGCGCCACCACAAGTGTTATTAGGCCAGTCTGCCCTAACAGTGTCGACCCCTCCCGCGCTACACACTTTTTCCTCAGTTTCTTATGAAGAAAAAAAAAAAGTATCAAGTCTTTTAACCCCTTGAGTACGATATGTCCCTTGAAGACGAAGGTACAACTCTTGAGCACGATGGCAAGATCCTTGAGCACGACGGTACGACCCTTGAGGACGACGGTACAACCCTTGAGCATGATGGTAAGATCCTTGAGCACGACGGTACGACCCCTAAGGACGACGGTACAACCCTTGAGCACGATGGTTATGAGCCTTGAGCACGACGGTATGATCCTTAAGCACGACGGTACGATCCTTGAGCACGAAGGTACGACCCTTGAGCGCGAAAGTACGATCCTCTTTGAGCACGACGGTACGTGTGTACAACGGCCAGGCTCTGTCATGCTCGAGGGTCGTACCGTCGTGTTCAACGATCGAACCGTCGTGATCGAAGGACCGCACCGTGAAATGCAACAGTAAGTGTAGATACCCTGATGTTGGCCGTCTCCACAGAGGAATTCTACTGGGTCACGTCAGGGAATGACTGACTCAGGAGTGGATCATGTGCTACCGAACTACACGAAGCCTATCTAATGGAGATGGAATTCCTCAAGATCTAGATGTGCGAGCATCTCTGATCCCTGGCGCTCGTAAGCGCCGTTGAAGCCTGTGGTAGAGACCGTTGCATGCAGAGCAAAATTTGGTAGAAAGAAGTGACTTGTTTATCTATTTACCTACGTATTCATTTGTCATATCTAAGGCTCCAGCAAGACTATAGAGACAGAGAGGAAAAGGGAAATAAAGGAAAAATAATCTGAGTTTTGGAGGATGTGGAATAATGGGATTTAGAGCAAAGAAAAAATATAGAGGAAAAAATAATCTTAGATTTCTGAGGGATGTGTAAACCCAGCCTCTCTTCCTGGTTGCCTGTCCCACACACCGACCATCTTTAAGGATTGTGGATGGAGTGGGCATAATGGCTGCAGCCTAGGTCAAATAAGCCGGGTATGGATGACAGTGAAATCTGCACCAAAAGTGTTCAGCTTCTCGACAGAGATACTTCGTGACACACACCGCCAGTCGGTCGAGGTGGGCAGTGGTGTGGAGAAGTCGGATCATACGGGCATGACAGCTGTGACTGCTGAGGGAAGCGGTTCACCTGACGTTACGTGCACACGTGAACCATGGATGTGGAACTTAGGGAGATGCTGGGGAAGCTGAGGACAGTGTTTTACGTGCTGATTCTGAGAAGACAATGAAAGTTAAGAAGGTTACACGACAAGTATGAAGTCAGGGTACTTAGAAGGGGGGTGCAACAAAACTAAGGTAATGTTAGAATTTTAGAAAATACATGAAATTAAAAAAAAATAACATCAGGAAGATATATATATATATATATATATATATATATATATATATATATATATATATATATATATATATATATATATAAGGTGGGGGACTGGCGGCAGACGTAGGACCAAGCTGAGAGTTAGACCGCTGAAACGTTCGCGATAGAGACTTACGAACAGTGACAAATATGCGACGAGCGAGTTGACACAACGATCGGCCGCCAGCGGAGGCAAACACTGGCACCGTTCAATTGAAGGCGCGACCGTGCGACACCCTCTGCACCAACCCTAACCATCCGTAGTGCTGAGGGGAAACAAATATAAGACGAAGTCTAGAGTCTTTACCTCGTCAGTACATCCTCTGCGAGATGTTCCTCGCTTATTCTCGAGCAGGGCTGGCCATCTGGCTTCACCTTACACACGCACACAAACACGCACACATCCTGTCTCTGTGTCATCCTCATCATCATCAGTGTAATTATACCAGTAATCACGGGAACACAGTAAAAATTTCCTCGCCAGTCGTAAATAACAATGTCTCCTCATTTCCTGTTGTCGTCCACAGGCGGCGGTGACCTGCAGGTGGTGGAGTCGGCAGTGCGGTCACCTTCCCGGGGACTTCCCTCCTCCCCACAAACCCTCGCCAGGAATGTTCATATGAAAACCCCTCCTCGTCCCGGGCCTTTCCCCGGAGCCTTGAGGAAAGCAGCGGGTGAATTTACGACAACAATACCGCCAACGGAAAGGACGCCCCTGCAGACGACGCAGCCCCACGACGCTGGCCCACGACGCTGGCCCACGACGCAACTCCACGACGCTGGCCCACGAGGCTGGCCCACGACGCGCCCCACGACGCTGGCCCACGACGCAACCCCACGACGCTGGGCCCAAGACGTGACCCACAACGCGCCCCACGACGCTGGCCCACGACGCGCCCCACGACGCTGGCCCACAACGCGGCCCAAGACGCGACCCACGACGCTGGCCCACGACGCGCCCCACGACACGCCCCACGACGCAGCCCCACGACGCAGCCCAAGTTGTCTCAGGTGACCCGGCAGGCTAGGGTGACCTGGGTGGCGCGCCTCAGGCGAGACACAGGTACTGATCACCATCACACTTAAATGCACCAACTTCATCCATGATCCAAGCGGTCGATCACAGCTTGGTTTCAGGGTTGTATATATTATGTGACGGTTGCGGTATTCACTATGACATCACCAGATGGCCCCAGTATAATCCACACACACACACACACACTCACACCCAAGAAGATAAGCTTGACTGACAGACAAGTGTTCAAGATAACAGGTCCACCGTCAGGAAGGCGAGGCCCTCCTCACACACCTGGCCACCACCACCACCACCACCACCACCTCCGCCGTCATTACCACCTTCCTCCCACAACTGCCTGAGTCACCGCCAGACCATCCAGCACTTGGGTCTTTTGACGGTGGCGTTACGCCTTCTTGGTGAAACCCACAAACACCACAGTCATGTTAAGTAACACGGAGGTCACGTGCCAGCGGGTTGCGGTGTATGCTTGAAGGGGAACCCCTGCTACGTACACACACACACACACACACACACATACCAGCCTCGAGAGGAGAGGCTTAGCCATCACGGCAATATTCGTCTCTCAGATCCTCACTGCGATGCGTCAGTCATGCCGACGTATGGTAACACCACACACAGTTATATGTGTGAAAGACCCGGTCATATACCTCATCAGATTGCATTTCAATTCCGTAACATGATATCAGAACAATATTGGGCCCGGGAGGGAAATTCTTATCATATATCACAAGCAGATTAGCGACATTATGAACAGCGTTTCCGGTGTGGACTGGTATCTATTGCCTCAGTATGTGCGGCAGATGTATGTGTTGCAATGACTGCTGCACCTCCACATCTCATTCGCCCTCTTTTTCATCCCCTGCCCCTTCATCTAGACCTTCAGCTGCTTTCTCTTATAACTCTCTCAATCAGCTACACTCCTTCTCTGTAAGTAACGCTATCATACCTCAACTTTATTACTTCATCCCATAACTCAAAGCCCTTTATAATCTGCCCCCCCCCCTACCACCTCACCTATACGCATGTCACATGCATCTCTCGCACATATGTATCAGCACAAACTCCCAAAATACCTCCCATGCCTCACCCACTCCCCTTGCTTCGTTTACTCTTACCTTTCGCCATTCTACACTCAACTTCTCCTGGTGTTTCTTCACATAAGTATCTTTTCCGAGCTCATTTACTCCCACTGCTTTCTTCTCACCCATACAATGACTCCTCTTATCCAAAAACCTCCACAAATCTTCATCCTCGCCTCTTCAGGGGAATGATCAAACGTCCCACCAGCTGCACATCACAGCACTTCACATCCAAAAACATCTCTTTTACTGATCACATACGTACGCTTGTGTGTGTGTTTCTCTTTGTGAACCAGGTATTCTCAATCACCAGTCCTTTTTCAGCACACACACTGAATGCTCTATACCCCCTAATTATACCCTTAAGCGCTATATTACTCACCTTCGTATTTAAATCACTCATCATTAACACCCGGTCTCTCGCATTAAAACTTCTGACACACTCACTTAGCTGCTCCCCAAACACTCGCCTCTCATGATCTTTCTTCTCGTGGCCAGGTACATAAGCACTAACAATCACCCATCTCCCTCCATCCAAATTAATTTCACCACCACTAGTGTATAGCTCATTTCCTTAAACTATTTCACAATTACCACAACTCCTCCTTCAGCACTGGTGCTATACCTTCCTCAGCTCATGTCCTCTCACCAACCCCTGATTTTACCCCTACGACATTTCCAAACCATTCTTCCCCTTTACCCTTCAGCTTTGTTTCATTCAGAGACAGAACATCCAGGTTTCTTTTCTTTAACATACTACCCGTCTTTCCTTTCTTCTCATCTTGTTTACGTCCACACACATGTATAAACCCCAGTCTGAACCTTCAAAGGGGAGGAGCACTGTCCGTTTGGCTCCTTTTGTTCCATCTTTTAGAAAATGAAGTAAGAGAAAGGGGAGTGGGAAGGTAATTTCAACCCCCGGATCCCGCCTCCTTTAGTACCCGTCTACGACACGCGCTTGAATATACGGCTTTGAATCAGCGCCAAAGTCCGGCGGGGTTTAAAAAGGTGGCGGTGCATTTAGAGAGAGAGAGGGGGAGCCAAGCTCTACTGCACAGGGCGGGGCAGGTGTTGCTCGCTGCCGCCCATTACCAGGTCTCCTCTCAAGGCAAAGCAGTCATCAGCTTTGCATATGAATAAAGGAATCATTTGAGTACAGTCAATCAGCGGGATGAATTACGACTGCAGGTGGTGGCGGGTCCTTCCTGGTGCACACCCTTCCTGCCATCCCTCACCCCACTCCTCCACTGGGTACGATGGTGGCAGGTGTGGTGTTGAACCAACATACCCTCACCCTCATCCCAAACACACCCCAAGTGGGCCATAGGTAGTACCACTGTCTACCACTCGGGAGGGAACATGGCATGCCAAGAGGCTGTTAGGATTCGATGATCAGTTTCTATTGATCTACAAACGAAAGACATTTTGAAATGAAATCACATACAAAATAATACCCCTGTAATCTCCACACACACACACACACACACACACACACACACACACACACACACACACACACAAACGCAGAGAGAGAGAGAGAGAGAGTACATATATCACATATTGCCCTCTGCCTGCATGAGGTTACACGGCAAGTGGAAAGTCACTTTAGCGAGGCTGTATCAACGAGAGTGCAGTACAGTCTCGTCAAAGAAGTGCTCACTACAAAGGAGTCCATCATTTCCCTGCTACTGGAAGGAGCTGCAGAAACTGCAAGAGCCCCTGAAAAAAGTGGCCTGGAGATGCTCTACAGTTTTACAACATCTATTGTCTTGGTATACATAGACAAATCAGTTGACCCCTACCTGCGAAACCTAGAAGAGGCTCCACAGGCAACTCACACAAGCTATGGATATCAAGTAAATCTGGTTCTACGTATCACTCCAATTATTTCCCACCGTCTCGTTTCTGCGAGTGTTCCCGAGCCATAACATTAGCAGTTGGGTATAGACGGTCATTTTATCTTTACTGAGAACATTTCTCTCTTTTCGTAATGGATGAAGTGAATCTAGTTTTGCCGTAAACTTTTCCCTTCCCTGATGTTAAATCAGGGCTCGGAGCTGCTCTTAACACATGGTTCCCAGCATGGTTACAGGTTGAGGAAAAATGTGAACGGGAGACTGGATGGCTGCTGCTCTCTGTATCCTCCGTTCAGCCACCACCACCTACACGATGGGTAGGAATACACAATAAATTCGCAGCCTTGAGTGTGTGTGAGTGTGTGTGTGGGGGGGGGGAGAATCAGCATGGTTTCTGACGTAATCCTTTAAATGATCACTTCCATGTTTATCATTGACAGACCGTAAAGAAAGAGCCTCATAATGGTTAGACGTAACAAGTGGTGTGCCACAGGGATCTGTCTTGGGACAAGTTGTCTTTTTCATACACCTTAATGACACTGATAATCAGGGCGTCAAATTATCTTTTTCACACACATTAACGACACTGATAAAAATGAGGCGTCGATATAAAATGATCATAATGTGCACACTACACTAAGCTTGGATATGAATATACAATAGAAACCTAAGGTCTACTGCTACAGCTTGAAACTGGCAAAGACAAATCGATGGTTTGCCATGACAAGTGGCAAATGAATTTTGATATCATTAAGTGTAAAGTTTTATACACCGGCAGTAGAAAGCATCATTATACCTACACCAAAGCCAAACTCCGATCAACTTCGACGCATTTCTCTTCCGTCTTGCTTTTGTTACGTACAAGATCGCATCATTCTCAATAGGCTTATGCATATCATCTCCTCTCACTTATCCCCTCATCTCTCTGGCTTCCTGCCAGGTAGGAGAACACATCACTGCATTGCCGAGTATTCTGCCCCACCGGCAAGATGATACAGGTACAGCCTTCATAGACCTCAACTCTGTCTTTGATGATGCGAATAGGGACATCATCCTTGAACAACTTCCAGAGCTCGGCGTAAGGGGTCAGCCGCTCAGATGGATCAGACCTCCATTCCAGAGTCCAGTTCAGAGGCGCCCCTCAGCGACTCGTTCCCTTTTACCACAGGGACCCCACAGGGAAGGGTCCTTAGCCCAACACCGTTCAGTGTTCTCATGCATGAACTTCTTACAAACCTTAACTTGATACTAATGACGATGTGCAAGTCTTAGCACCTCCTTATCCAAGAGACTTCAAGTTCTACTTTACTACTACACTCACTCCGTCACTCAGTGTGGCCTATTCATTAACACCATCAAATCACAAGTGCTAAATCACGATGAACATATCAGAAATGAGAATCATTCCTTTGTGCTTCACAATAAAACTAAAACATGTCCCTAATTCATCTAAGCGTCAATATCGGTCCCCTCTATGATCCACAAACTAATGTATCCAACCAGAAGACTCAGCGCCTTGGTCGCCGACAACCTCTACGTGCCCTCACATGCAAGGAAATTGGTATGTGTATCAATCCTGCTAATAACTCTTACTTGATGTATGTACGATCTGTACCAGCTTATCATACCATCCACCTCTCCATTACTGATCCCAGACTTCTTCGTCCTCTTGAAGTGTTATAAAGATACAGCTATGAGAGTAATTTGAGGTTGTCCCATGTCGACTAGGATAATAAATGTAAGAACTGAGTTTACCCTTCCCACAATCACTTTACTCAAGGCTTTAATGTAGTATTTAGGGCCGAGTGTCCCAGAAACCAGCATCTGCCTTCAATTCTGCCCAGTATTAACGACCACAAAACCCTCAATGAAATAACCCTCTATCATTCATCAGGGTAACGCAGGCGGCTCGACCTTAGCCGCTTCCAGCCACGGCCACTATATAGACTACTACCGACACATCTTGCACCAGCAACCCTGAAACCTTGGCACATCAGACCTCTCCAAGTTGGTTACGTAAACTGCTGTCAGCTCAGTCCATAAATCCTAAAAGGACTAATATGGGAACACCTGGGTAATGAACTTATCAACATGGCTGACAATACGATATATATATATATATATATATATATATATATATATATATATATATATATATATACCGATGGATCCTTGCGGGAAAACGGTAAGATCGGCGCTGGCTATGCTGTTTACAGCAATAACAACCTTATTCATTCTCAGCAAGCAAAACTTAGCCTTTGGTCTAGTCCTACCCACTGCGAACTCTATAGCATTCTCATGACCATGAGAGATATCTCGTCCTATTCCGAGTGCTCTTGACTCCAGACCAGCTCTTGCATCACTCTCTCGAAGGATTGCTCTGCAGTAAACTGTTCCATCAATCCTTCACTCCCGGCTAACGGAAGCCGATAACACTGGTCTACGCACCCGATGCCTATGGATACCTTCACGTGTCGGGCATAGGAAGCCGATAACACTGGTCTACGCACCCGATGCCTATGGATACCTTCACGTGTCGGGCATAAGCGTCATGACCAGGTACATAATGTCGCCAAACATGCCTGTTTGCTCTCAGGCCCCAACACAAGGCTTGCTCTAAATAATGGCTAGGTCCGCGCAGACCGAGCCGCAGTTGCCCGCGAGGAAGCAAACCTCTTTGAGAGACAAAGGAAGACCAACTAGTTGTACTATTGTGTACTATGATCATTCAAGGCTAAAGTAACATCAATATGGAAGGCACCAGAACCGGACCAGATAATGCGATACTGGCGCGTAAAACCATGCTCCTGAACATTCCAGATGCCGACTCTGTTCTGCGCCTGGCGATCAAGAACTTGGACACTATATTGGCGAATGTCCTAAAGTCAGTGATTCCAGACCTCAAAATTTTCTGTTTCAACAGTTTTGTGATGACTATATTGATGGTAATAGCCATGCATGCAATCTGACACTTTATCCAAAATTCGCCATGCCCTGACTTATGTAAATACCTGGTGCAGTCATGCCCTGACCTATGTAAACACCTGGTGTAGTCATGCCCTGAGCTATGTAAATACCTGGTGTAGTCATGCCCTGACCTATGTAAACATCTGGTGTAGTCATGCCCTGAGCTATGTAAACACCTCATGTAATCATGCCCTGGGCTATATAAACACCTGGTGTAATAATTCCCTGAGCTATATAAACACCTGGTGTAATCATGCCCTGAGCTATGTAAACACCTGGTGTAATCATGCCCTGAGCTATGTAAACACCTGGTGTAATCATGCCCTGAGCTATATACATGCCCTGAGCTATATAAACACCTGGTGTAATCATGCCCTGAGCTATGTAAACACCTGGTGTAATCATGCCCTGAGCTATGTAAACACCTGGTGTAATCATGCCCTGAGCTATGTAAACACCTGGTGTAGTCATGCCCTGAGCCATGTAAACACCTGGTGTAATCATGCCCTGAGCTATGTAAACACCTCATGTAATCATGCCCTGAGCTATGTAAAAACCTGGTGTAATCATGCCCTGAGCTATGTAAACACCTGGTGTAGTCATGCCCTGAGCTATGTAAACACCTGGTGTAGTCATGCCCTGAGCTATGTAAACACCTGGTGTAGTCATGCCCTGAGCTATGTAAACACCTCATGTAATCATGCCCTGAGCTATGTAAAAACCTGGTGTAATCATGCCCTGAGCTATGTAAACACCTGGTGTAGTCATGCCCTGAGCTATGTAAACACCTGGTGTAGTCATGCCCTGAGCTATGTAAACACCTCATGTAATCATGCCCTGAGCTATGTAAAAACCTGGTGTAATCATGCCCTGAGCTATGTAAACACCTGGTGTAGTCATGCCCTGAGCTATGTAAACACCTGGTGTAGTCATGCCCTGAGCTATGTAAACACCTGGTGTAGTCATACCCTGAGCTATGTAAACACCTGGTGTAGTCATACCCTGTGCTATGTAAACACCTGGTGTAGTCATACCCTGAGCTATGTAAACACCTGGTGTAGTCATACCCTGAGCTATGTAAACACCTGGTGTAGTCATGCCCTGAGCTATGTAAACACCTGGTGTAGTCATACCCTGAGCTATGTAAACACCTGGTGTAGTCATACCCTGTGCTATGTAAACACCTGGTGTAGTCATGCCCTGTGCTATGTAAACACCTGGTGTAGTCATGCCCTGAGCTATGTAAACACCTGGTGTAGTCATGCCCTGAGCTATGTAAACACCTGGTGTAGTCATACCCTGAGCTATGTAAACACCTGGTGTAGTCATACCCTGTGCTATGTAAACACCTGGTGTAGTCATACCCTGTGCTATGTAAACACCTGGTGTAGTCATGCCCTGTGCTATGTAAACACCTGGTGTAATCATGCCCTGAGCTATGTAAACACCTGGTGTAGTCATGCCCTGAGCTATGTAAACACCTGGTGTAGTCATACCCTGAGCTATGTAAACACCTGGTGTAGTCATACCCTGTGCTATGTAAACACCTGGTGTAGTCATACCCTGAGCTATGTAAACACCTGGTGTAGTCATACCCTGAGCTATGTAAACACCTGGTGTAGTCATGCCCTGAGCTATGTAAACACCTGGTGTAGTCATACCCTGAGCTATGTAAACACCTGGTGTAGTCATACCCTGTGCTATGTAAACACCTGGTGTAGTCATGCCCTGTGCTATGTAAACACCTGGTGTAATCATGCCCTGAGCTATGTAAACACCTGGTGTAATCATGCCCTGAGCTATGTAAACACCTGGTGTAGTCATACCCTGAGCTATGTAAACACCTGGTGTAGTCATACCCTGTGCTATGTAAACACCTGGTGTAGTCATACCCTGTGCTATGTAAACACCTGGTGTAGTCATGCCCTGTGCTATGTAAACACCTGGTGTAATCATGCCCTGAGCTATGTAAACACCTGGTGTAGTCATGCCCTGAGCTATGTAAACACCTGGTGTAGTCATACCCTGAGCTATGTAAACACCTGGTGTAGTCATACCCTGTGCTATGTAAACACCTGGTGTAGTCATGCCCAATACAAGTACGTTCTGTAACTACAATGTCCAGTGTGTAATGTACCTTGACCTTCTCTATAATACAGCCAATGTTAACAGCATGTCCAGCACCAGTATGTTCTGTAACTGTATGCCCAACATGTAACGTACCTTTGACCTCTCATACTGCATTTAATGTTAACAAGTTAACGACTGTTCGCTGCACTGTGTCCTGTTGCAAACACACGCCTCAGTGTATATGTATTCTGTCTGTGTATACACAGTGCAATTCGCCAGTTAACAAGATGTTCTGTATCATATGTATGACATGTTACAAACTTACTCTGTACTACACAGATATTGTTACCTGTGTTACTGTCAGCATCACTTACTATCCGGTAACTATAATGTAACTGATGTATCCTAGATCTCTCTCTCTCTCTCTCTCTCTCTCTCTCTCTCTCTCTCTCTCTCTCTCTCTCTCTCTCTCTCTCTCTCTCTCTCTCTCTCTCCTGGGGGGAAGGGGACCTCTTTGGGCTCCTGGGCCCCACTCGAGCCCTCCTGTCACCCTCCTATGTCGATGTACTGTACCCACTGTACGCTCCATACTGGCCTCCACCTACCCCTAGATAGATAATGCCCTTCACCCAAGCTATGGCACACAAAATGCGTCGTCCATGTACAGACGAGCATGGTGGCTAACCCTTCATTTCCTCACGAACAATATATTGGTATAATACTAGACAATGGAGCCGGGAAAACACAGTGAATGAAGAGACACTTTCACAGTTGTGATTTGCCTTCTCTTCTGTTAGGGAAAGTGAAGTGTGGGCGATCTCAGTGTACATGGGGTGCTGTTCTCTATACTTTACCGAACTGGAAGGACATGTCTCAAGTGAGGGTGTGTGTGTGTGTGTGTGTGTGTGTGTGTGTGTGTGTGTGTGTGTGTGTGTGTGTGTGTGTGTGTGTGTGTACTTGCTCACAAATGCTTGCGATGAGATTTTGTCCAAAGGCAGGGCAAGCGAGTAGCGCCCACCAGAGAGGCAGAGGATCTTACGCTTCCAGAAAATCATCCACGTGCATGAAAAAAAAAAAAAAAACTTACATCATACCACTGCAAACACTTCACTATTCTCTTAGATTTCAAACGATCCCTTACCCTGTCCCAATTCGTCCTCCTGTCCTCTAACCACCCCACTGAAAAAGAAAAGATCCCACGCAGGTGCGCTGCAAAAAAAAGCGTCCATCTCTTCGCCGGATTATCTTACCAGAGCCAAGAGTGTTACAGAGACGAGACGCTTCGACCCTCAAGTTCCTCAACGTCCAGGAAGATGGTGTGGTAGTCCTGCACGGGTCACGTGTACTGCCAAGCCAAGCCTCGTGTCCTGTTGTTGCTACGTCTCCAGCTTCACCTGGCCCTCAGCTGATGTAGAGAAGGAGTCTTGACAACACGGTGGGATGGCTTGCTTATATGAATGTTAATCAGCAAGAGAACAAGTTGGAAGAGCCAAGTATGTAAAGCCATGAGGGCAGTCCCTTCAGACAGATTCGTTGCATAAAAGACAAAGGCGTAACGATTCCAGTAGCTGTATCCTTCTTACGTAAATGGTCGTACATCTTCTGGAGTGTCAGTCAGTCTTCCACTTTCCAGTGGGAGTTCCAGCCATCTCCTGGATCGCCTTCCCTCAAGGTGCCGAAGAAGCTGTTGTTCAGGTTGGCGGTGTAGATACGACCGCTGGCACCTTTGTAGCTGCTGGATCTAATGCAGCTGTTGGCACGTGTTGCTGCTGATGAAACTGCTGCTTGTTGCCAATGCAGCTTTCTGTCTCTGGCGCGGCTCCAGCACCTCATGTTCTCATAGCTGCTGTTCCTTCCGTTGTCGGTGGTGGTCATCGAGTGTTACTGTCTGTTGTTTATGCAGCTGCACCTTCTGCTCCCGTCACTGCTGCAGGTTGTGTTCCTGCTGCTGCCGGTGAGGACTTGATACTCTCCTGATGGTACAGCTCCTGCGGTTGATGCCGCTGGTGCAGCTGTTGCAG
Organism: Panulirus ornatus; assembly: GCF_036320965.1. Classification (NCBI taxonomy): domain Eukaryota; kingdom Metazoa; phylum Arthropoda; class Malacostraca; order Decapoda; family Palinuridae; genus Panulirus; species Panulirus ornatus. The sequence goes on from NC_092232.1 coordinate 21,318,866, forward strand.
GCTGCTACTCCTGTTCCTTGTGCAGTTAATGCTTCTATCAACGGTGCAGCTGCTGCTCCTGTCGTTGGTGGCAGTTCCCGCTTCCGAAACTGGTTCTGCTCCAGTTCCTGTTGTTGGTCCAGCTGTTACTTACGATGACGATGCACACAGCGCTCCATATGATTGCCCAGCTGTTGCTCCTGTTGCCGGTGTTGATATTGCTTCCGATTATGGTGCTACCGCTACTGTTGCTGCTCCTGTTGCTAGTGTAGATACTTCTCCTGTTGTTTTATGCAGCTGCTGCTGATGCTCTTACTGCTGTCCCTGATAATGTGACGAATCTGCTTCTCCTGTCGCCAGTACAGATACTGGTGGTGCAGCTGCTTCTTCCTTTGTTGATATACATATCGGTGATGCAGCTGTTTCCCTTTCTGTTGGTCCTAATGTGGTTGGTGCAGCCGCTTCTCCTGGTGCTGGTAGAGACGCCATTCCCATCTTTTGGTGCATCTTTTCTACTCCTGCTGTTCCAACTAGAGATGCAGCCTGTGTTGCCGTTCTCAGTGCTTACATAAAGTATGGACATCTTTCTGTCTCTCCTTAAGGGTGAGATTCATGGTCACACCGTCACACCCAAGGGTCGTATGGTCGTACACAAGGGACGTGTTGCCATGCTTTCGGGGGGTCCCACTACCCTCCTGGCCTGGGAGTTAACACAAGGAGATATGATTCATAGCATGGAGGGAGGGAAGGAGGGAGGGAGGGAGGGAGGGAGGGAGGGAAGGTCGTGTTGATTTATTGGTACAAGCTTCTACAGACAGCTCGGTGTGTACCTGCCTGGCCTCCAAGATCGGATCATTAAGGACGTTTAAGCGGCCGGACGCGGTCCACACAGGCACTACCTATATTATACGACCCATCCAACCCTCCTCCCTGAACGGGCCTCCCCTCCAGAGACCCCCAAAACTTCTGCACGACCCCTCCACTCCCGTCCCCAGAACCTCACACCATCCACATCCCTTCCTCTCCCCCAAGAACCATCAGTTAGTGGTAGTCTGTCCAGTCGCTGTGGCCGTGGTGGACTGTCTGGTCTCTAACCATGGTGGCCTGTGCTCGAGTCAGTATAGTCCAATATGTATACATCAAAATGTATGATTTTCTGGAAGGCCTGCAAGGTGGAAAAAAAAAGGTTCCGGATTTTGCTCTCCAGTCGAATACAACATCTATAACAAATTTCCAGTTCGTCCGTAAGCCGTTTGAGACTTATATCAATTTCGGTCCCTTAGATATATTCAGTAAATCCACGACCAAGCCATTGCTTCGTTATGGCGAGATGATACGGTGACGGTATGGACCGAGTGTGTTGGTTATTAGTTAGAAACCCTAATGGCCTTTCCACGTAGCCCCTGCTGGCGACACTAGCGACAGTAGCTCCTGCGTAGGGGGTGTGGATGGGGAAGATCGTGGGGAGGGTGTGGGGTGGAGATGGGTCGGAGAAGGGAAGAGCTGTGAAGGGAGTGGATGTCTGAGTTAAGGAAGGGCAATGCAAGGACTGGGGTCTGGAGAGGGGAGGGGCCGTGTATGGGCTGGGAGTCTTGGGTAAGGATAAGACCGACCGTGCAGGAGGTGGTTGGGAGTCGTATAATGCAGGCGGGGTCTGCTGTGTGGACCACGTCCTGCCGCCAAGACGCTCCAGATGATCCGATCTTGGAAGGCAGGCAGGTGTGTAGGTACCAGGCCGGCTGTAGAAGCTTGTCCTAACAACCCAACACGATCCTCCCCGAGATAAACGATATCTACTTGCGTTAATTCCTCGAGCAGGAGGGTGTTGGGAAGCTTAGGAGCGGCAACACGACCCTTATGTACGACCAATACGACCTTCGGGTATGATGGTGTTACCTTTGCTCTCACCCCACCCGTACACTCAAGGGTCGTACCATCGTACTTGAGAGTCGTACCATCATGTTCGTCGTCTGTTAGCTTGAGCTGCATCTTACCCAGTGTAGTACACTGGTTAAGATGGTCACAAGTGCAGACGATGTTTGCTGTGGGTTTCCTTGTGTAGGGTGGTTACACTCTCCTGGCCACCACCGCAACTCCTGGACAGACGCACATAACGACAGACGACCATAGACATGTTAATCATGATGTTAGCCATCACCACCATGTCTTCACCACCCAGACCGTCCTTCCCTTCACCACTACCGCCCATCTTCCTCCTCCTCCTCCACCATCAACCATCATCACTTGAAACACTTCCGTGCCAGACGTAGACCTGCAGACTCTACTCACAGCTTCCCCTCCTTATTAACAGCCTTTTTCCTCGTAGAGTGATGCAATGTCCGCCTTCTCCAAATGGGGCAAAGGGTTTTTGCCGGTTATATACGTAAAGAATTACTATTCACTGATGTAAATAATTCATATTTCCTCTCCCGGAAGTTCACACACACACACACACACACGCACACACAATCTTCACTAAACGCTGTGGTGTGGTGGGCTGCCACTATACACCACGTATGTGAGGGATGAGAAGGGTAGCGTTTCCCCCTGACAACAGTAGCGCCCCAGCACCCGCAGCCTCCCTCCTTCACAGTACAACACCCTCACTGTGCACATTCCCTTCATAACCTTGACAGTGAATGTCATCATTATACAACCAAGGGACACCTTTACTAGGGCCTCCTGCAGCTTCAAGGCTGCACTACATGCAAGAGCAGGGAAATGTTGGTGGACCCCTGAGCACCGAAAACATCCTCGATGAGACAGTATATATATATATATATATATATATATATATATATATATATATATATATATATATATATATATATATACCGTGAAGAGGTATATGCACAATGACCATACATGTTTTATATGTTATTTCGTACTTGTTCGCCATTTCCCACGTTTGCATAGTACCGCCAACAACACACAAAGAGAAGGCCTTATTCGCTTGCATCCACTCTCTGGGTGTCATGTATAATACCCCAAAACCAGCCCCCCAGCCCCTATCCACAACTAGGTCCCACAAGCCTTTCCGTGGTTTACCCCGACCGCTTCTTATGCCCTAGTTCAGCCCAGTAGCAGCACGTCGTTCCCTATAAACCACATCGTTCTAATGCACTTTATCCCTTGCACGCTTCACACCCTCTTGCATGTTCAGCCCCGAACCCTTACAGGCATATTTCAATGCATCCTTCCACTTCCTACTCAATTTCCCCTTTTCCCTTATTCCCTCCACCTGCGACATTATGGCCTCAATAGTCAGCCTTTCCTCACTCATCCTCTCCATATGTACAAACCACTTCACCACACCTTCTTCAGCTCATTCATACGTATTCCGCCTACGACCGCACCTCTCTCTCTCACACTACCATTCCTTAATCGATCAGCTCTTCCCACACCACAAACTGTCCTCAGACATTTTGAATCCAACACATTCAACCTCTTCTTTAGACTTTTGACCAAGCCTCACTTCTCGCATCCACACAGTTCCAACGGGACTACTGAACCCTCAAACACACCCATCTCTGCCCTTACAGACTGTAACCTCTCTTTCCACACGTCCCTAAGTGCGCCCAGGATCTTTACCTCCTCACACCCACCCTAAGGATCACTTCAGCTCCCGTGGCTCCATTCGCTGCCATATCCACTCACAGGTATTTGAAACACTATATTTCCTCTTAGTTCTTTCCATTCAAACTCACACTCTTCACTATTAAACCTAATATATATATATATATATATATATATATATATATATATATATATATATATATATATATATGTGTGTGTGTGTGTGTGTGTGTGTGTGTGTGTGTGTGTGTGTGTGTGTGTGTGTGTGTGTGTGTGTTTTCTTATAATAATGACACAAGGTCGTCTTTCTGTGAGTCCAGATGTTATCCGAGACCTGTTTCTGAAGACCCCTGCAGCCAGGACCGCTCGCCTTCTAACAGAAGGAAAATGTGGACTCCTTCAGGGCGAAGAGTCCTTTGATGAGACAGTCAGACTCCTTAAGGATACAAGCCTCGCCAACGGTCCTATAGCACCTCTCTCTCTCTCTCTCTCTCTCTCTCTCTCTCTCTCTCTCTCTCTCTCTCTCTCTCTCTCTCTCTCTCTCTCTCTCTAAGTGCGTGTATGTGAAAGTATGTGTATGCGATTACCTTTTAATGGACCAAACATTTCTGTCGTCCACCTCCTGAACGTTCCAGTATTATCACCTCGTCTTCCCTCAGCTTGATCTACAATGTCCAGTACCCTCGTCCTGAGGAGGCATTTCCGTCGCTTGCTTCCTGACACCTAATCTTAGCCATTTTCCTGTTAGGTCGTCTGGTGTGGAGAATACCCTTTGGATTTCCAAGCACTGGTCTATGAGAGCATCACCGTGGCTCTCACCAGATGCAATACTTCCCCATCTCTTTCTCGTTAGGTTCCGTCACCTAACCTGGTTGTGTTCCATTCCACTATGTCTCCGTTTACACGTGTATCTTCAAGTGAGGGAACTTCACCATAATGCATATATCCATTCCGTCGCACCCTTCTCTTGGAACGCTTCTGTCATAACTTCCCAGGCATGTATTTAGCACAACGTCAGTTCTAAGATCCTTTTCAAAGGTCAGGTTCCGGCAATTTGTATTCATATGGATACTCGCAGCCTGCCTGCTATATTATCACCCTTTCCCATTCAATGAAGTACTTGGCATTTATCAAAGTGAAACTTCTTTGGCCGTTTGCTTGACCTTCTTCTATTTATGTTTCTTGCTACCTGATGCATTCTTTTGTTACTGCGCTCTGTGTTCATACTTTTGAGATAATCAACAATCATATTCTAGTGTGATCTGCTGTCTTGTGGCACTTCATGTACACATATCACATCTAGCAGTGGTCGCAACACTGAGCCCTGAGGGACCCCAGTTATCAACCTCATCTTCCCCTAAAAGGCGACCCTAATACAAGATCTCAGCTCCCTCCGACCTCAATACCTTCCGGTCCACAAAAACCTTTTCCCCCCCCCTTTACTTCAGTCTGTAAATCCATCTCCTCCATCCATCTTCTGGTGAGGACGGTGTCAAACACGCCACGAGAAAGACACCAACGTACGAACACACACGCCACTGCTTAATTACTATTCACCGGACCCCACAGGTAATGGGCCCGTCCCCGACACACGCACACGGTTAGGGTTGAGCCCCAGATGAACTGCCGATAAGTCCAAAAATATAACACAGCTGCCTACGGCCTCCGCGGCAACTATCCTCCTGCTATGTGTCCTGTGCCTCTGTGCATGATCGCTTCTTTCGTGTTACAGGCGGGAGGAGTTTTACACTCGTGTGGCCTCGTCTCTTAAACCTCTACGCTTGTGCCAGATCTTTATTCCTTTGTTTACGCTCGCTTGCACCCTAACTTACTCCGGGTAGCCATTTGTTTACCAGCCCCCGAGGGGAGAATGAACACCTTGGGTTGGGTGTGGGCCGACTGCCGCGCCCAGAATTCGTACCCATGCGGGTCCGATCCAGGGTGGGCCCGTGCTTCGTCATGGTCAGTAACGCTAACGTGTGTGTGTGTGTGTGTGTGTGTGTGTGTGTGTGTGTGTTCTAGTCACAGTATCTAAACAGTGTTTAAGAGACAGGCAAAGCCGCCACGATGGCTTGGATCATGTCCGGTTGTGAACAGTTCCGAATGGGGAGCTGGACACTGGACTGGCCATGAGCAGGTGTGTGAAGCCAACAGACAACACACAAGCCGTCAGCAGAGGAGGGAGAAGGCTGCAGCAGCAGGAGAAACCTGTATACAACACACACACACACACACACACACACACACACACACACACACTCAGGCGTCTTTACACTCGTGGCCCTTTTCCTCTGTAGGTATTCCCATATCTCCTCCCACGTGTACGGCGGTATCATATAAAATTCCCGTCTTACACCCAGATACACCAGCTATCGCCGCCCAGGGTTATAGAACGCTCTGACGAAGATAACATAAAGAAAACCTACATCTCAGAATACAACACCACCCGCTTGTATTTCCTCCCGGCACTCGTTGCAAGCCTTAATCTTGCACGTTGCTCATGGTGCTCCACCCTCAGCCTTGCCTCACCGCCTTGTTGCAAGACTTTACTGTTATGATTCATGCCAGTGTTCCATGACTCCGCCTGCAAGTGGCAACGCTGGGGATGAGACGTGGTCTTCAGCTAGGCCGGAGCATCGTGTGTCGAGGGGCAGCCTCCTCGTTACAGATGGCCCTACCGCCTCACCGTGGTCTCCATACTAAATGTGCCACAACCCCGTCTCCACCCACATACAGACAATGTTATTTACATACAATGCTTCCCATGTGTTTGAAAATCCTCCCAAAGCAGTTGTGCCAGGTATCATCCCCTCCCTGGCGTCAACTTTACCGAGCATCACATGCGTCTGCTCCCTCCTCCCTCAGCGGGGTCACCAGCAAACACGTCGCCGCTCGTCATCCAGATCTTCCGTGTTGTGTGGCCTCCCGTTACAGCACAGTCTTTCCACATTAGGGTAATGCCACTCCAGGCTGAACCTATGAACCACTCAGAACCACTTTTCGGGTTCAGATCAGATCTCTCTCTCTCTCTCTCTCTCTCTCTCTCTCTCTCTCTCTCTCTCTCTCTCTCTCTCTCACCGCACCCTAGCCAGCCTTCCTCCCCCTCCTTCCGCGCAAGTCTCCTCAAGCATCATAACGCACGTCCTCAGCACTTTTTTTGTAATCGCCTTATAAACAGCCGTTTCCCCGCCATCCTGTACAGCTTCCACCTCGCTGGATCTTGAGCGTTCGTACCTGACCCCGTCCTTGTTCTTTCCCACCACAGTTCTCACCATCTGCCGCCGCACGGATCCGTTTCACAGGTGGTGTGTAATGGCAGACGCTAGACGGCAGCACTGCAGTGTGATGCTGGGATAGGAATATCTTTGTTAAGCACTGTGGCACCTGGTGATGAGGTGGATCGTCTCCAGGAAACATGTCGTGCCACATGTATAGAAAAATTACATGTTAAATAAAATTATATGGACTCCTACTGAAGTGCGAATTCAACCTTCATACTATCATCATCACAACCTAGTGCGATATATATATATTATATATATATATATATATATATATGGTTCCAACTTCAGCATTATCCCAGTTAGTTTCGTACTGTTCAACATCCCACTATTATTCCCAGACATTATGGTTCTCTAGTCGCTCGGACATGAAATGATAGTAAATCTTGGAAAATGTATAGACATTATACTTCGCAAACGATCCGTTACCTAACTTTATACTTTGAAGATGATGCTATCTGAGGTCCTTCCCTGGCGCACGAGATGGTTTCTGTAGTGGGGTGTAACAAGATATCCAGAGCTACCATTAATAGCGGAATATTTCGTTTTTCTTTTTACGAGCGTGCAAGACTGTGTGGTGCGTGGGAGACATCGAGATGAGGAGGAGCGACCCGTCTTGCGACAGCGCACAAGGGGTCTTATTACATGATGCTCCGTGATGATGGTGTTATCTTGGTGTGGACGTCCTCACACAGCAAGTCGGGACGAACGAGAGTGTGTAACAATGAGACAGAAAACGTTGAAATACTTAAGACTGGATAGAACACAGCGAGAGGATAAGTGACACGTTCTGGCACTATCAACCTCTTTCAACTATTGTCTACATCATTCACGCTCACAATTCACACTGGAAGGGTGTTACAGGGAACACTTGTGTACACTGCTGTGCAGTATACGTACCAGGGAGTGAAATAAGTGTGGCAAGAAGTAAAGTTTGGAATATATCAAAAAAAAAAATAAAAGAATACCTGGATGAAGAGGAATATTTCCTCAAGCTTTGAGCTGTAGCTTGATTCCCTTACAAGGGGTATAACTCAGGCCAAATCCTAGATGGTCACACGCCAGGCCAAATCCTAGACGGTCGTACGTCCATCTGAGTCTTCAGATGAAGGGACACAACAACGTTAATGAGCGTCTGAGTCAGGCTTTTCAAGTTACCATCAAGGTCAAGTCATGATCAAGGTCATGTTACAGGTCAGAGTATGGCTCCCGGCGATGGACGGACCAACAGAAGATGACGACGAAGATGACGACGAAGATGACGACCAAGATGACGAGAGACCAAGCGGCCCCCTAAGTCCTACCATGCGAGGGAAGCGACAGCATAAAGACACCAGTGGAACTGAGGAACATGTGACTAGAACGACTGATAACATACCGACTATTAGAAAGATAAGCAAGTAGGTGGTTGGAATAGACACATACCCCTTCCCCAGTGCACTGGAGACGTGGGTGTATATCACAAGTTACGAGGTCAAAAGAACTAATGGTAGCGTCAAAGGTCTCCGAGATACGTAAGATAGGAGAGATAAGAGGAAACTTGTCAGGTGGTCTTCAACGCCAGAGAGATCGATACAAAAAAAAAAAAAAAACCCGAAAACGATAAAATTATCTGAAATTAAAAAGTAGGGAAAGGGCAAGGGATCGTGGAGGTATGGAGGTGCCTGTAATGCTACGGCCTCAGGAGGCCTCCCTCCCTCCTGCTGCAAGCAAGAGTCTGACAAACCGCTGGCAGAGTTCGTCATGCTCCACGAAGTCAGGTCTTGCTCGAGTTGTCCTCATCTATATTACGTATTCAAAAACATTTACAATAAGATTGGTGTATATATATATATATATATATATATATATATATATATATATATATATATATATATATATATATATATATATATATATGAAAAAGGGATAGGTAATGGTTAGGTGTAGAAGGCCAGATATTTTTTCTTTCCATCCTACGCCGCCGGCCAATGAGACAGCCAATTTTAAGTTCTCATTCACATCTCACCTAAAAAAAAAAAAAAAAAAGTATTCAAAATGAAGTGGGGGAACTGTGGAAAACAAGTGTGGAGACAAATGGAAAAAAAAGATATACAGAATGACCGTAAAGAACTTGTAGAGAAAATATTTTTCAAGATCAGCCCAGCAAAGTGAATTTTGATAAGAGAGGAAGTAAGACGGCCAGCCAGCCCTCGACTAGGAGGGTGAGGAGATGGCTCTGGGCATAACCTCAACATCCCTGCGTCAGGGGCGGAGGTCTGCACTTCCCTGGCCGACTGCTGTCTCCAACCTACTACCTACAAGGTGACCTTGACGTATACCTGTCGAAGTCATGACTGAAACAAGATAGTAATTACTTAAACACAGGCTCAAACATTCTTTTTTTTTCCTCTTTTTTTACGTTCCAAGCATGTCATGATATGTATCCTGGCTGTTATGTGCGCCTACAGTGTTACATCACATAAGCTTAATATACTGAGTTTATTACATCTGGCAATCATTGTCCAACTGTTGCCAGCATCAGGCTTGCGTGGCTTCATCCAGGCCAATCATAAGCCTCGTATCGTCAAACTTCAGAAACCGAGATGCAACAGAAAACGAAGATTTCTATATTAAAACGCATTATATCGTTAAACCTTGTGTTTACAGGGTGACCTTGACCATGCAGCGTGACGGTCAGGATTTCATCAGCCTTCGCCTGACCAAGGTCACACACACACACACACACACACACACACACACACACACACACACACACACACACACATTGTTCGCATGCGTTTCTAACACATGCGGTCCTACGCATGTTCGCCTCTCAGCACTCAACGTCGTATCCCAGAAGCTATCCTACACTCCACTGCCAGGAGCGACGGGTTCCTGGATGTGATGCAAGCGTTCTTGAGGGCTGGTCCCGGTGGTCTGATATAGAGTAGAGCATCTGGGATTTCGAAAAAGTATGGAGTTAGTAGCCAGACGTACCAAAAAGCTGGCTATCTCAGAGGGACGACAGAGGTCACATCCCCTCAGTGGTACGACTTTTATCTGCGTTACGTCTTTAGCTTCACAGCGTTACACTTCCCCCAGTGTCGCCCTACCCTGAGCGTCACACCCTCACCGCTGTCATACCTCCACACTGCCTCACCTCCTAAGCACCATCCTTGTCCTTTGCTACACCTCCTCCTCCTCCTCACTCCTCACTCCTCCCCCTCCACGCTAGATCCTCACCCCGCACACATAGCCTCCTGCCACGTCTGCTCAATACTGCGCCTTAACAACGTTTACAGTTCACCGCCACTTTTGTCCAGCGCCCCGCCTCCCTAACGAATTTGATTAATGCTGAACCTCAGCAGCGTCCACAGCCAGCCACGCCTCCCCTGAAGCCACACACAACCAATGCAACGCCTCCTCTCTGCCACACACCCTCCTGCGCCACAACTGGGTCACCCGCGTAGGGCGACAGGAGAGGCTGGGCGCCAAGGTCAAGCAGGCAGCAACCAGGCGAGTGTTAGGCAGCCAAGGGCACTCTATCGGTGAGGGAACACACTCATGTACATAGCGATCTCCAAGCCCCCGCCTGCTGGAGGGCAGCGCGACAAAGGCGCCCTACATAACATTACTCAGGAGGAGGAGGAGGGACCTCAGGTGGGACGACGCTGAAGAACAAAGGTAATACAGTGACGGGAAGTAAGAGGCTTGGGCCCGTCTGGCGGTGATGTGTGAGGGAGGCGGAGTTAGCCTCGCACCCCCCCCCCCCCCCCCCCGGGGGGGGGGGGGGGGGTCTGAGTGAGATGAGAGATGGACCTCTTCCATCATCATCAGTGTACCACTTCAATGTGCAGTCAAGAGCCCTCTTCTGCTGGCTAATCGTTTCCCCTTAGTGGTTTTACCTCAAGCTCAACCATGTTTTTCTTTCCCCTTCGTACTTTTTCATCATGTTAAACGATAACTTCCCCTTTAACACCACGTTACACGATTTTTTTTCTCCCTTCGTACTTTTAAATCACGTTTAACGACAATTTCCCCCTTCGTACTTTTACATCACGTTAAACGATGGGTGACTGGTAGACGTTATGTGTGAGCCACCAGATCAGCCTCAGCAAATGAGTGGAAAAAAAAAAATCTTGATTCACAGTCTTTCTACGACGTACAAAGTTTTGTGGTGATACAAGTTATATCTTACGTAGTTAAGCTGATATGGATTGCTGGATTCCACCTTCGTATTTCACCATTGACCTCCTAGGCTGCACTCCTTCCAGTAGCAGGGATAAGATGGTCTACTTTGAAGTTCTTACGCAAACAAACGATGATACAGCCTGGCTGAAGGTGTCTTTTCACTCGTCATGTAAGGTACTGCCCTAGTACTGCCCCAGTACTACCATGCTGCCTGCCCTAGTACTGCCCCAGTACTGCCATGCTACCTGCCCTGGTACTGCCCCAGTACTGCCATGCTGCCTGCCCTGGTACTGCCCCAGTACTGCCATGCTGCCTCTCCTGGCGATACCCTAGTAGTACCAATCTGCCTGGCCCAGTTCTGCCACGGTACCTGCCCCAGGACTGCCATACCCTGAACTAGTAACCTTTTCAGCTCATGCCTTGTATTAGTCCTACGCCGTCCAGTGGATCCCCCTTCAGCACTTGAGGATCAGGTCAAAGGTCAGAGCAGCATTCCCACGAATTCTAACGTCGTGCTTATGAGTCGTACCGTGGTGTTCACCGTCGTGACCAAGTGTTCACCATAAACACCACACACACATAATATATTCACCAAAGAGTATTTACCAAAATTCACCAAAGAGTATTTACCAGTACTCAAGCCAAACAGTCGCAAATGAATAGTAAATAACCTTACAAAGTCATTGTTGTACAAGAAACAACCATACAAAGTGTTAAGTGTACCATAAATAACCATACACAGTGGTAGGTGTACCATAAATAACCATACACAGTGGTAAGTGTACCATAAATAACCATACACAGTGGTAGGTGTACCATAAATAACCATACACAGTGGTAAGTGTACCATAAATAACCATACACAGTGGTAGGTGTACCATAAATAACCATACACAGTGGTAAGTGTACCATAAATAACCATACACAGTGGTAAGTGTACCATAAATAACCATACACAGTGGTAGGTGTACCATAAATAACCATACACAGTGGTAAGTGTACCATAAATAACCATACACAGTGGTAGGTGTACCATAAATAACCATACACAGTGGTAGGTGTACCATAAATAACCATACACAGTGGTAAGTGTACCATAAATAACCATACACAGTGGTAGGTGTACCATAAATAACCATACACAGTGGTAGGTGTACCATAAATAACCATACACAGTGGTAAGTGTACCATAAATAACCATACACAGTGGTAGGTGTACCATAAATAACCATACACAGTTATAGGTGTACCATAAATAACCATACACAGTGGTAGGTGTACCATAAATAACCATACACAGTGGTAGGTGTACCATAAATAACCATACACAGTGGTAGGTGTACCATAAATAACTATACACAGTAGTTGGTACATCATAAATAACCACACACAGTGGTAAGTGTACCTTTAATAAACATATACAGTCGTTAGTATAAATGACCACATATTGTCCTTGGTGAACAATAAACAACCACACACAGCTGCTGATGCATAGTAAACAACCACACACAGCTGCTGATGCATAGTAAACAACCACACACAGTTGCTGATGCATAGTAAACAACCACGCACTGTTGCTGGCATACAGTAAACTACCACACAGACATTGATGTACAGTAAACAACAATACACAGTTGGTGGTGTACAGTAAAAAATCACACAGTTGCTGGCGTACAGTAAACAGACACACACGTAGCTGTACGTGTATAGTAAACACCACACATATGTGATGGCGTAAGATAAACCACCACACACTTGTCGTGGGTGTACAGTAAACTAACACACACACACACACACACACACACACACACAGATGTTGATGATGTCACAGCCACACACACACACACACACACACACAGTTGCTGGGGCCAAGACAAGTATACGTACATTACCTCACAGAGACTCGGCAGCAGCTTCCACTTCCCAAGTGTGGGACGAGACTTTCAAGACGACCAAAGATCCCTCACTACTGATTACACTGACGATGACGAGGAGAATCGTTTCCCTTCGTTTTCACGACGCACGGACAGACTATCAACTCGGTGGCAACAAGGTGTAAGATCTTGCGGCAGTATGGCGAGAAGATCTTGTGGTTGGTGGGGTGGCGAGAGCAAGATCTTGCGATGTTGAGGCAACAGAAGGAGAGGAGAAACCGCAGGAGCTGGAGCGTGTGTAAGACAGGGAGGCGCGCCTGTGTGTGTGTGTGGTGTGTCACCAGTGTGACGCCTGCCCACCTGTTACCACCAGCAGATCGTCGCTGTCAACACAAGACAAATGATGAAACACTGCACCCACCGATCTCTGCTGACATCATTACCACCGCGCACATCCCCAGGAGGCGGACGAAGACGCGAAGGTGCTGACAGATCATGGGAAGGATTCCACGAAGGATCATGTTCAGAATACGGTAGAGGGCTTACCAAACCTCGCATGAGTGGATACAGGATTATAACACATTGATGTCTTGATTGAATCGTTCTGATATATATATATATATATATATATATATATATATATATATATATATATATATATATATATATATATATATATATATATATATATATATATCCTGCCCTAGAAGTCTCTTCTATCGTTGCCTGCAGCACTCAGGAAGCTGGCCAGGTCAACGGGTCAGGACCATATATCATAAGCTGTTGTGATGTTGTGTGTTCGTCTATGTGCAGATAGTGCAAGCCAAATGAGTCTTAAGGGCTCAGTGTCTTCTTCATGGTAGCTGCATCTTGGACATGAAATGTCTTGGGATATGTTGACAAGGTGTTTTGTAGTACTGTAGTGATGCGTGATGTCCACAGACCGAACTGGGAGGTCGATTGTTCAGTGCTTGTTCGGTGGGTATGTATTTTGTCAGTGGTACATTTGTCAGGGGTGGGTAGAGGTTAGTGAAGTGTGAGGCAGGGGGGGGGCTAAGGTTGGTGGTTAGTTATAAAGTGGTTTGGGTGGGAGGGGGGTCTAGTGCTGTTACATAGACCCGGGTGCCGAACATGTTAAGGTGGGACTGTAATGGTATGATCCATAGTTTCATCGAGTATGTGCCGTGTGACTGCGGTTGCTAGGACCAGGCAGGAGAGGCATGTTTGAAAACGAGGTGGATGAAATGTTTGTAGACGATGCTGAGGGATGCTTTTTCTTGTTCAAATCTTGTTAGTAGTGTTCTGAGGGCATTCAGTTTGTGGTTTGCGTTAGCGTTGATGTTATTGATATGGGGAGTGAATGTCATGTGTGGGTCGTATTTAATATGGGGGTGACTGCCCCATTCAGTGGGACTGGAGGGAGAGAGCTGGATTCATAAGCTGTTGAAGACTTCTGTGGAGATGCAGAGATTTTGTGTGTGTATATATATATATATATATATATATATATATATATATATATATATATATATATATATATATATATATATTTTTTTTTTTTTTTTTTTTGCTTTGTCGCTGTCTCCCGCGTTTGCGAGGTAGCGCAAGGAAACAGACGAAAGAAATGGCCCAACCCACCCCCATACACATGTATATACATACGTCCACACACGCAAATATACATACCTACACAGCTTTCCATGGTTTACCCCAGACGCTTCACATGCCCTGATTCAATCCACTGACAGCACGTCAACCCCGGTATACCACATCGATCCAATTCACTCTATTCCTTGCCCTCCTTTCACCCTCCTGCATGTTCAGGCCCCGATCACACAAAATCTTTTTCACTCCATCTTTCCACCTCCAATTTGGTCTCCCACTTCTCCTCGTTCCCTCCACCTCCGACACATATATCCTCTTGGTCAATCTTTCCTCACTCATTCTCTCCATGTGCCCAAACCATTTCAAAACACCCTCTTCTGCTCTCTCAGTCACGCTCTTTTTATTTCCACACATCTCTCTCACCCTTACGTTACTTACTCGATCAAACCACCTCACACCACACATTGTCCTCAAACATCTCATTTCCAGCACATCCATCCTCCTGCGCACAACTCTATCCATAGCCCACGCCTCGCAACCATACAACATTGTTGGAACCACTATTCCTTCAAACATACCCATTTTTGCTTTCCGAGATAATGTTCTCGACTTCCACACATTCTTCAAGGCTCCCAGGATTTTCGCCCCCTCCCCCACCCTGTGATCCAATTCCGCTTCCATGGTTCCATCCGCTGCCAGATCCACTCCCAGATATCTAAAACACTTTACTTCCTCCAGTTTTTCTCCATTCAAACTTACCTCCCAATTGACTTGACCCTCAACCCTACTGTACCTAATAACCTTGCTCTTATTCACATTTACTCTTAACTTTCTTCTTTCACACACTTTACCAAACTCAGTCACCAGCTTCTGCAGTTTCTCACATGAATCAGCCACCAGCGCTGTATCATCAGCGAACAACAACTGACTCACTTTCCAAGCTCTCTCATCCCCAACAGACTTCATACTTGCCCCGCTTTCCAAAACTCTTGCATTTATATATATATATATATATATATATATATATATATATATATATATATATATATATATATATATATATATATATATATATAAGTGCATATGAACGCGCACCTTCATAGAACATACAAACCTCCAACAGCCAGGATCGAACCCGGGACCCCTGTGCAACAGGCGGGAGCGCTACCGCTAGGCTACCTAAGAGTTCTGGAAGTGAAAAAAAAAAAAATTGCCTTCTGAAATGCAGTAGCCCGTAGATGTCATCGAAGACGTGAAAACGCAACAAGTTTCACAGCATAGCGATGTATGAAGAGAGAGAGAGAGAGAGAGAGAGAGAGAGAGAGAGAGAGAGAGAGAGAGAGAGAGAGAGAGAGAGAGAGAGCTGCCAACAGCTACTGAGCAATCATGTGACTCAGTAGCTTGCGGGGCATTATGCGGTGTGGCTTGTGGCGGGAACACACAACCGGCCGGCACCTGGGAGCAGACACCAGAGTAATACCGACCAACGAATGGAAAGAGAGAACCACAGCTGTGGTGCACAGCAATGTGGGTCAAGTATGGATGTCAGACTGGGAGAAGTCGTAAGTCGGATTACTCTCACAAGCACGAAGGAATCCAAACTTACCCAAATATAATACCAGCACTCCGTGCACACACGGATCAATCCTTCATACAGTCGGAGGAACTGATCTGAAGTGGAGAATTCATGGCATGTGAACAAGACAACCAGTTTCTTAAGAGGCGAACATGGCTATGTAGATAGCCTGGTGTTTCCTATACAGATTAGATATTACTGTAGCACCACGTCTATGTCGAGGGGTGAAATTACTATCATTATAAGAGATGCGATAGCTGAAAAGGGTTGGTTTTGCTCAGAGAAATACGAAGAAATGGAGTTTATTGGGGGGGGGGACTATTAAAATCTAATTGAGGTTACGAGCGCTCCACTCAGAAAACCTTCTCCAAATCTGAGGTTTACAGAGGCAGCTATGACGAGACGAGACCTAGAGAAAGTGGAGCAGACGTGGGAGAAGGGAAGGAATTCAGTGTTAAGTCACCAGTTCATAGATGTATTAGGGTACAATTTTAATATGAAAGAAAATGGGTAATAAAAAGGAGGAGGAGGTTAAGAGACAGGAGAGAGTAGTGTAATAACGATAGTTATAATGGCAATAATAATAATAGTAATAATAATAATGACAATAATGATGATGATAAAAATAATAATATTATTAATAATAAAAATGATAATAATAATAATAATAATAAAGGATCTTAACATATCTTTACTCCAGCATTTCATCGTTTTCATCTCGTGGAACTGAAGTAAACTGAACATGAGAGTTATTTAGAAAACAGAAAACGGATGAATGAAGCTGCCTCCCGCCACAAGTTTTCTTGTCAACATAAATATTGGAAGGCGTTTCCCCACCGCTGGTGCTGCTGGCGGTGCAGGTGCTGCCTCTTTGATTATGCTGCTGACACTGACGGCCTAACAGGCTGACGACGGAACAACGTCAGCTGAGCAAGAATATAACTGACGCCTCCTCCAACACTGCTCGACTGTCTACAACCGAAATCTAACAAACGGGCAACATTTCAAATCCCGGATCGCCTGATCACGCAAAAAGAAAAAAAAAAAAAAATCCGACTTTATACTAAGAACTTACAGTTCCTAGTATATATACATTACATACACCGCTGACGTAAGCATATCACAATATCCAGTACCAAGAAACTATCAATTTTTTTCTTTCATATGAAAAATATATTTAGTATGAAACCATCTAAAATGTAGGATATACGACGTAATTACACACACACACACACATATATATATATATTTTTCTTTTAAACTATTCGCCATTTCCCGCGTTAGCGAGGTAGCGTTAAGAACAGAGGACTGGGCCTTTGTGGAATATCCTCACCTGGCCCCACTCTGTTCCTTCTTTTGGAAAATTAAAAAAAAAAAAGAGAGGGGAGGATTTCCAGCCCCCCGCTCCCTAAATATATATATATATATATATATATATATATATATATATATATATATATATATATATATATATATATATATATTATTACACTTAGTTGCTGTCCCCTGTGTCAGCGATATATATATATATATATATATATATATATATATATATATATATATATATATATATATATATATATATATATATATATATTTGGCTCCGAGTGAAACGAAGCTCAAGGGGTAAAGGGGAAGTGTTCGCGAATGTTTTAGGAGTAAAGTCAAGGGTTGGTGAGAGGACAAGAGCAAAGGAAGGAGTAGCACTACTCCTGAAACAGGAGTAGTGGGAGTATGTGATAGAGTGCAAGAAAGTAAACTCCAGATTGATATGGATAAAACTGAAAGTGGACGGAGAGAGATGGGTGATTATTGGTGCCTATGCACCTGAGTATGACAGGAAAGATCATGAGAGTCAAGTGTTTTGGGAGCAGCTGAGCGAGTGTGTTAGCAGTTTTGATGCACGAGTCTGGGTTATAGTGATGGGTGATTTGAATGCAAAGGTGAGTAATGTGGCAGTTGAGGGAATAATTGGTGTACATGGGGTGTTCAGTGCTGTAAACTGAAATGGTGAAGAGCTTGTAGATTTATGTGCTGAAAAGGGACTGGTGATTGGGAATACCTGGTTTAAAAAGAGAGATATATATAAGTACAGTATGTAAGAAGGAGAGATGGCCAGACAGCGTTATTGGATTACATGTTAATTGATAGGTGCGTGAAAGTGAGATTTTTGGATGTCAATGTGCTGAGAGGTGCAACTGGATGGATGTCTGATCTTGTGGAGGCGAAGGTGAAGATTTGTAGAGGTTTTCAGAAAAGAAGAGAGAATGTTGGAGTGACGAGAGTGGTGAGATTAAGTGAGCTTGAGAAGGAGACTTGTGTGAGGAAGTACCAGGAGAGACTGAGTGCAGAATGGAAAAAGGTGAGAGCAAAGGACGTAAGGGGAGTGGGGGAGGAATGGGATGTATCTAGAGAAGCAGTGATGGCTTGCAGAAAAGATGCTTGTGGCATGAGAAGCGTGGGAGGTGGGCAGATTAAAATGTAAGATCATTAGCGAAAGAGAAGAGAGGCATTTGGACGATTTTTGCAAGCAGTGCAAATGACTGGGAGATGTTTAAAAAAGAAAAGGCAGGAGGTCAAGCGAAAGGTGCAAGAGGTGAAAAGGAGGGCAAATGAGAGTTGGGGTGAGAGAGTATCATTAAATTTTTGGAAGAATAAAAAGATGTTTTAGAAGCAAGTAAATAAAGTGCGTAAGTCAAGAGAACAAATGGGATAATCGGTGAAGGGGGCTAATGGGGAGGTGATAAGAAGTGATGGAGTGAGTATTCTGAAGGTTTGCTGAATGTGTTAGATGACAGAGAGGCAGATATAGGGTGTTTTGGTTGAGGTGGTATCCGAAGTGAGAGGGTCAGGGAGAATGATTGGGTAAACAGAGAAGAGGTAGTAAAAGCTTTGCGGAAGATGAAAGCCGGCAAGGTGGCGGGGGTTTGGATGGTATTGCAGTGGAATTTATTAAAAAAAAAAAGGGGGGGGGTGACTGTGTTGTTGACTGGGTGGTAAGGATATTCAATGTATGTATGGCTCATGGTGAGGTGCCTGAGGATTGGCAGAATGCATGCATAGTGCCATTGTACAAAGGCAAAGGGGATAAAGGTGAGTGTTCAAATTACAGAGGTATAAGTTTGTTGAGTATTCCTGGAAAATCATATGCGAGGGTATTGATTGAGAGGGTGAAGGCATGTACAGAGCATCAGACTGGGGAAGAGCAGTGTGGTTTCAGAAGTGGTAGAGGATGTGTGGATCAGGTGTTTGCCTTGAAGAATGTATGTGAGAAATACTTAAAAAAACAAATGGATTTGTACGAAGCATTCATGGATCTGGAGAAGGCATATGAAAGAGTTGATAGAGATGCTCTGTGGAAGGTATTAAGAATATATGGTGAGGGAAGCAAGTTGCTATAAGTAGTGAAAAGTTTTTATCGAGGATGTAAGGCATGTGAACGAGTAGGAAGAGAGGAAAGTGATTGGTTCTCAGTGAATGTCGGTTTGCGGCAGGGGCGCGTGATGTCTCCATGGT
Organism: Panulirus ornatus; assembly: GCF_036320965.1. NCBI lineage: Eukaryota > Metazoa > Arthropoda > Malacostraca > Decapoda > Palinuridae > Panulirus > Panulirus ornatus. Next base: position 21,338,446 of record NC_092232.1, read on the forward strand.
TGTTTAATTTGTTTATGGATATGATTGTTAGGGAGGTGAATGCAAGAGTTTTCGAGATAGGGGCAAGTATGCAGTCCGTTGTGAATGAGAGGACTTGGGAAGTGAATCAGTTTGCTGATGATACAGCGCTGGTGGCTGATTCGGGTGAGAAACTTTAGAAGCTGGTGACTGAGGGACAAGTCAGTTGGGAGGTAAGTTTGAATGGAGAAAAATTGGAGAAAATGAAGTGCTTTAGATATCTGGGATTGGATTTGGCAGCGGATGGAACCATGGAAGCGGAAGTGAGTCACAGGGTGGGGGAAGGGGCAAAAGTGCTGGGAGCGCTGAAGAATGTATGGAAGGTGAGAACATTATCTCGGAAAGCAAAAATGGGTATGTTTGAAGGAATAGTGGTTCCAACAATGTTATATGGTTGCGAGGCGTGAGCTATAGATAGAGTTGTGCGGAGGAGGGTGGGTGTGTTGGAAATGAGATGTCTGAGGTGGTTTGATCGAGTAAGTAATGAAAGGGCAAGAGAGGGTGTGTGGTAATAAAAACAGCGTGGTTGAGAGAGCAGCAGAGGGTGTACTGAAATGGTTTGGTCACATGGAGAGAATGAGTGAGGAAAGATTGACAAAGAGGATATGTGTCAGAGGTGGAGGGAACGAGAAGTGGGAGACCAAATTGGAGGTGGAAGGATGGAGTGAAAAAGATCTTAGGCGATCGGGGCCTGAACATGCAGAGGTTGAAAGGCGTGCGAGGAATGAGTGAATTGGAACGATGTGGTATACCGAGGTCGATGTGCTGTCAATGAATTGAACCAGGGCACGTGAAGCGTCTGAGGTTAACCATGGAAACCACACACACACACACACACACACACACACATATATATATATATATATATATATATATATATATATATATATATATATATATATATATATATATATTTCATACATATTTGCCATTTCCCGCTATAACGAGGTAGCATCAAGAACAGAGGCCCGAGCCTTTGAGGGAAAATCTTCACATAGCCCGTCCCTTCTCTGCTCCTTCTTTTGGAAGAGTAAAAACTGGAGTGGAGGACCGCTGCCACGGCTTGGATGATCTTTGGTTTCGTTTCGGTAAACACATACACCATCACCAGAGCATTATATAAAGAACGGATAACATGCATGTAATATCTACGTTATGAGCTTCTGTTCAAAGCATAAAGTCTAAAACGTTCCTTGACAAATATATATCAAGAAAGCCCAACGTGAAATAAATAATAATTGAGAAGAAATAATGGAAAAATTATATTCCTTTACAATATTACCTTATCTAAAATACATTAAAACGTGACTTATCATATGGAAGCAGTATTTCCAAATCTAAAATTAGATTCTAGAGTTTATAACTAAATATCCTAATTCTAAAACATACATTTAAAATACGTATGAGAGTGTTCTACTTTAAACCAAATACAACTTGTCTAAAACCACAACTTTGTCAAGACCACATCGTTACTTGTAGTGAGTGGATGGGTTTGTTCCTGCAGGACAGCAGTGGACCCCAGTATTAACAGATCGGTGTCTCATGAGCTACTGGCTCGTACAGAGAAGCTGCCGACATTGGGTGGTCATTGTCGTGAGAGTGATTCCGTATTGCTGAAGATGGGTGGAGTTTGGTCATTAGGCAGTACGTTGGTAATGACCATCCCAGGTGTTCATGACCGAGCATATTCAGGCGTCGCTTCGTCGTCTTGCCAGTATACAAAGCATTACAGCCGTTGCACTTATACTGCTAGACGACAATTGACGACTGCAACTCCGTAGGAATAGCATCCCAGGAGTCGAAAAATCATTGGTTGTGTATCTATTGCTATAAAAACTACTCCACTGTTAAAACTCGCGTGATGAAACGTTCAGTTTCTCACGAAGCGTTGCAACCTAACCTTCCCAGGGAACGAGATTGGTCTGTACAGTTAGCGGTTCTACTGAAGGACGTAAACAAATGACTTGTGTCCTTCAGAGGCGCCCAGGTGGTTCGGACAGGGCGGGCACCTGAATCTACTGACACACTCACGTGAGGCAAGGCAGGATCCCAGTGGAGATAGGGGTGTTGACCACTCTAGCACCCCCACCTCACCACCTGCTGCCTCTAGATTATCTGTAAGTGGTGTAGATGTGGTGGCAACTTGACACACTGTCACGTGTATTGCATTCTGTGTCATCCATACCATAAGAAGTTCGTTAATTTTATTGGAAAATTCTTGAATCGGTTTGATACACGGGACTTTCGAATCCACATATGTATTGCATATGTGAAATGTGTATTATCATTTCTTGTTTACCGATCAACTCGCGCCTCAAAGGTGCAGCAAATCCAACAGCAAACACCTTCCCAGAAAGAAGATAGGGTATCGTACCCTCAGCCAGCTACATCTGGAGAATCCAGAGCAGTTGGAACCTTTCTGGACGCAACGTCTGGGTGGACCACAGCTTGCTGAAGTAACAGGATGGCGTTAGGGCCGTGATAGTGAGGTGCAACTGTACTGCCCATCAATTATCAGACAGGACATAAAAAATAAAAGAAAAACAGAATACCACGTGATGAGAGCAAAGATCTAACACACCAGACTGCAGGACAAGAGACTGTTAAAGAAGCGTGTCAACGTACATAGCCGGCCGCTCGTACCACAATAGAGGGGGACGTGCAAGGAGAGAGGAGAGTGATCAGGGATACGATTGAGCGGGGGAGCCGCGCGCCGGGGCGATGTGTTGTCGTGCATGCAAGCTGACCCAGACAATGGTCCTCATTCACAGGCCGTGTTACACCTAACGGGCAGGACGCCTCCAGAAGACTTCTGTAGTCACGGTATATACCCTGCAGCGGGCCCGCCGTTCCCCTGACATTTCCACGCCATCCAGCAACTTTTTTAACGTTGATTTAAACACTGTAGACATTCACCATGATCTGTGGCCCAACCTCACCCAAACCCAAGATCAATGGCTCACCCTCACCCACACCCAAGATCTGTGGCTCACCCTCACCTACACCCAGGATCAATGGCTCACCCTCACCCATACCCAAGGTCTCTGGCTCACCCTCACCCATACTGATCTGTGGCTCACCCACACATACCCCCATGACCTGTGACTCACTCCCACCCATGGCCTGCAGAAGAGCCTCACCCTCACTCATGACCTGCGGAAGAGCCTGACCCTCACTCATGGCCTGCGGAAGAGCCTCACCCTCACTCATGACCTTAAGGCTGAGCGTCACCCATACTAGTGACCTGCGTTTCAGCCTCACCCACACTTCGCCAACATCACCAACAACAAGCCTCTTCAGCACCGTCAATTTTATGACGCCTCGCCAACACCAGGACAGTCACAGATAACCAGCTTCACTGGCATGACGTGCCATAAACATCACCAGCACCACACTTCTCCAACATCACCAACACCACACGTCCGAAACATCAATATCAACACACTTCTCCATGAAAACCAGCACGAAACTTCACTAGCACCAAACTTCTTCAACATCACTAGCACCACACTTCTCCAACATCACCAGCACAAAACTCCTTCAACACGACCAGCACCACACTTCACCAACAACGCACCTCAGCACCATGACATCACACGAACTACAAACACCATGAGCATCACCAGTTTCACCTCAACATAAGACATCGCCAACATCACCAGTAACAACAGACCCTCCTAGCAAGGCGGCTGACCAGTGTACAACATCACCAACATCACCATGATCAACATCACCACACCTTAATATCAGAGAACATCACCGGGATCACCATTAACCCACTACACCATCACCAGAACACCTCTGTGGCAGTTCACCATCACAAACACTCAACAAGCGGGAACTTCCTCTTGACCGTCCAAGGCAGATCACCAACATCACCAGTACGACGTGTGAGAAGGTGTGGACAGCATCACCACCCTGACAAGGCGGTCACCACGACACAAACGCGATAACAGAGCGTGAGGAGGTAACAGACTGCTGGGGTAGTGGGACATTCTTGTGGAGCAGGAGGAGGAGGGAGGGAGGCCGATGTTCGTCACAGTGTTCGGGGAAACATGGTTACTGGCTACTTGCTTACCTAAGTGGTCCATCTGCTGCAGTGGAGGCACTGTGCATCTACTGCAGTGGAGGCACTGTGCATCTACTGCAGTAGAGGCACTGTGCATCTACTGCAGTAGAGGCACTGTGCATCTACTGCAGTGGAGGCACTGTGCATCTACTGCAGAGGAGGCACTGTGCGCCTGTCGATGTGAAGACACTATGCACCTGTTGCAGTGGAGGCAGTGTGCACCTACTGCAGTGGAGGCACTGTGCATCTGCTGCAGTGAAGGTTCTGTTCACCTACTGCACTGAAGTCACTGCCCTCTGCTGCAGTGAAGGCATAGTGCCCCTGCTGCAATAAAAGCAGTGTGTACCTGTTATAGTGAAAGCACTGTGAATTTACTGCAGTGGAGGCACTGTGAACCTACAACAGAGAAGGCAGTGTGCACCCACAGCAGTGAAGTCACTGTGCACCTGCTGCAGTGAAGGTACTGTGCACCTACTGCAGGAAGGGCACTGTGCACCTGCTGCAGTGAAGGATATGTGCACCTCCTGCAACAAAGGCACTGTGCACCTGCTGCAATGGAGGCCACTGTGCACCTACTGCAATGGAGTAACTTCTCACCTGTTGCAGTGAAGTTACTTTTGCACCTGCAGCGGTGAAGTGACTGCAGAAGAGCTCCTAGCTCCCGGAACTCTTTGCTAAGGGCAGGATACAGCACACTTGTGGACTGGGGGTGTCACGACGGACGTGTTACTGTAACGCGGCCTGCGGGGTGCAGCTACTCACGCGTTACGATGCTCTCGCCACGACACGTGCATACGACTCAGTGGAGGCATAGGTGGGGTGGAGTGGGTGAGGGTAATGATAATAGCACAGTAGTTTAACGATTATGAGGGTACGACCGGCGGAGCGGAGGTGACCAAGACACTGCCTTGCGAGAGGCGCGAGCGACTGAACGCCCCCCCCCCCCCCCCACCCGCCGCCGCCGCCAGTGGGAGGACGGTGAGGGTTGCAAAACTTTGTACATTGTTGATGGAAACAACATACAGACGTCCCTACTACACCTGCAGGTAACCAGGGCGACGGGGCGTTTGCTTGCCCAAGCGAATGATTAGCATGCAGTTGTGTTTCTTTTTTTTTTCTTTTTTTTTTGTGCGCGCGCGTGACTGGCTCTGGCTTGCAGGCGTGGACACGGTTCGCCCGGCCCGGCTCAGCGACCTCCACGCCTTCGGGTCACGCGTGGCCACGTCATCCACACGCCTTGACTCGTTCGTTGGCGGTGGAGAGCGTATGCACGGCGGACGATGTCGGCGGAGACCTTACATTCGACGGATGACGTCGGCGGAGACCGTCTACCCGACGGATGACGTCGGAGGAGACCGTTTACCCGACGGACGACGTCGGCGGAGACCGTCTACCCGACGGATGACGTCGGAGGAGACCGTCTACCCGACGGATGACGTCGGAGGAGACCGTCTACTCGACGGATGACGTCGGAGGAGACCGCATGCCCGACGGATGACGTCGGCGGAGACCGAATACCCGACAAATGACAGCGACCCACTCCACAGTGTCTCCTCCAAGCAACCTGACAACTTGAGTCAAACACACAACATCCTTTACCCGTGAAGAGCCTCTCCCACCCTCCTTCCTCGCCCCTTTCACCCTCCAGCTTGGTCACCCATGCTACACCCGCCGCCGCCCTAGAGGTCCGAGGCGTGAATCACCCACCACCTCCTGACGGGCGGGCGGGCGAGGCGAGCGGGCCAGTTAACTAAGCCACCTCGGCAACAATCAAGGATGTACACGACGCAGATAGCAGTCTGACCTCCGCCGACGTCTGCCGCAGCAGCTGAGCTCTTCCATCCTGCAGGAGTAATGGTGGGGGAGATCGGGGCGTGTACGACCACCGCTGCTGACTCTGACCTCGGGGAGAGAGAGAGAGAGAGAGAGAGAGAGAGAGAGAGAGAGAGAGAGAGAGAGAGAGAGAGAGAGAGAGAGAGAGAGAGAGAGAGAGAGAGAGAGTTTATTCCAATCATCCACAAGCCTTACACTATCAACGTGCCTCTTTCTTATCTTTTCTTGTAAGTCTCTTGTTGAGTTAGATGTAAAGGTCTCGCTGGAGGTTCCATCTCTTCCTCTTTCGCTGACGTCGTTAAACTGCCATGAAAACTTCAAGGTTGTGATGAAGTCTCCCGTGACTCTTCCCTCTTCCACGGTGGACAATGAAATGACCTTTAACTTCCCGCTGTAATTCAGGTCTCTTATTCTGGTACCATTCTCGTTGCTCTTCACTCGATCTTATTTATTAGATCTTTGCGCGTCTTTAAGTTCAGTAACGACACTTGAAAAGCATTTTCTAATCTTGATCTAATATATGATGTGAAGAGATACGCTGAATATCTCATTATCCATACACATGAACGTAATTTCAATATTTGCCAACATACAATTTGTCTCAAGTATTCTCTCGCAACACATTTGGTCATATGTCGACTCCTTAAGTCCTTTCACGCATCGTTACCAGCAGCTTCTCCCCTGCTAGAAGGAAGTCGTACTCTGAACCATTTATTTACCACGTCTTATATTCATTATTCTACACACACTGACTCAAGCCTGAATTTCATCAGCCATGTTTCAGTTCCAACTTTGCAGTCTGTCCACGTCCCCTGGCAAGTTGATGCAATCCTCCCGACCTTTTCTCTTCACCTTGACTTGGCATCATCCTTAAGCATATTCAAGTAGCGCGAAAACCCTAAGTAAAGTCTTTTACACAGATCAAGAACAGCAATGGCCTCAGGACAAAACCCAACGGCACACCACTGGTGTCTTCGTCCTACTTCGGAAAAGCACCACTAAAATACAGTCTCGTCTATCGAAGGAGTCTCTCTCTCTCTCTCTCTCTCTCTCTCTCTCTCTCTCTCTCTCTCTCTCTCTCTCTCTCTCTCTCTCTCTCTCTCTCTCTCTCTTCCATTCCTGCCTGAAGATCCAACTTACTTACCAAACTCTTGTGGGGTATAGCGTCAAATGCTTTCTGGCAGTCTAGATACACACATTCCATCCAACCATCTCTGTTGTCTAAATCGGAGATCACTCTCTCATAGAAGTCTAAAAGGTTCTTTTTACGTGACTTCCTTTCGCCGAACCCATGTTGCCTCTCATTTGGGTAGTTCCTCCTTTCCAAGCAGTCTTCCCTTAGTTTCCTGAATATGTTTTCCAGTGTCTTACAGACCATACTCGTAGACAGACCGATCTGTACTTCAAGTGGCTTGTCAAGCGTATCGACACACTTTCTTAGCACACACGGAGGAATTTCTTCAGGACCATGATCCTTATATGGGTCAAGGAATCTTTAGTATTTTCTTGTGACAACCTATGCTCTACAATACCCTCCCCCATCCCCTATCACTGGTGATAGGGCTAAGTTCCCTCCATTGTGAACATCCTGTTGAACCTTTATTTACTTCTTCGCATACCCTCACATTATCCTGTACAACTCTTCTCTCCGTATAACCTCTTCGCTTGATCAAATCCTCTTAACAATGACAATTGTCCCCCAATGAATTCATGGAAATGTCTGGGATAATCCCCTACTTTGCCCAGTTTATCTGGAATTTATGTTAAAGTCTTAAGATTATCTCGTACCTTGTCCACTACATCATCATCAAAGTTTCTCTGGTCCTTCTTCCTAATCCTGCTGTACTCGTTATTTACTCTCTTATCCCTCTTAAATGTTGGCTGGCTGGCCTTTATCGTCTCTGAAATATGACCTCAAGCTGTTTTGCTTTTTTGATGTCTTTTATTGAACTATATCTTTTTTTCTGAACTTTTCCTCCATATCTAAGGCTACAGATGCCCCCATATTCCTACTGTAGCTTCTACACGAGTAACCTAGAGTGTGTCCACTGAACTCTATTTCACAATTTTTGTTCCCACATGATTTATTCAGTTCTGTCTGGTTTACACGAATGTATATCCACTCTGTGTCATGTATCATCTCTGTTCCTTTAGTGTGTGTGTGTGTGTGTGTGTGTGTGTGTGTGTGTGTGTGTGTGTGTGTGTGTGTGTGTGTGTGTGTGTGTGTCTAATTTCAAACGTTAAAAAAAAGAAAGTCAAATATAATACGAAATGACAAGACTTTGTTTCCCCATATAATCCGTTACTAATAAAACAAAGACGTTCACAACCATCACTCTGCATTCAAAACTGTTGTGCATCTACACAGAAGGAAGAATTACATCAACTGCTGAAGCGGATGAACACACATCATTTGAGGACATTCGCCCTGGGTCTCCCTAAATTTAGGGCCCCATCCCTACCCACAACAGTCAACATTACTTTGACTAGCGAATACCCGGAACCATCAGAGCTGAGAGCCAGATGGTGCCACAGCACAGGTATGGAGGGTGGCTTTTCCATCAGTAGATAGTAAGTACCATAGCAGGCTGGTTCCATATCTCTTCCATTAGCCCAACTGCTTTGGAATCGCACGCTTGCCAAGTACCTCTCCAAGCTACGCGGCTGATAAAGGAACCTTCTGATGTGTGTACCGTGCCACGGTCGGGGCTTGTGAACCTCGACAGTCTCAACCCTGAGTGAGGTATTTTGGACTGTCTGGACCTCCGTGAGATTCTCACCTCGTCTGCAAGTAATGAAAATGCGAGAGAGATTTATGAAGTGATTACAACCTTAGAGAAGTGATCTAAGTTCTTAATCACTTATTTATGGATGAAGTTAATGAATCTATCCCTCTTCCAGTGAGCTGTTCCTTTTTTGTTCATACTGGGTCATTTGCATCGGAAAACAGACGCATTTTGGTATGAGGGTTTTATAACTATACTGCAACCCTGAATATATCCCAGCCTCAGGACTTAAGGTGAGGATTCTCCGACAAAATATCTGCTCTCCCTCCCCGCCTCCACACACACACACACACACACACACACACACACACACACACACACACACACACACACATGCCTTTTCGGCTCTGTACACCAGTTTATATTCTCCTGGGGAATCAGAGGTCGGTGATTCACCTCCCGCCCAGGAAAAGTGTGTAATCGTGAGATTCCAAAGCCTTCACAAAGGTTGGGTCACGTAAGGTCAAGTTAGAACTGATACAAATCACTACATTTTTTTTTTTCTCTCAGCTTGACTAACTTTACATCCTTCGAGTAACCTAACTCACTCAGCGTGGTCTAACTAAATCTAATTTTCCAATGTAAAAGAGTCTACAAAAAAGAAACAAGTCCAACAGTAAACTCAAAATGGCAAGATTTAAAACCTGTGTGGTGCGCTAGTAGGGAGGAACCACAGGTTAGCTGGTTGGCTGGTATGTGTGCTGCAGGACCTATCAACTCCCAGGGTCATCAAGGCCGTCAATGTCGAACTACATCACCTTGATGGAAACATCCTGAGCACCTTCATCAGGTGTTGGGCACGGCGTACACTCGATGGACATGTAGCCCAGGAACATTTGGGATAAGCGAGACCCCGAGGTACGAGAGCGAGACTCTGTTCTCTCTTAAAACTGCTATAAACTGTGAGACGCAGCCCGGAGCAAAACCTTTCTGGGACGTCGTCTATCTTGTCTGTGGAGTACTGATCCACTGGAGTCTGACTAAAAACCCTTTGTGACCTCTGCAATCCTTTTGCGCTACCGCTCACAGGTTGAGCGTGGGTGTGCACAATATATTTACCGGAGATACCGGCACAAACCACCAAAAAAACAACGACAAAACTCGTCAGTTTCTAAGTGCCATTTCTCTGTATCCCATTTTCTGTGCGACCAAAAGCTACTCAGACCCACTGCTGAATTTCAACTGTTGGCGAAGCTGCGTAGCACCTTTGTGATCCAGCTGTTTGCTCTAGCTTAGCTCTAGCAATCATTAATCCAGCTACCGTTCCTCCCCAAAAGGCAGACGATGCAATTGATCAGGAGACACAACAGCAGTTGCTGGGCGCAGGGAGGCGCGCACCTCAGGACCCGACCCGCCACCGAAAGCCAATCTCTCCGGAAAGAGCGGCCATCTTCTCGTGTCCACCCTTCTGAACACGAAGGCTCGACCCTTCAGCCCGACTGTGTGCGAGCCTTGGCCTGATCTAAGACCTGACCCTTAAATGTCAGGTCAAAGACGCAAAGGGTCGTGGCGACGTGCTCAAGGGTCGTCCCGTTCAGTGGTCGTACCAGCATAATCATGGGGTGGAGCCGTCGCGCTCAAGTGGCTAAACCAAAACACTTACATAATACCTTACGTAGGAAGGTACACCAACCGCTCATCTGGGATGCATTAGGCTTCACCGCTGCCAGCTCCTGGGTACAAAAATTTCGCGCAAGTATTATTCAACATCGGCAGTTAATCAAGAGCTCCGGGCTGGCTCTAAAAAAAAAAAAAAACGTTAATTATATACCTCTAGCTCAAGAAGTAATGACTTGATTTTACTGAGATCTTACGTGGGGGTACTTAATCATTTTTAGCTTCGTTACCTACCACATATACGCAGTGCAAGTGATGACAACCAATGTGGTAGATATATTCCCCTCGTACGCGCGTAAATCTGCGAGTGACTCGTTCTCAAGGCAAGCTGCACCTTTCTGCGCCTCGTCTGGGTCGGGCTTAGGCCACTTAGCACTGGTGTGCCGGAGGGAGTGGGTGTGTGGGGAGAAGCCGTCTGCATTACTATCCTCTCTTCATCTATGCAGTGGGTGGGTGGGGAGGAATCGTCTGCATACTATTCTCTCTTCATCTACAGTGAGTGGGTGGGGAGGAGCCACTTGCTTTGTTACCCTATCTCCATCTAAAAAGATTCGAAATGCAGGGCATCTTTACTGTCCTCCAGCAGATAACCTGGTAACAGGCCACCATGTCTACCGTTGTCAGGCTTCAACATATATCACAACATCCCTGTACCCCAATGGAAATACGTGATACCAAGTGAAGGAAGACACGTGGAGATTTAGTCCAGTGAATGAGGTGTTTAAGTCCAGTTTTTGTTTTCGGAGGTGGGTAAATACTAGCGGTGGTGGTCATAACACTGCGTCAAGTGGCTGTAGGTAGCTATTAAACAATGCATCAGTTGGTGTATCTGACCAAGAAGACAAAGCAATATTTCGTAAGTCGCTGCCATCATATAACTGCCGATGGATCATCACCTTGGGGGACGCCCTACCCTGCTATCAGAGCATATCAGCCCCGCCATTTGCTGCGGTAGTGGCACTCTGTCAATACTGGAACTGAACCTTTTTATACCGTGTTAATAAGCAATGCACACGAGCAAGACACCCCAAGCGAAAAACAATATTAGGTACTTCCTTTACGGGAGACTACCAGGCGACCACCACCTTCAGTTAGATCACGAAGGGAGCGGAGTCAGTGCACAAAAAGCGTTGTAGCGGTGCGTGCTGAAGATCCTGACTTTACCAGCTGCCCAGCTCACAAGGCGTGACCTCATCTGGCCCTCTGTGACACGTGCCTCCCCAAGGATAGCTATGTACACATTACACGAACACTGTAGGGGAGGAGCTTGTGCCTCCTCGTAAGAAAGGAGTTCCAACGCCTGTCGTGCAGACTCGTTAGTGTCTGCACTGCACGCACACAGCCATAATACGGGCTGCAAACACACACACACACACACACACACACACACACACACACACACACACACCATCGTCCAGAACATATGCTCAGAACCATCATCTTACAGACCACACATTCACAGCAAATGAAGTAAGTACCACGACCCAGGCTAAACTTTTATCACCTTCCATCATCATATGGACAACTCACTCAACATCAACTGGACTGAATATTCACCATATGGCCCCCACTGCCAACCACCGTAAGGTGCAAATAATCTCCGGAGTTTCTCGCCTGGCTCTGCTGCCAACGCGAGGGAGGGCTCATTCATTAGCAGTACCAGCCCTTCAAAAGACCTTTCCTTACTTATTTGATAGAACTGACCCTTTTCACATTCATTTGCATCGGGAGTCGTCCTGCTGATATTTCTTGTACTAAACGACACTTACTAACACTTGTAATATCTTACATATCCTAAAGACAACGTGTAATGATTCCACTTTTTTTTTTTCTTCACATGTTTACTATATTCTGCATACATGATTCTGTTTCAAAGAAAGATTTGACGCTCGCTTCAAAACCATCAAAACGTCTGCTGCACGTTCCATGAATGATCAGTCTCCAACCTTTGATACTATCTGGCTCGAGAGTCGTCTCCTAGCTGCAGCCGTCACTTTCTTTTTTTTAATCTTTTTTACACAGCCAACTTTATAGCACTCTTCAAACATTCTACCCTGCGAATCCGTGACGTTCTTCCATTCTTAAACTGAAATGTTCTACTAAGGGGACGTCAACAACTCCATCAAACACGGCTGGAACTGTCAAAACCAGATGGCAGGGGTAATCGCTGCCCTAACGTCTTCCATCATTAACGACCTGAAGTGAATTATCAACCACGCTCCTCACGTTCCACACCATCACGGCCCGCCCTCCTCACCCAACGCGACGGATTTGATTTCCGCCCATAAACCCTCGCGTTATAGTTACAGAATCTCGTACCCCCAGTCTGACTACATTCTTGTGGGTGTCTCTCTACGAATCCCAAGATCGATGGGAAAGCTATCCACATGTCTCTCTACGAATCCCAAGATCGACGGGAAATCTATCCACATGTCTCTACGAATCCCGAGATCGATGGGAAATCTATTCACATACAAAATAAGTTCTATACGTCCCTCTTCTTTCGGTGGTTCTGGACGGCACACACACACACGCGCGCGCGATCTGCACACGTCTTATAAGCAGGTCTTTAATGCGTGGAAATCGCGCACATCTATCAAAGACATATCCATGGGTCTGGACCATTGGTCGGCTGCTATGCTGATGCAACACTTGTTTAACTTTTACGAGCAATGGATTCCACTGTACGAAGAGAAGAGAGTGTAGGGTATGTGCGCGGGGAGAGAGAAGTGAGGTTGACTTCGCATTTAGCTCGGTGATGTCACAGGACCACCTACCCCGGAGTGGACCAGCAGCGCCATTTATTTACCTTGATATGGAAGTCCGGGAGCCGGTCAGGGAATGCAGGCTGACCTGTTGCGTCATTAACATCATCCTTTCAACGAACCTTGTGTGTGTGTGTGTGTGTGCGAGACCACCGTGTTCGAGGACCTGCTCATACCGTGTTATAAGACGGTGTTCTCAGCTCACATCCTGTTATAAGACGGTATTCTCAGCTCACATCGTGTTATAAGACGGTGTTCTCAGCTCATCCCATGTTATAAGACGGTGTTCTCAGCTCACTTCGTGTTATAAGACGGTGTTCTCAGCTAACATCGTGTTATAAGACGGTGTTCTCAGCTCATACCGTGTTATAAGACGGTGTTCTCAGCTCACATCGTGTTATAAGACGGTGTTCTCAGCTAACATCGTGTTATAAGACGGTGTTCTCAGTTCATCCCATGTTATAAGACGGTGTTCTCAGCTCATCTCTTGTTATAAGATGGTGTTTTCATTTCATCCCGTGTTATAGGACGGTGTTCTCAGCTCACTTCGTGTTATAAGACGGTGTTCTCAGCTCACATAGTATTATAAGACGGTGTTCTCAGTTCATCCCGTGTTATAAGACGGTGTTCTCAGCTCATCCCGTGTTATAAGACGGTGTTCTCAGTTCATCCCGTGTTATAAGACGGTGTTCTCAGTTCATCTCTTGTTATAAGATGGTGTTTTCATTTCATCCCGTGTTATAGGACGGTGTTCTCAGCTCACATCGTGTTATAAGACGGTGTTCTCAGCTCATCCCGTGTTAAATGACGGTGTTCTGAGACTTCCATATGCAATACTTAATCGCGTTTCATCCCCGGTTTTACGGGACTTGTTCACCCTCTCCTTGAACACCTTGTTCTTACAGTGTCCCGAATGGAGACTCCATCCATAGTGAACGTGATAGTGAGTGACATCGCAGTGAAATATATGCTGTACTCGATTACGAATGTGTCTGATGGTTTTCACTGCTATTGTACAAGTCACCTGAACACTTGTTTCCTTTCATTATCCTATGACCTGTTCATACCAAGGTATCAAAATTCTGTTCCCATAATGACGTGAGGCCAGGAAACACCCCCTGTGAATTCTTCGACCTAATGTTAATTCAAAATATATCCACAGTCTCTGGAGAATCTTCGACCTGATGTTAATTCAAAATATATCCACAGTCTCTGGAGAATCTTCGACCTGATGTTAATTCAAAATATATCCACAGTCTCTGGAGAATCTTCGACCTGATGTTAATTCAAAATATATCCACAGTCTCTGGAGAATCTTCGAACGGTGTTCAGAATCGCCATCCAATAAGTGTTTCAAATCACAATACATACAGGTTTTGTATCGCCATCCATACAACGTTCTAATCCACCATCCATACAGTTTTGAAACACCATCCATACTGTTCTGAAACACAATTAATATAGTGTTTTGAAACACTATCCACACAGTGTTTTGAAACATCATCCACACTGTTCCGAAACACCATTAATATAGTGTTTTGAAACACTAACCACAGACTGTTTTGAAGCACCATCCACACACTGTTCTGAAACACCACTGATATAGTGTTTTGAAACACTATCCATACAGTATTTTGAAACATCATCCACACATTATTCTGAAACACCATCCACACACTGTTCTGAAACACCATCCACACACTTTTCTGAAACACCATCCACACACTATTCTGAAACACCATCCAGACACTTCTAAAAAACCATCCACACACTATTCTGAAACACCATCCACACACTGTTCTGAAACACCATCTACATACTGTACTGAAGCACGTTCCATATACTATTGTGAAACACCATCCATATAGTGTTTTGAAACACCATCCACACACTGTTCTAAAACACGATCCATATACTGTACTGAAACACGATCCACACAGGTTTTTGAAACACCATCCACACAGTGTTTTGAAACGCCATTCACACACTGTTCTGAAACACCATCCACACACTGTTCTGAAACACCATCCACACACTTCTGAAAACACCATCCACATAACTGTTCTGAAATACCATCCACACTGTTCTGAAACACCATCCACAGTGTTCAGAAACACCATCCACACTGTTTTGAAGCACCCTCCAAACACCGTTCTGAAACACTATTCACACACTGTTATGAAGCACGATCCACATACTATACTGAAACACTATCCAAATAGTTTTTCAAAATACCATCCACGGTGTTCTGAAACATCATCCACACAGTGTTCTGAAACATCATCCACATAGTGTTCTGAAACACCATCCACACACTTTTCGGAAACACCATCCACACAGTTCTGAAACACCATCCACAGTGTTATGAAACATCATCCACATAAGTGTTCTGAAACATCATCCACACAGTGTTCTGAAACACCATCCATACAATAATCTGAAACACCATCCACACAGTGTTCTAAAACACCATCCATACAATATTCTGAATCACCATCCACACAGCTGTGAAACACCATCCACACAGTGTTCTGAAACATCATCCACACAGTGTTCTGAAACACCATCCACACAGTGTTCTGAAACATCATCCACACAGTTCTGAAACACCATCCAAACACTGTTCTGAAAGACCATCCACACAGTGTTCTGAAACACCATTCACACATTGTTCTGAAACACCATCCACATATTGTTCTGAAATACCATCCACACTGTTCTGAAACACCATCCACAGTGTTCAGAAACGCCATCCACACAGTGTTTTGAATCACCATCCACACACCGTTCTGAAACACCATCCACACAGTGTTATCACCATCCACACAGTGTTATAACCATCCACACAGTGTTATCACCATCCACACGGTGTTTTGAGCCCTGTTCCCTGCCGTCATGACCACCTAGTCCTCGCAGTGTTCTGAAACCCTCTGTGTTCGGAATGTAACTGGCCGGTCCACGCCAACATGAAGCCTCGACTCTCACCGTATCTGGGTAAATTTCTCGAACAGCTGTGGGGAAGAGACGAGTTTTTCTACGTCAGCTCATAAGCATAACGTGTCTGGCCTCCGGGATATAATTTCTACCAATCAAAGGTGTTCGTTAGATCACTGCAAGACGATCGGGGGGGAGAGAGAACGGCGCATAACGCATTTCTCTCTTCTTCTTCTTTTCCGATGCATGAGCTACAGAAGGTTAGCCTATGAGCCTGAGTATACAGGTGAGAGTTGTGTACTGCCAGTCTCACATCTTACAGAGGTTGTGCAGACAGGAGGAGTTCCGTACTTGCGTGGACACATATAAAAATTCTATCCAAGTTGCTCGACGCTTTATCGGTGCTGCTCTTCTCCCATAGCTAAATACTTGTGGAAAAATGGAAAGATAAATCATCCACGCTCCTAAACTGCCACACTAGGAGACAGGCGGACGAGGGGAGGAAAATAAGAAAGAAATGATCGGATAACTGGGCAGGGCAACGTGTGTGTGTGTGTGTGTGTGTGTGTGTGTGTGTGTGTGTGTGTGTGTGTGTGTGTGTGTGTGTGTGTGTAGCCCTGAAGGAATAAGGTTAAAATCCAACATTAGTAAATAAAATATCCTTCCTGATGAATACCTCTGGGAGCATCAGGTCACGGGGAACCGGAGGAGGGGATTCAAGGACGTCCAGAGAGAGAGAGAGAGAGAGAGAGAGAGAGAGAGAGAGAGAGAGAGAGAGAGAGAGAGAGAGAGAGAGAGAGAGAGAGAGAGAGAGAGAGAGAGAGAGAATTCTCTTATCTCACTCCTCTACGATAAGGCTTACAACTACCACCACCCAACGGGCGACTATAAAATTACCTCGTAAAAGTCCTTACTGCCTCTTTAAGTATCCGGCACACCACCTCACCTCGAGCCGGCCCTACACCTACGCCATGCCCTTTGAAGCCTCCTGACGGGGTATGGAACACGGGGACATCGGAGGTGGTGGTACGCCCTCCACACCACCCACGACCGTCGAGGAGGAGATCAGACTTGTGGTGAGTATGACGTCGCCGTGTCGACCGTCAGGGCTTCATCGTCGACCTGGATATCCTCACGCTTGGGTGATGTCTCGTCCCTGCCACTTGGAGGGCATCCTGACCCTGCCTGCTTCATGTGGTTCGTCCATCACGCAAAGTTATATAATTCACTGTGGCCCAGTTCCTGGACCGCGGGCGCTCTCTGCATCCTCCTTTGGGCCACCGCCCACAGGACCGGTACGAGCGCACAATAAACTCGCCCCTTTACTGCATCGGGATATCAAAATCTCCATTGTTCCTTAGTGTCAGCTCCAGGCTAAACCATCGGCTTGTCAGGGTGTCTGGGGCTTGGCTAAGGCTCAGAACTTGTCTCCTGGCCAGCGGCAGTATGGGAGTATTCTGAGCCAACGTACGCCCACCTTAGCCTGACTAGTGGAAAATGAGGGAGTGCCACCCATTATCAATAGTACACTGTTCAACAGCAGTGAACTGTGAATTGGGCTGTCTGTTAAGCTTAAGTAAAACGTCTAGTGGGGTAGTTCACATGACGTGTTTCAGATGCATGTAAAACGCTTCAGCACTTGAGCACGGAGATATGGCCCTCAAGCACGATGGTACGGCTCTCGAATACAACGGCGCGACCCTTGGATATGATGGTATGGCCTTTGATCTGACAATAAAAGGTCAGGTCTATGGTCAGGCCATCATCACGAAGGTCACTCACTCGTGCTAATGTGTTCAAGGCAAGTGATATGGCTACTCTAAAAACCCTTCAGGCAAAAGACATTTTCGCTTGCAATGTTCCTTTTTTATTGCATACACACAACTAGAACTTCATTATAGAATAAGCGCCTCATCTCGCATGCAGAGCTTCGACGACAGCAACACCTCCGTCTCCGTCTTCATCTCCAGCCACAGCCGTACTCCAGCCACAGCCGTACTCCAACCACAGCCGTACTCCAGCCGCAGTCGTACTCTAGCCACAGTCGTACTCTAGCCACAGTCGTACTCCAGCCACAGTCGTACTCCCAAGTATCAGCGGACATCCTTCGTCATCACTAACTTCCACGAGGTTCCTCATGACGGAGTCGCAACAAAACACGAGGAAGAGGATGATGATGGCGCTAGAGACGATCCTGGGATGATCCACGCCAGAGCGACATAACAACGACTCTGCTCAAGACCAGACAAAACAACGCCGCCACCAGCAACCCACTCCTCCTCCTCCTCCTCAAGGCAAATCTCACACCACATCCAAATCCACTGATGTTGAGCAAGAAACAAAGATGAATCCAGCGGGAAGCAAACAATGTACAAGATGGAACAAAAAAAAAAAAAGAAAAATATACATCCTGCTCGGAAGTCGGACAAGTTTCTTAAATAACTGACGGCGAGAGATGACTATCTTTCAGCCTCTGATGTGTGGACGCCAATCCCCCTGTAATTAGAGAGGTAAAGGTGAGGCGTGAGCTGCTCAGGAGCGCCCACTCGAGTTACGTATGAATACATTCCACCTCAAGAGTGTACGTGGCACTTGTTCCTGGGTAACCTCTAGGATTATCCAGTATACATAATGACAGCGTAATCCTCATGAAAAGAACATAACTGCAAATTAGAACAAATGCCAAAGTCCAGCACATTTCAACACACACGACGAGAGCTAGAGCCTCCTGATCTCACAACTCTACCTCACACACATACTTTACAAAGAGTTCATCAAAACAACACTCCAGCCCACAATACAACACTCACACATCGCCGGGGACGTTAAAGATACCGTACCTCATCAAAAAAAAGTTGCACAACATCCGCGCTAAACGAAGACATTAACGCCGCTCCACAAGAAACAATGCACGATGATACCCAAACAATAAGCTGGTGTGAGGGGCAGCAGCTACCAAACACGCTAGCAATATCCCCGCCTCCTGACACCCCTTCCTTCCCCGTCGCCTCCTCCCCCTCCTTCCCTCCACTCCACCTCCGCCCCCAAGGATGCAAGCAAGCAGATGCTGCTGCAATCCATTCGCTGTTTTTGTGCGTGAAGCTAAATGCTTTTCTTCTTAGTCCGTAGGTTCGCCATGGAGACTGTTATGACCCTTAAAACTCGTACCTGTGACTGATCCGCTTTTTATCTGATTGTTCCATCTGCGTGTGTTGAGGAGACTGTGCTGGCACCGTGCAAAGCTTACACGTAGCAGTCTGGCCAGTTTTTGCTTGGCGACTACCTGCTGTAGCCGCATCGCAAATCTTTCCACACACACACACACACATACACACACACACACACACACACACACACACACACACACACACCACCTATTAGAAGGCCCTAAACAAACAGGTACTCCCAACAACCTCTAATTATCACCCGGGACCTCACTCATCCGACATCAGGGGAAGAAGCTACTGAGACATTACCGCCACCATCACCTCCTGTGTCCAAGGATCCCTCGTCCTCGTGTTACAGTTTGTCACCACAACCGCATCGAGCCCAGTCTGATGTTCCTCCTGACCACTACAATCTGATTTTACGGTATCATTGGCTACTTTATTGTACCCCCGCCCCCCACGATCGTCCTACCAGCTACCCACCAGAAACATCGTAACTGTATCTCTCTTGTGTACATCTTCGCTATGTACCGAGGGTCGTGACACTTATATACAGAGGGGTCGTGACACTATATACACAGGCTCGTGACACCATATACACAAGGTCACGACAATATATATAAGAGGGGGTCGTGACACTACATATCACAGAGTCCTGACACTATATACACACAAAGATTCGTGGCAAAATGTATACACAGGATCGTGTCGAGTCATTCATCAGTGAGCGCAGTCAGATCCCCACCACACTCTCTGTGGACATGGCAGATTCCATACATATATATATCTAAGCTTTGTGTGTGTGTGTGTGTGTGTGTGTGTGTGTGTGTGTGTGTGTGTGTGTGTGTTTGTGTGTGTGTGTGTGTAGATGAATAAAAAAAAAGAATGGATTATTGACTTCAAGAAGCCGTGCGGTTGAAAATATACAGCTGAGAAGTTACAGAACCAGACGATCATAATAGTAACTTTTTGAGTTAAACACAAAAGAGCTCAAGATCAAGGTGGGGCTGGATATGTCTACGGTTTAGGTAAGTACACGAGTGAGGTACACCTACATGGAGACAGGAAGTTTTACTGAGAAAACTCTGTGGTTTGTGCATTACGCATTTAGTGGTGATCAGTTGAACATTCGAACATTAAGCGATGAAAAGTTATATACTGGCTGGGCTGGAGTAATACTGTGGTCGACATACATTTATGCATCAAGTGGTGAACGATGATAGTGTGTGTGTGTGTGTGTGTGTGTGTAAATGAGGTAAACCCTAGTGCCAAATAAGCAAAGTACTATAACGTGAAATATCTAAGTATTCTTCGAAGCGATGTTCATCTTTCTTGGCTGCAGCGTGATGAGATATCTCGAGGTCACAGTCCCCCGAGCCTCTCCGATATCCTCATAATGACGCAAACTCCACCTCAGACTCCCACACAGTGCTGAGGGTGGCCTCAGCGCAGGGCTGCGTCCAGGGGCCTTACTCTCTCGCTGAACGGAAGTAACACAAACGAGAATTTCACTTCAGCATTTATTGACAGTACATAGTTCATGGATTATCTACAGCTTTAGGAGGGTGACCGCTGAAGCTGTGCACACACACACACACACACACACACACACACACACACACACACACACACACACACGCATTTGTCTGATAATAAACAAAATATCACAAATCCAGAGAAGGGTTTAACATTAAAAGAACAAATACAAATGGACATATGACTGGTTTCCCTCAGGGTCCGCCTGGCAATGATGAAGGTTGCCTGAACAACACTATCGTCTTGGGCCGATAGATCCAGCAACTAAACCCTAGCTTAAACATGCGTCATCGCGAACCTAAAATACATGAGGAATACAGATGAAATATAGATATAATAAATAAATAAATGAAGGGAAGCGTTAGAATAAATGAAGGGAATGCTACAGAGCGTTAGAACAATTTATAACATCACAGTGCTCTCAATAAGGCAGTGCTGAGAGATTACTCTCAAGATCATTGGACAAGCAGGGGATGTGTTGCAACCCACACTGAAAGACGCGAGAGAGAGAGAGAGAGAGATCAAGTCGAGCTCAGGACCACGACGCCGACTCACGCGACGCGCTCCCTCTTACTCTCCGCAACTCTGCACGGTTCGTTGTCGGTCCTGATCGGTGTGCTGTCCTGTTCGCGACCGACATCTGTGCGGTCATACAGAGGTGCTGATGTTGTCTGTCTTGACGGGAGAGCTGAGCGCACCAACAACACACAGCATTATTACTACGAAGCGGCAGCAACAACAACGATGTTTCGCTTCACCTAATGACGACGGTCTCATCGCCCGAGCACTGGCGGTCACGAAGCGAACTGTTGACGAAGGTGCGCGTCTGAAGAGAGCGCGCGTGTAGCGGAGAGTGCATTGCTCGTCTTTCATCATCTGCGTATTGCAAGTTGGGTCACACCGAGGTGACAAACACAGCAATCCTCTCTCTAGTCCTCAGCATGAGTCACGTGCGCGGGGGTATCAGAGGAACAATATTTTCTTTTTTTTCATATAACCAGTAGAAGCCCCGAGATGCGCGTCCTTGCAGATCATGCGACGGTGAGAGTGCTTGACGTTCTGGTGCTGCAGTGGTCACAGGCGCAGTGGCACGACCCCGAACTTGACCTGGACCTGACCACGAGCACCAGTGCCAGGGAGCACTGTAGGTTGCCCCACCGCACGCTCACCTGCTTCCTGTAGTGCCTCACCCACTGCCCGCCCCGGACGCTCCCGTTCTGCCGCTGTTCCTGCATGGCCACCCCCTCCGTCGCTCGGCCTCGGCTGCTGGCGGAGGGCGCCGTCGGCTCCTGACTCATTTCACTTTTCTCGCTGCCAACTTTGTGTTCCACCTGACGGTGTACGTCATCATCGTGCAGCAGATGCCAGCATTCTCTGTAGTCCAGCACATCCTGCGGTTCCCCGCCTTGCGGTTTCGCTGGCCGCTGCTGCTGCCTTTTGGAATTCGCGTTCACCTCCGCAGGAACAGGACAGAGACCTCTTAAGGTCTGCCGGTGAAGCTGGCAGTGCGGGGAGTGAGACTCGGGCGTGTGTGAGCAGGTGGGAGCAACAGGTTCGTCCTTGCAGGGAGGCGCAGCCGACTGAACCATCTTCACTGGCTGGCCGCTGTGGATCTTCATGGTGGCGCACTGGGCGAGGCTTACGCCGAGGAAGGGCACCACACCAACTACCACCACTCGCTCTCGCCCTCGTAGAGATCGCAAGATACTGTAGTCGTGCTAGCGTTCATTTCAGCGACCTCGACTTTAAGTTATGCACAGTCACGAATGTCACACGAGGGAAGCGAGAGGTGCATTCGTCGTTCAGTGGAAGTAGTGGCCACAGACACACACTCACTCACTCACGCACGCAGGCGGTGGCGTCCAGCGGAGGGTAAGCGTCCTTCTCCCACGGTAAACAGAGGGATAATAGAGTGCTGCTGCTGGCAGGCTGGATGGTGGCGGTGCCGTACACAGGGAATTCCCCGGGCGGGCCGGCAGCGAGGCGGGCTAGCAGAAGCCGCCGAGCCTGGCCCACTCAGGTGACTGCTCCCCGCGCTGCTCCGCCCTCTTCCTCATTGACGACGCTCAACATGTTCTACTTTTAGAAAGACGACCTTATCCATTTTCGGAGTGTGTATCTCGTTTATCAATATGCTAATGGCAAAACTGCCCTGGAAGTGCGGGCCAGAGACAATCCGGAGGCCCTGACGTCAGCGCGTGGCGCGGGAGCCAACAACGGTGAAAGTGCCTACGTCCGCAAAACCACGTCCAACAACGCCTCCGTCCATCGTCGGCGTCTAGCACCTTCAGGCGACTACCGTATCCCGTGACGCGAACGTGAGGCGGAGTATTGCATAACCTTCCCCAGCCATGAAGAACTCTTGCGGCCAGTTTTTGTGACAATGGTGAAACACTTCCCTCAAGACCTGATCACTCCACGCTCCGCCCGCCCGAGGGCGCAGTCTAGAGCGGCGTCAATGCAGCTGTATCCTCGCACCTGATCTACACGGCCGTCTCTACTTCCTCTGGTCCAATCTCGGCCCTGTCAGTCGCTCCCAGCTACCTTGAGCTGCTCTAATCTTAATGACTTCTGACGAGCGAGTACCTGACCAGCATAATCTGAACATGACGCAGTATATGTAATGCCTCGCTCACGACTGTGGTGTTAAGGTGAGTCTGACACCACGAGGTGTCGGGTTTAAGGTGGTGGGTGTAGCTGCAGGGGTTCTTCAGCCCCACCACACCACGCCACGCCACGCCACCCACCCACCCACCACCATGGCGTCCAACACACTTCTTGCTCTGTTTTATATCAGGATTAACGGAATATTATTACGATATTAGTACTACTATTACATTACTACAACTGCCTCTTTGTACTATACAAGAAGGGAATTTAAATTCGAAGGGCCCTATCTCGTGACCATTCTCTACTGTCATACAACTTAAGCTTAAATTCAAGTCTGCCGTCTGCATTAACCATGCCCTCAGTCATTTTATACCATTCATCAACCACTCTTATACCATAAAAGTACTTCTTTACATCTCTTATACCAATTTTCCTGCTTAATTTCATGTTATGTCCACTGGTTGCCTATCATTGCATTTCTCGATGAATTATTCATTGTTTACATCATACTTCTAAGAACTTAAAGGTTGTGATCAGGTACACCCCTCACTCTTCTCTCTCCCAAGTTGGGCAAATCTAAAGCACCACCTCTCTTAATTCTATTACAATCTTTCTTGCCCTTCTCTGGACATTCTCTCTTAGCTCTTATGTATTTCTTTAGTTACGGTAAGCAAACCTGAGATGGATATTCTAGTTTTGGCTATATGTACGATATGAACAGCTTGGTAAATCTTTCATTACCCATTGACTTGAAAGCTTATCTAATATTTGCCAACAGGCAGTTTGTCTCCTTAACTGTTCTCCTGCGATGGGGCTCTGGCGATAGATCAACGACGATGTCGACTCCCAAGTCCTTCTCACACGCAGAATCCTAAAGCTTATCTCATGCTGGATAATAGTCATACTGGGGCCTTCTTTTACTCGTCCCATCATCACTTCACATATGCTCAGGTTGAATTCCAACAACCGTGTATCAGAACAGGGAGTCTGTTGAGATCTCCTTGTAAGCTGATGAAATCCTCCTGGCTTTTCACTTCCCTCATAACCTTTGCATCATCTGCAGACACATTCAGGCAAGTCATTCACGAAGATCAATAAGAGTATTGGCCCCAAAACAGAATCCTGCGGCATTCCGCTGGTCACCTTCTCCCAATTGGAAAAGGTTCCTCTGACATGTGTCCTTTGTTCCTTTCCACTAAAACAATCTGTCTATCTATCGGAGGAATATCCTTCTTATTCTTGCTGGGTGATCCATAGTCTCAGTTCACTTCCCACGCGGTTACAGTGTTAAATGCTCTCTGGCAAAGCAGATACAAATAATTCACCCAGCTTTCCCTTTTGCCTAAAACGAAGTTTACTCTTTCGTAGAAATCTAAGGCGTTCGTTCCACATGACCTTCTTTCTCCTCTGTAGAAATTCATCTTTTCATTTTCTGATTATCTTTACCCGTACCTCAGTGACCACATTCGTCAGGGAGACCGGTCTGTAATCCAGCATCTTCCCCCAGTCTTCTGTCTTATAGATGGATATGAAATTTGCCATTTTCTATTCTCTTAATTCCATCCTCTTAATTCTAGTACCATCTTCTCTCTCTCAGCTCTCTGTGATTCTTAAGGTATGGTGACCAAACGTAAGAAACATGTTCTAGTTTTGGCCTTATGTACGATGGGAACAGCTAGCTGAGTATTTCTTTATCCATGAACTTCAATGCAATTCTAATATTTCCCAGCAGACAGTTGGTCTCCTTAACACTTCTCGTAATGTGGGACTCTGGCGACATGCTAGGGACAATTTCCACTCCCAAATCTCTCTTAAACAAAGATTCCTGCAGCATGTTGCCCAACACGTACATGATTATCACGTCGAGGCCGTCTTTCGCTGTAACCCAATTTCATTACTTAACATTTCGGGTAATAATACCCCATCAGCCATGTGCCAAACCAACTTTAGAGTCTGTCTGGGTTACCTTGTAAGTTGATGCAATTTTCCACGTTTTTCACACGTTCGCATCGTCTGCAAACACATTTAGATAAGTCCAGACCTTCTGGCAAATCATCTATCCATCTATCTACATATATATATGAAAAACAATGGTTCCACAACAGAACCCTACGGAACTCCGCTGGTGACATCAATCCAATTTGAGAAGACTCCTCTGACACGTGTCCTTTGTCTCCCGCTTATTCCTGCCTGATGATCCAACTTCTTAATGTAGACAGTGCGGTACAGAGTTTTCTTTTATACAATATTTAAATTCCACCTCTTTACCGTTAAGTAGTAAACCATCAGCATTTGTACACAACACTTTAAGTTTGACGTTACCATAACCTAACATTCCTAGTCTGCCTCCTTGCCTCATTTGGTGTCTCCCGTTTCTTGCCATCAACCTGTATTCTTCACTTATCTGCCTCACTTCTCTATCAAACCTGATGAATACCCCACTGATTTTCTCCTTGTTCTTAAGCTGCCCCTAAAGCAAACGTAACCATATTCATTGGTTCACTTATAGCCTGATCATAACCAATAGTTCTTCTTTCTCTTATCACCGAAACTGCGTATAGCAATTCTATAGCCTCCAATAATCTTCTGATAAGCATTTATTCTTTCCCATCTCCTCTCTATCTGGTGTAAGCCCTTCATCAAGCCAACAACAATAAAAATTTACGTCTATCAACCTCCTGGTTTACAGTTCTCTAAATTACGTGTCATCCACTTTATAGTCAAGTCCATCACATTCAATTCATCAACCTCTGTGCCTCTGGCTTTCTATAATATCTCCCTCTTTGTTAACAAGCAGTGATCCAGTAAGCTCTGGAGTTTTCCAAACGTTTAGTCTACCAGACCATAAATTCTGCCGACTGCTCCGTCTAGAACGGCTCGTTAATCTATCGACAGCTTTACTTAATCCCCTGGGCACGTCGGTATCATTGTTCCTTGGTCCCTGTCTCATTAAATCAGTCAACAATCTCCGAGTCTGTTGACCAGCCCCATAAACTGTTCCTGTTCACCCTCCCAGTCTATCATCTTCGGTAGTTTCTGTATAATGGACATTCATTTTTCTTCAGAAGCGTCTACGACATCTAGAGCTGCCCCTTCTGACCCTACCTGCTCTGTAGTCATTCTATCTTCTCTCCTCTGGTTACGTAATTTCTTATCCACCGAATTTTTACGATTGTGGCTCCGATCACAGACAAAAGGCCACATCAAGGCCGGGCCTTTACTGAAACATGAAGTTCATGGAAGAGAAGAAGAAAAGGAAAAGTATTTACAAATTATGTAAGTAAAAAATAAAAGGAAAAGAATTTCATAAAGTGTGCCAGGTCATAGTAACTGGGAAAAACATGAGAGGGAAGAGAGTTCTAATGTTTCGAGGTATAGGGAAAGAAATAGTTATCAAAACGGCCCAACCTTGAGCTGCCAACGGCCACCCAATAATCATGTGACGCAGCAGCATGCCGAGCACAGCGTGGTCTAGCTAATGGTGGAGGCACACAAGCAGCCAGCTCTCGGCAGCAAAAAGGAAAGTAATGCCTGTAGAAGAGGGAAAGTGAACCAACAGTGCGGCGTAGGGTAAGTAGGTCAAGCTCTGGGCTCTTTAAGAATTGATAGCCATACCGCTTTCGACATAACTCTGTCAAGTAAGGATGCAGATCTAAAACCAACCCAGGTGTGAGAGCAGTGCTCCATACAAGGACGGATCAATTCTTTGTATAAACGGAGCAACTACTCGGCGGAAAAGAAATTTCGACACCTAAACAGGAAACCCAGTTTCTTTAAAGGCAGACTTAGCTATTTCCGTAGTGTTAGGCTTCCAAGATTGTGTGGATGGTACAGTAAAACCATGTATATTTACAGAGTTACAGATCCATCAAAGGAGAGAGGAACGTTGTGAGGAATTTTCATTCCCTCGAGTCCTCTCATCTCTTGATACTTCCTATTATCTTTAAAGTGATTCCTCAGTTTCTTTACATTCGCCTCTAATTGTGTCAACTCTTTATCATGATTTCTTATAATTTCGAACATCTCTCAACTTTTGTTTTCTGTTCATTCATTCTTTTTTTCTTGCGGATCTAGTCACAACTGATTGGTCTTGACAAAGTCTCTGAATAGAATGCACACACACACACACACACACACACATATATATATATATATATATATATATATATATATATATATATATATATATATATATATATATATATATATATATATATACACACACACACTCCAAGATGTGAAAAATATGACTATTTGGCTTTGTGTTTGATGATATGTTGGCTTAGCCCACCTGGACAAACTAATTTCCCTGCCGTAAAGATCTTCAATTTTCTTGGCTCAATCAGTGCTTAAAGTCTTGAACTATTTCCCATATTAGTAATAGTAAGAGTAACAGAGTTTATCACCGCAAAAAATAATAGTACTTGTAACAAGGCAATTTTAAATCAACTGTCAGTGTTGCTTTTTGATTACAAAACCTTCATTCTGTTGCACTCTATTACAGTGTACTATATTCGTATATTTGCTCACTCTCCCCTGAGGTAGCCACATACTTTTTCATTGTTTAGATATCCACAAAATTAATGATAATTTAAAGATTTTGGATAACAGATGATGGCAACAACTATGGCATTCGATTTGAAATCTGTGATATTTCCACTCCAACTGCCATCAAATTCCTAAATATTTAGCGCAAAAAAACTTCATATCTCAATGAAATATCACTCAGAGGCCCCTTCACCCTCCTCTCTCGCCCCCATTCACCCGTCCCCCTTACTTGTACATAATAGGCTTAATGAACTGCAGGTAATACGAAATCTTGTAAATATGCATCAAGGCTGGGCAGCTCGTCACTGAGTCAGGGTTGTGTGTGTGTGCGTGTGTGTGTGTGTGGGTGGGTCTGTGTGTGTGTGTGTGTGTGTGTGTGTGTGTGTGTGTGTGTGTGTGTGTGTGTGTGTGTGTGTGTGTCCTTTATTTTCTGAAACAGTCCCTGGTAATCTAAGTTTTTAGTTATATTCTACATCTCAAAGAAACCTATAAGAATCCCCTAACGGCTTTTATTCAGTTCTACTGACGAAAAAGAAAATCAGATTGAGCCCATATATATATATATATATATATATATATATATATATATATATATATATATATATATATATATATATATATATATATAAACTCAAATCCTGGACGAGTGATGGTATGCAGAGCCTTTGTGAGGTAGGTGGGATGAGCTGATGCCCTACTTCAGCCACACGCAAGACTGATCACAAGGGGCTCGTCAGATGGCCCCCTTGCTCCCCCACACAAGACCACAGCAGGGAGGTAAGTGGCAACACTCTCCGCCAAATTCCACCCAACATACTGGACACCACCAGGCGGGGAACTCCCTCGGCGCATGTCATCATCCACAGAGCTGCCACACACACACACACACACAGGCCACAGTCGAGGGCCATCATCCACCTGTAACTTTACCCGTGACCCACAGCAACACCCTCCCACTACCAAGCGATAGGATACCCGACTAGGTACCTTAACTCAGACACAACACCAACTTAACTCAGACGCAATACTGAGCCAGCCAGATATAATACATCAGTAAAGTAATGGAAATTGCTACAAGCAAATTTCCGCTATAAAAACACTTCACTGTTGCCTTTTACACATTACATGCCCGTGTAATGATCTCACACAAATTTATGTTCGGGTAATTATCTTACACAATTCATGTCCGGGTAATTATCCTACACGATTCATGTCCAGGTAATTATCTTACACGATTCCTGTCCGGGTGATTATCTTACATGATTCATGTCCGGGTGATTATCTCACACAACTGATGCTATATAATCATTTCACAAAATTCAAATCTCTAGAATTATCTTGCACAACTCATACCCGTGTAATTGTCATGAACATTTCATGCCCGTGTAACTAACTCACAATACCTGCCCGTGTAATTATCTCACACACTCGACTAATTATCATCGTTTTCCCCGCTACCAAACAAACAGCACGTCTGCCGCCCTCCCACATGACAGTGTTACCACTGGAATGAAGATATCAGAAATCGAGTCCAGCCTAGCCACACTCAGCAGTTTAAACTGTCACCCGTGGCCCGTCATAAATCAATAACATTTTCTAAGCATCAGAGGGACCACTAATGTTCAGGACCCCAACCTCCACCCTAATTATATTCCCCAACTGAGTTCCAGACACGGAGAGAATCCTACATCGAAGCTAGGCTTACAGTGATATATTAAACTCTACAGTTAATGAGGAGGATAAATGAGGCGGGAAGGACGGGACACTGGTGTTACCAAACACGTAAGTAGGTTGAAAGAGTTCCACAGCTTACCGGTGTAGGTAAAGAAACAAACACCATAACGGCCCATCCTTGAGTTGCCAACGCCCTATGTTGTAATCATGCAACGCAATTTCCGGAGTATCATGTTGCCTACTCAATGGCGGGGGCACATAACCAGCCAGCTCTCGGTAGCAGACACCATAATAATATCTATGAAAGCAAAACTGATCTATCACTGCGGGGTGTACGGCAAGTGAGTCAAGTGTTAAAGTCAGGCTAGGAGAGCTGGTAAATCGGATTTCTGTGGACTTGACTCTGTCAAGTAAGTCTGTAAACTTAGAAACTCCCCCGATGTGAGAGTGGTATTCCATACAAGGACAAATCAATCCTCAATATTATAGACGAACCAATTGTTCAGAAAGGAATGAATGGTATCTGAACGGTGCTTCCAGTTTCTAGGAGGCAGACATATAACTTTGTGCAACATAAAGTTTACAAGATAAGTCAGATGATACAGTGATATTAGATATGTTCATTGTGGTGAATGGTGGACTTACAGAGCCATATATGGAGATAGGAAAGTATGGACATAGATGAGGGGGAAAATAAAAATTGTTTACATTACCTTTACCACAGCATCTGCTCTTGAGCTGATGTATCCTTTGGACATGCTGATACACCCAATATGGGATACATTTTGGAAGTGATCTTTAGAGTATCCGATACACAACATCTGGTACCAGGAACACACCTCACAGTTGAGTAAACCTAATAAGTCCAACTTAGATTGGCTAAGGCACACTATTACAAGCAGCAAACGGATAGGACAAACCTAGCGCTTGTAACATACCTAATGCCAGGAACAAATGGCTGGAACACACCTAGTACCAGGAACGCATGGCTGGAGCACACTTAGTACCTGCAACAATCGACTGACACCTAATACTAGTAAGACAAGGACAGAGCACACCTAGTACAAGCAACACAAGGCTGGAGCACACCTAGCGCCACAACGCCTAGTTAAAAACACGTAGTACCAGCAATACACTTTTGGGGCATACAGAGAACCAAAAACACGGCCGGAACGCACATAGTGCCAGCAACACACGGTTGTAGCACACCTAATTCCAGTAATACATGACAAACAAACTTATAACCAGCAAAATACGGCTGGAGTGCACTTAGTACCAGCAACATTCCCGTGAGTCAGACTCCCGACAAATTACCAGGTAGGACGACACCGCGGCACACCACAAAACTGCTGGACAAACCTCGCATTATGAGACGTTCCTTGGTCGTACGTTTAGTTTGACTCAGACTGTGGCTAAGCAATTACT
Organism: Panulirus ornatus; assembly: GCF_036320965.1. NCBI lineage: Eukaryota > Metazoa > Arthropoda > Malacostraca > Decapoda > Palinuridae > Panulirus > Panulirus ornatus. Next base: position 21,369,428 of record NC_092232.1, read on the forward strand.
CATAGAATCTCCCTTCTAAGTAATGAAAAGACCTCCCTTTCCTCTCTGATGTGGATATGAGGAGGGGGTCCTTCGAGGAATTTTGTCCCATGTCCCTCTTCGTTATCTTTATCTGTCTGCAGGTTATCATAAACCCTCAAGGAATATTCCCCACCGAGTGAAATTAAAATCATACGAACTCTTGTTTTCCGCAGGGTTTACAGTCGAGAGGGCGAGCACAGATTTCACCTGCATGAGTTTTATGGGTCTTCAAGACCACAGTCATTTTCGGCAGGCAGCGCTACTGACGACCTTCGTAGGAACATAGAAAACATGACGGGAAAGGGTAACACGACTGGTAACTACAATGATGATAATGGATAATAAATCTTATGAAGTGCAATACTCTAGGAAAAAGGAGTAACGGATTTTACTGAACAATTTCTCACATAAACGAAAAAAATAAAGGTTTCCTTATTGAAATTATTCCTGTTTGTCTCCTGTCAGATCTCGTAAGGATTAGGTGAAGGCAGTGCCATTATCCAAAGGCAAATGGATGCAAATATTTCACCTGAACCTCACAAATCTGATCTAAAAAGGAACAACAATAATCTTTATCCCATGTGTTTCCACATCAATGTCCACTGCTTACTTTGTCTATACAATGCACACGTAATTGTGTTGTAGGCTCAATGCATACATCAAAATGCACTCTACTGAGCCTACAGATATTTCTACATTAGTATGACATCCTAAATCGAAAATGCCAAGGCAATAGGGGAAAAAAAATAAGAATGTGCTAGTACTTACCAATGGGAGCTGAGATAGGCGGATGTATACGCCTGTCCATCCAGAAAGTGCTAGGCTAATTCATCACCACGACGCTTAGTGCGTATGGGGCCACATGCACGTTAACAACATTCTTAAGCCTCAACTAGTCACAATTTTCTAAATCCACACAGAATATCAATAAGTTACCACGAAATATGCCCAGCTATTTCAGAAGCTTATACAATTGAGTACGACGGTACGATCCTTGAGCAGGACAGTACGATCCTTGGGCAGGAAGACACAATTACTTTCTCCTGACGGTACAACCCTTCGGTATTTCGGTACTTTAATGGTCTGGTCTAAAGTCTCTCCAAGAGTCAAACCATCGTGCTCAGTACCTTAAGATACCCACTGACCTCCAGTAACGACTCTCAGGACATTTAAATTGGTTGTTGATTTCATACGCTGAGCTTATTATAGTATATTTTCAAAATTCTTTATAGTCCCCTACACCACCTCTGGGTTATTTTGGGTAGTTTAGGGTCGGGAGTCGGGTGGGACGGAGCTATACTAATGGGGGGTTTTAACCCAACACTGCCTAGACTTCTCAAGACAACCTAGACTAATGCAAGCTCTTCCCGATGATCGAGTAATCTATTTTATGATACGAAAATCCGAAGCCCGCGATTTTCAATCGCTACTATATCATATCGGAAGTACCAAAATCGCGTTGAGTTGCGGCCGAAAATACGGTAAAAATCATGAGAAAAAGTCGAGGAATGCAATGTTGACCTTCCAGATGCACACATCGCAAGAAGAACAGTGTGAGCAGCTACAGCGAAGGTGGCAGTGGTGATGAATTTGTGATTAAAAAGCAGTTTCCGGATAGTTGATTTCAGATTGTTTTACGGCCGAGTTAATTCTTGTGGTTCTGGACTAGAACAGCTCACTGGTACTTCAAAATATCCATTTTGAGATCAGCGATCCCGCAGCATTTATTGCAATCAAAATTGATCTTTTTGGTAATGAGAATAGATATCCGAGTGAATCTTTGTATTTGGGGAAAAATGCTTTAACATATAGTGATCATTCCAATGCTAATATGGAAATGAAGAAAAATAAAAAAAAAATCGGTAAAACAGTATTTGATCTATGTGTGCAGACCAGTCGGCAAAATAACCACCGTCTTTTTTAGAGCACCAATATCAATGTTCCGTAATCTTAAATATTCGCACTTTAGAAACTTCTTGTGATCATCTTTACATTACTAATTCTTTCATATAATCTTATCACTGTATTCCTATTTGTACCGAAACTTTCCATTTTTTAAGTGACTGTCTCCATCCTTAAAAAAAAGAAACCACCTGAAATCTGCTGAAAATTTCAAACGCACCAGCCACTGTAAATTCTATTCCGCCAACCAACATGACAAGCCGAGACCTTCCTACACCACACAAATGTCTGCTCCATTAAACCCAGGTAATGACATATGTTGACGGTCCACGGGAGCAGCACGTTTGGCATGACGTTTCGCTGCACATTTGCAGGACGATGCTTGCGCCATTTCTTGAAGCTTTCACAAGCCTAGGAATCTTAGTTTCCTATTTTCACAAGTCTTAAAAACTCTTCCGTTTCGTGGGCCATATATATGGAGTTCTCACAGGCCCTATGCACCTCACAGCTTTAGAATTCTCACATTTCCTCAATTTCTACTCTCTCAAAGCATTTGAGTGGTACAGGTCCTGAATTATGAGTGTTTTAAAAAGACTTTCTTAATCAATGATGCTTAACATTTTCAGTTCTTGGTCCTCACAGCTTTCGAATTCATATGTTCTTAGACCCTCAAGGTTAAAGAATTCTCACTGGCCTTGGGTCCTCACGGCTTTACAATTGTCACGGTTCTGGATCATCAAAGTTTCTGAATGCTCACAGTTCTTGGTTTCCTCACGGTTTCTGTATCCTCAAAGCTTTAACACTCATTTTTTTCATTCTTCTACAATTATCAGTTCCGGGATCCTTCTAACCTTTAGAATGGTCACAGACGTAGGGTAAACAGAACATAAGAATTCTCACAGACTTGGGGGGGGGTCCGATGTTCTTGAATTCTCACAAACTTAAATTCAACAGATCCTAGAATTCTCACAGAATTAGGGTCCAAGGCATTTGAATATATACGAAGAATTAGAATCATCACAGACATATGATCCACAGAAACTAAGAACAGTCATTGACTTAAGGTGGACATTGCATTCGAATTTTCATAAGCTGGTTTCACATAGCATCAGAATTCTCAGTATTAGCATCCAAAGCATCAGATTTCTACAAACTTGGGTTCCCCAAAGCTGCAGAATTCTCAGACTTAAGATAGAAATAGCATTAAAATTTTCACAGACTTATGGCACAAATAGCATTAAGATTCTCACATGCTTAGGGTCCGCACAGTAGACTTCTTACGGACATGGAGTCATGACATTAAAATTTTCACAGATCTCGGATCTAAGGAGTACTGGACGTAGGGTCCAGAGATCAGGATAATTCTCCACAGATGATGGATATCCTCGAAGTTCCGAAGTTCTCACCTATCACAATCAGGTCTCTAGAAGTTCGGAATTCTTACAGCTCACGAATTCCCTGCAGAGCTCACAGTTCGTGAATTCTCACAGGTCTGACATCCCTACATATTTTTGGGTCTCACAACAATAGTCTCCTAACAGGTCAAAGTGCTGATAATTCAGGAAACATCTGGTCTCTGCTCGTAAGACTGCCAGTATAGCTAGGCTGCTGATGATGACGACAATGAACGTGAGAGAGAGAGAGAGAGAGAGAGAGAGAGAGAGAGAGAGAGAGAGAGAGAGAGAGAGAGAGAGAGAGAGAGAGAGAGAGAATAAATCATGAGGACATTTTTACCAATTATCAGGGTGTGGTAGCGGGGTCTCAACTCGAAGCTTCCCTCCCTCACTTTCCTTCTCTCTGTCCGATTTATAAATCTTCGTGGTAGATGTTGATAGATCAGCCTCCCCCCTTTCCCATCAACAGGGGTGTCCCTCGTGGTTCTGTCCTGTCGCTTTTACTATTTTTTTCCCTTTTATCAACGGTTTCCTTTCTTCGGCAAATAGCCAAATGCACTCAGATGCTGACGACTCAACACTGAATTCCTCCATATAATCAAATCAACTCCTTTCACTCGACCTGCATTTCAAGTCTAGACACAACTTCCTCCATAAACTCAGACTTGGACAAGATATCTCGAGTGAGACAGAAGTAATATGGTTAAGTTTAATGCATGCAAAACCAGTTTATGGCCACCTTTTTATCGAAAATTTCTCACATCTTTCCTCTCTCCTTTGACGAATTTGTAATTTCACCTCTTGACTGAATGAAGATACTTGATATTACTGTGACATCCACACTATCTTAGAAACCTCACGTGAAAGAATAGCTAAGTGTGCCTCGTAGAAACTAAGAAACTGGGAATCCTATTGAGACGTCGAAATTTCTTTTCTTCCATATAGTTGCTCTATTTATACAAAGAATTGATCTGTCCCTGTGTGGAGTATACTGCTCTCACATCTTGGGTGGCTCTAGCTCCTTGACCTTACAAGACAGAGTTGAAAGTAGTCGTCCGACTTCTCAACTCTCCCAGGCTAACTCGACCCACTTGCCCTACGCCACAGTGTTGGTTCACTTTCCCTTTTCTGCACATATTATTCTGGTTTTTGCTTCCGAGAAGCTGGCTGCTTGTGCGTCCCCACAATTAACTAGACCACGCAATACTCAACGAGGTGCTGCGTCACATGATTACTGTGAGGCCGTTGGCAACTTAAGGTTGGGCCGTGTGATAACTATTTTCTTTCCCTACACCTCGCAGGTTTGGAACTCTGTACCCTCTCATGTATGACCTAGCATTTATTAAAGAATTGGGATTTCATTTCCTCGAAAATTCGTAGATATGCTTCCTCGCCCCTTTTTTTCATTATCATTTCATTAGCCTCTTTATATCATAACTAAATCTCGGCTTTGATGAGAACTATTGTTCGTGACTGGAGCCTCCAACATAAAAAAAAAAGAATCAGTTATTTTCAAACAGCTGATGAAAAAGAGCTGACGCGCTCCCGTAAACGTCTTTGATACATATTCATGCCTTCATTCCTACCAATTTCTCAGACGAATCAAAACGACAAGATTTTCGTTCACATTTCCTAAAGATAATGAAAACAGTTCTCTGTGTGACAGGACATACTGATGTAGTCTTTTATTTTCACAATTATGAATGTGAAGAGATCGTTAACAACGAGCATATACTCTGACATCCTGCATAGCCTTTCAAAATATCATAACCGCGTATTCAAACGTCTTTATTTCCATGATATCGTGGGTTATCAAATCTTCATCATCAGAGAGTTAACAAGCGGTGGTGTATATCCTCAGGAGGAGGTGGAGGGTTGGCGGGTGACCACGCACCGTCAGCCCTCACCTTCGCAGTGTGAGTGATGGCAGCCGACCAGAATGACTCATATCATGATGGGAAAAATCTGTGGTCTGCTTAAGAGAAAATAAAAGACAACACACCAGTCGAGTTGGGAAAACACAATAGCCGCCAACTCGCCTCTCCAGGTTAGTAAACTTACAAATCCGCTGTGAAATCAAAAGATGCTCGGATATCGCACTATCACCATCCAATCTGGATACGCCCGCTCACGGCAGCATGACGACGCCCCCCTCCCTCCCTTCCTCCTCTCAGTTCTATCCCCAATCACACACACACACACACACACACACACACACACACACACCTGCGCCAATAAGATCTCGTACAGACAGATATAAAAACAGTGCTATACTTACCATTGTGGACGTCACAATCGTCAGGAACAAGTGCACAGCTTAGCAAGCAAACAGCTTAGTTTTCTCTTAGTTAAGCTTATGTGGTACGTCAGCTACAGTATTACTGTAACAATTCACCAGTTAATGTTAACCAAGTGCATAGTGTATAAACCATTGTATTTACTCTGTATACGTACTTGTATATCTGCCACCCCGATCATGTAGATGTACCTCACTCATGTGCTTGTCCAAAACGTGGAAACATCCAGCCTCACTTTGATCTTCAGTTTATTTATGATTAGCTAACTAGTTGCTATTATGACCGCCCAGTTCTGTAATAACTGTAATATCTCAACTGTGTACTTTCATTCAATTGGCTGCCTATATTCAATAAACCATTTGTTATTTATCTATTTATTTATTGACTCACACACACACACACACACACACACACACACACACACACACACACACACAACAAGTCATGTAGATTGGCTGCTTATATTCAATAAACCATTATGTTATTTATCTATTTATTCATTGACTCACGCACACACACACACACACACACACACACACACACACACACACACACACACACGAAGTCATGTAGGAATTTAAGACGTTGTATGAAAGAAAATATTCAAGAGCTGTGCTCCCCAAGCGTAAAAATTCCATCCCCATTCAGTACATACTGGTAATATCAGACACAAGGATGCCTATCAGCCAAAACCATTTATCCATCTATTGATCAACACTAAGCAAGGGAAGGACGAACGGCCAGGATGGGTGTAGGCCCACTGCCGCGACCAGGATTCGAACCCAAGCGGGCCCGTGTTGTCTCTTGGTCAGAATCGCTAACCATCTCAGGGAAACATTTTTCCTGTTGCTGCAGTTTTTTGTTTTCTTTATTTTCTAAAATTCTTATTTTCATCCTCAAAGATTGAGTCTATTCTAATCAAAGTTGGATCAATTTAAAGCAAGGTGTGCTACTAAATTTGGTTCACATTTAAATTTCTTTATTTGTTTATATATGTAATCTTTGTAGAGTAATTGTGTGGTTAATTTGACCCTTAAATACCTAAAGGATTGTATGACATTCTAAGTGTTTTTTTTCTCCTTCCTTAGCAGTATAAGACTTCAGCACGTTGGCCAAGCCATAAACCCACGTAACGATCTGGCAACACTGACGATATTTTGTTGCTATCTTCCAGAAGGTAAGTCAGAAGAACTCGATTCACAATAATGCCAGTGAAGAGTTCTGGAAATCTGGACGCTTTTTACCCTACGATCCTCAGCCGTCTAGTAAACCCACTGCAGCAGCAGCAGCAGACGAGACTCTCGACCTGTATCCCCCTTCAGCCTTGAGCACGACCACAGAACACCCACGGTAAGACCCCTTGAACATGATGACCTGGCCTTTGGCTTGACCCTTAAGAGTCATGTCAAAAGTCAGGCCATCATACCCAAAGGGTCGTGCCGTCATGCTCAAGAGTTACGTAAGGTCGTGCTTGGAGGGGTTAATGATGAGGGTTTTGCCACGGCAGACAGACTACCTCCAACGAACAAAGTACCTCACCTCTCTCAAACACCTCCCGCCAGCCAGCCAGCCAGCCAGCCCCTCACCGCCGCTCTCCAGATGTCCTTAACCATTCAGAGTTGGCTGAAAAGAATACGAGGGACCCGGTGTTAAGAACTCAGGCTTGTAAATAAAACCTGGGATTTATGGCTACCCAGAACTGCTGGATATCTAGACTTCCACGCAAGATCGAAGTCTCTCTAGGATCATAATCTCCCCCTCCATTTCTCAGTACTGTTCCTTCGCCAGAATCTCAGACCAAGACACCTGACTGTAGACTCCAGTGTGTGTGAGCCACGACAGATGTTTGCCAAGCCTGGTAGGGAACAGTGTTTATCACCTGATCATTCACTAATGTCCTGAACATCACAAGCCGCGTCCACAGGCTTAGGTCATTCGACGCAGCACCGCTTCCTGGTGAAGACTCAAGCCAGGACAGTGTGTGTGTGTGTGTGTGTGTGTGTGTGTGTGAGAGAGAGAGAGAGAGAGAGAGAGAGAGAGAGAGAGAGAGAGAGAGAGAGAGAGAGAGAGAGAGAGAGAGAGAGAGAGAGAGAGAAAAGCAGCCGTTCTATAAGAGTTCTCTCAATATTCCTATCATACTCTATACACTAAGATGACAGCTACATCTTCGAGGCAGAGATAACCATGGTAATCCGTCTTGCATGATCGCTGCTTCCCGGTAGAGGTCAATCCATACTAAAGTAGAGGTCGTGACCCGGAGAACAGGAAGGTAAGTAAGCTTAACGCATTCGTGAATGTCATGATGTTGACCCGAGGCTCTAGACTAGGTCAGGAGGTCTGACACGAAATCTATCCCTCTCCTGCTTCTTCTTGATGATGACAAGTGATGACTTCAGTGTCAGGCGTATGACACTCATACACCCACCGAAAATCAAGGTCTGGTCATACGGGTTTCAGAACCTCCAGATGATGATACAATCTATCGGTGTCTTGGTGTCGCCAGAGAGCTTGATGACTGCTCCTGATTGTGGTGCGCTCACGTGTTTGGTGCCCACATGCCAGACGTCTTTGTCGTTTCTAGTGATGTTCTGTCCAGTTTTATTGAGAGGTTAAATGGGGGTTTCTATTTCCATTGTTCGTCGACGTGTAATCTCCAGCAAACAGCCCGTGAACGCAGACACACCACACCACACGAAACAAACACATTTTTCTCGTGTATTTGTCGCCCGTGACAGAATTAGACACATACGAGTCCAGCAGAGTCAGGAGTGGGGGAGGAGATGTGTTCTGGGTTCACGACACGCGACCCGCTAAACCCATGATATGCACCAGCCTCCTCCAGGCGATGATCATACCACAGCCTCCTCAGGAGAGTACTCTCCACAGCCCGTCGAGCTCCCCTTGTGTATCTCTGTCTACTTCCTCACCTTTGATCCGTTTACACGTCGTCACGGAGGAGGAGAGAAATATAAACTGAGTAATAAAGAAATTGAGTAAGGTCATAAAGGCACTATTCGGGGAGGGAGGTTCACACTCGTGGGGCCCTATCTGTGTGTCTGCCTGTCTGTCTGTCTGTCTGTCCGTCTGCCTGTCTGTCTGTCCGTCTGTCAAGTCGACCAATCTAAACACCTCAGATTTAGAGGTGTTGGGAGAAGCAGCTAGAACAGTTCAACGGTCTGAACTTAAGAGTTAAGAGGGGGAGACAGAGTTACAGGAGTGCGATGATCTGAGCTTGAGTTGGTAGTGTGGTGTTGGGACAGACAGTTTGACCTTTGCAACGGTCTGAGATTGAGCTGTTAGACGAGATGACAGCTTGAAAAGTCCAACAGTCTGAGCTTCAGCTTGTGGGGTAAGACAGCTTGAACAGTGCAATCGTCTGAGCTTGATGTAGGGTGAAGGAGGAAAACCTGAATAGTACAACGGTCTGAACTTTGGCTGGGAGGGAGGAAACAGACTGGACGTTGCAACGGTCTGAGATTCAGCTGGGGGGAGACACACAAACAGCTCAATCGGGAAAAAATGCCAAGGCCTTTCCAGGAAGGGTGTGAGCACGGAGGACATACCAACACACATGTTGCAACACCAACAGAAGATCCGCAATACACCGATCATTAACACAGATGGAGAGAGAGAGAGAGAGAGAGAGAGAGAGAGAGAGAGAGAGAGAGAGAGAGAGAGAGAGAGAGAGAGAGAGAGAGAGAGAGAGAGAGAGAGAGAGAGAGAGAGAGAATTGGAATACATGACAAGAAAGTATCAAGAACCAGAGACCAAGGACCGAGGACCTCAACCTACGGCATGGGAATTCGAGGGAACAGGATGGGGAAATAGGTATGGTCCTCGGGTCTTGTACGTGAGAGCCGCGCGTGAGCTGCATACCCCTCTGGCTGCGTCCTGGTGTCTCGCTTACAACATTGACTCCGCAGATGCAATCCAGTGTGGAGGAGCGTGGGTGGTAGGGGCGGGGGCAAGATTGAATGTGTGTGTGCAAAGAAGAAAACACACCCACGCACCCCAGAGTCCCTCCCTCCCACACACACACACACACACACACACACACACACACACACACACGTCATTCGACAGGTCAGCAGCTGTCACCAGCCGCTTCCTCTCTCCCCCGTCACACTTTTATCCCCCCCCCCCTCCCCCACTCCCCCCACACCGTTGTCGTCTATACTGGGAATGGCTGACTTGGGAGGGGGGTGGGGGGGTGCCACGTTGCGCTGGGGAAGAGGAGCCGTCACTCCAGCTGTACAGAGTGAGTAATAATAACCTGTGGTCGGTGGGGCTCCCCTCACCTCACCCTAACGAGAAATAGAAATTAAATGTTGCGTCCAGAATTTGTACCGGGAGATCGAAATCATTTTCTATGTTCGGTGTTAGAAATTACCTTCTCGTGGATCAACAAGGTTCGTAAAGAACTGGTCTGTTTCACAGACACACACAGATGGTCTGGTGTGTCTGATGGTCTTCTAATTCACGTACTAAACTTTCAAAACAGTCCCACAAGCTGCCCACGTCTTGAGCGTCCCTATGGCCATGTCATTTTCTCTCGTCACTACACACAAACCATCAGTTCTCTACGTATTCCTCCTGCGGTCATATATTAAAGTTGGTGCCGACAGAGGAACACATCGCGTCACTCGGCGACGATGCGTGTAACTCAGTGCCATTCATGGTGGGAAATGTGAACGACTGACTCATAATGAATATTTACCACCGCGCGCACACACACACACACACACACACACACACACACACACACATGCAAAGGTAGGTAATGACATACAAAGGCTGGAAAGAATTCTGTTTTCTTATTTCTTAACTCTCCTAATACAAGTAATTAAATGGAACAGAAAGAGAGAGAGAGAGAGAGGAGAGAGAGAGAGAGAGAGAGAGAGAGAGAGAGAGAGAGAGAGAGAGAGAGAGAGAGAGAGAGAGAGAGAGAGAGAGGAGTTTTTCAGCTCATTACCGTCTACTATCCTCCTATGGTTGGACTCTGGCTATAATCTAAGGACAGTCTATCCTCAAGTTCCTCTTACAAACACATTTCTGCAGCTTATGTTTTGCTAGATAACAATTATATCGAAGTCTTCTGTTGCTGTATCCCGCCGTCATTGATCTACATTTACTAAAGTTGAATTTCATAAACCACGTATCAGATCAACTTCTGAGTTTGTCTAGGTTCCCCAGTAGATTGATGCAATCCTTTTTACTTTTATCACGACCTTGGCATCATCCGCAAACATATTCAGGTAGGAGTCCCATCCTTCAAGCAAGTCACATACATAGATCAAGAAAAGCAATGGCCCCAAAACAGACCCCAGCAGAACGCCACTGGTCACCTCGACCCATTTCGTAAAGGCTCCCCTGACGTGCTTCCTTTGTCCCCCCTGATCTTCCATTCTCTGAAGTAGTACCTTTTATTCCTGCCTTTAGATCCAACTTCTCTACTAGCCTCCTATGCACCCCAGAGTCAAGGGCTTCCAGGCAGTCCAGATAAGGACAATCCACTTAGCCTTCTCTTTGTCTAAACCAGAGCTCACTCTCTCTTAGAAATCTATGAGGCTCGTTACGCATGATCTTTCCCCAGAAACCGCTCTCTTACGTACTTCCTGCTTTGCAAGTGATTCTCCAACAGCTTTCTTATCATCCTCTCCAGTACTTTACAGACCGCGATCGTCTGAAGACCGGTCTGTAGTTCAACGCATCGTCCAGGTTTCCTTTCTTATAGATGGGTAAGATGTTTGCTCAATCCTCGTTCCCTGGTAACATGCCTTTTTTCAGAGACATCTTAAACGTTTGTCGTGGTCTTTCTCCAGTGGTATCTTGAACAACATTTCAAGTGGTATGTCAAGCGTATGTGCACACATCTTCATGACCATAAGTCTTATGTAGGTCAAGATCCTTATTTTTTTTACCCGAGACTTCCATCTAATTCCATCACACCGTGCCGGGCTATGGTATCTTATACTACAGAATAAGATACGAAACCCCGGCATAGTATACTATATAGTATGGTATACCATATGATATACTTATTCAATTTCTCGGCTTCATCCTCGACACTCTTCCCTTTGAAATCCCTCAGGTCTTATTAGATATATACTTTACTGACAATACCTTATGATGCATCTCTGAAAAAAGTTTTAGATTTTCTTTATTAGTCCAAACTATTCTTGTCAAAGTTTCTTTGTTCCTGCTCTCTTATCCTGCTACAGTCCTCTCTTGCCCTCTATCATATCCTTTCGAATGCCGGCTGGGCTGGGCTGACCCCCGTATCTTATCCACATCCCATGACGACGCTCCTCCTATCTTACCCTTCGCTCTGTATTGGGGGCTAAAGGTACCCAGGTTCCTAGCCCTTCATTGTAAATATCACAGAACGTTTCACCACAACACCTTCCTCCCAGGCCACTGCATGCTATTTCCCAATCCAGTTTACCGTAGACATTATTAAGGTCTGTATGATTTACATGACTATATCTCCTCTTTGAGTCAAGTCTCATTCCTGCTCTTAGTAAATCCTTAGTTACCAAGTAATCAATTTCTTGCATCACATGACCACCTTCTTCAGTTGGTGTAATCACGTATGATATTCTCAACGCCCACTCTGGTGTAGGTGAAGATAAGAATTTATTCTTTAGCGTTCATTGACGTACACGTATAAGAAACTTTCCTGTATATACTTTAAAAACCTGAGTCTCCACGACTCTCTCACCACGAGAGTCCAAATTACCCCGGTCAATATATTCATGAGCAGAATGTGAGTATAATCATCTATTTTTAATCTATGATTACCTATCTGCACCTTAAGGAAAGAGAGTTTTACACTAGTGAGACCCTATACTTGTGGCTGACTGTCTGTCTGTATGATTACTATTCATGCGTTACAAGGAGAGAATTTTAAACTCGTGATACACCTTCTTTATATCTAGGATATCTTTACACCTGTGTATGTACACACACACACACACACAAACACACACACACACACACACACTAACCTATACCAAATGTGTGTGCGTGTGTGTGTGTGTGTGTGTGTGTGTTCTGGAAGATGTGGTTATCATATTTCATTATTCTTCTCTTCCCTCCAACTAGTTACCTGTGAACCATCGCCTCCATTTTCACAAGCATCTCAATTTCCATGTCAAGTTCTTCATTTCAGTCAATGTCATCAGTGGCCAGACTGTGTGGACCGCAATACTTTGGTATCCCCAACAGAGTGATTTAAGTTTTCTTATTGAGAATCAGTCCCTCAATGGACCAGTTCGTTTTCTTTCACACTCCGCACCCTCACACTGATCTACAATATTGACAATCATGCATTTCAGAGTCGAGTCCCAGGCCAACTACGCTGACAATGACAGTAAATGTTTATACATCTCATTTTTCTTTCTAGAAAACTGTTATTTCTCAAAATCCGTAGCCTCCATCCTCGCCTTCACCTTGGAGCTCCGTTCGACCTGGAGATAATTTAAGCTGGCAATGTTTCTTTAATTTTGAATTCGCTTTGACCACTCGCTCAACACATGTGTTTCCAGCTAAACACGTGTCTTTGTTTTCCATATAACGTGTATGTAGCACAATACTAGGCCTAACAGAGTAATCTGGAACGTCAAATGTAAACTGGTGTATGAAGAAAAGGATGTCAACAACGAACCAACTGCGCAGCAGAAATATTAAGGTCTACAGGCTTGTTTATGGCATCCCACATGAAGTTTATTCGAGTCTACTGTATTGAGAACTGCCATAGGAAGACGTGACGACTTTACCAGTAATAAAGGTAATACGGAATGAAGCAGGTTAGCTTTCAGAGGGAGTTAAGGGGATATTTATCGACCGACTCGGAATGGGATTTGCTATGTAGTGTCAGTGGTAGCTAGGAAACTCGGCGCGTAACCTAAAAATCTTAAGCGACTGGTTTACTTACCATGTAGAACAATAAAACCATCAATCTTGAAATTCTAAATACAGTAACCCAGTGAAATCAATCTTGCGTGACTTTACCGAAACTTTCCAGAAGTAAAAAAAAAAAGTCGTAAAACATTTGAACATATTAAACTCAAATTACGGACTACGTACCACCAGTTCACATCAGCTGACAAAGCGAAGTGAACAAGCAATGAATGGTAAGCATCCCATGATTTTTCAAGATGAATGATAATATTGATAATGATAACGATAACAAAAATTACTGCGTGAAAATAAAAGAAAAAAAATATGATCTCAAAGGCCAATTACACAGTGAAAGAATATGTTTCTTTAAAGATATCTTGAATAACTGAAGGAGGGTTGTGTGTTGAATGAAGCTTATTCGACCGTTTGCCAACACTCTGGTGATGCCCATAGTAATAATTCAGCAGTCTGCCGGACTCAAGCCAAAATAACCACACCAAACCAACCCACCTGATCTGCTCCAACCAAGACTCTGTGAACGAACGTCTGATTAAACCCCGTCAAGAGGTATCATTACGGCTGACTCTCACGTAATCCACATTATGCACTGTTTATAAAGAGATCATACATAGCCTGTAGAGCGTACACTCATGGGGAAAATGAAGCGGGTCAATACCTCAAGATGTGAACATGTGTGATAGTAATATGGACAACATTCTCGAGGGTTTCAGCATCTCTGCCATTGCAGATGCATAGGTCTGCCTTCGCCCTCAGAGATGAATCATCACACCCGGCCACATTCATGCATCCTAAGTACCTCGCCCTCCCCACGTATAACACACTGCTCACAGCAATACGGAGTATTCGTCATAATCATTTCCCAGTCATACTCTCCAGAGCCAAACAAGCTACAGGACCATATAAGCATGGACTTGTATCTATAAGACTCTCCATCAAAGAGGGTTGCTTTAATCAAAACATCATGGTGCAGACCCCAGGCACATACACAGTATCCTGCATATGTGACAACCGAAATGATTTTGGACCAGATCTGTAGCCACTGCATACATCCAACAACAATACCCAGAAAATTTATGATGATAATCTTACTGTTTACCATAGTAGCGGCAAATTAGTATCGACTTCACATTCACCATCGTGGCTCATCAGACTGGAAATGGTCAACGTAAATTCAATAGTAAGTTGGTAACAAACATGTGCACCGTCCAGTGTGCTGTGTTTGCGACCCGGTGTACCGCATCACAAGCACGACTTGTACTACCATATGGGTCACTGTACCGTCGCAGGGTCGCCTGTACCACAAGATAACCATCACAATGACGACCTATAAACCATCGCTCTGAACGAAGCTGTTCCAAGACCACTTGCACCATCAAATGACCACTTCTTCCATCACAAGACCATCTCAACTAAGGAGATAGACATCAGGACCGTCACAAGACCATCTTTACCATGAAAAGGACCACCTTCATCACCATAAGGAGCCTCGTGAACCATTAGAACCACTTGTACCATCAATACTTCTGTAACGGTGCATGAAACCCCCTGTGCCATCACAACCCCCTGTACCATTACAACCCCCTTAAGCCATTACAAACAGCAGTCGCACCATCCTTACCCATTCCCTGTGTGGCTAGAACTACCCATTACCTCGTGTGACCAGGGATATCCTTCCTTCGCGTGCCCGGGGCTACCTATTCCTTCTGTGACCAGGACTACCATTACCCCGTGTGACCAGGACGACCCACCTCTCTGTGTGACCAAGACTACCCATTTCATTGTGATCAGGGGCTACCTATTATCCCGTATGTCCAGAACTACCTCTTCCCTCGTGTGACCAAGGCTATCCATTTCATCCATATGACCCTGCTACCCATTTCCTCGTGTGACCATAGCTACCCATCCCCTCGTGTGACCAGGACCACCCCTTCCCTCGTGTGACCAGGGCTGCCTATCTCGTCGTGTGACCAGGGCTACCCATCACCTCTTATGACCAGGGGCTACCTACTTCGTCGTATGACCTGAGCTACCCACTCACTCCGTATGACCAGGGCTACCCATCCCCTCTTATGACCAGGACTACCAATTTCGTCGTATGACCGAGGCTACCCACTCCCTCATGTGACCTAGTGCGAGTCCAGAGTGGATGTGGAGTGTGTGGGAGGTAGAAGCGTGCGGGTAGAGGCCGGCCTATATCATTTCCACGCGGGTAGGCTGATGGCTGGATCTATTACCCAGGATGACAGGTGACGATGGTGTGACACATCCCCCAGCCTACCCTAACGAACCCCCCCAGTACTAGGGTGATGGCTGCAGCGGCAGCAATGAGAGACAGATAAGGAAATCCCCCTCACATTTCCTGCTCGCCTCACAATTCTCCTCCTTAATCCCTCCACCCTCGCGCCCCTCGCTCCTGCTAAACTGGTCGTGAATATGTTAAAACATAATGAACGTAATAAGACCCGCTAGATCTGACGGAGGAGAGGCAGGGGGACAAACCTCACCACGTGGTCGCTTCGTTCACCCGTCCTCACCTATCAAAGATGTTTCCTTCTTTTTGTTTCATTGACAGCTCATACTGGAGCTCTCTCTCACTCTCTCATATATATATATATATATATATATATATATATATATATATATATATATATATATATATATACTCCTATGAGTCCATGGGAAACTGAAACACGATAAGTTCTCAAGTGCACTTTCGTGTAATAATCACATCAGGGGAGATGATAAAAAAAATGGAATGAAGAAATTACTCGAGGATCAGCAGGTGTTTGAAGAAGGTTAATAACGTTATATGAAGTTTACCTGCAGTTTAGATGTACCGATCGAGTGGGGTTTCAAACCTCAATGGCTTTCGCCATAGCTGCCAGCTGAAGGATACAAAGCATTCGATCCTCCTGCCCGTTGAACTTATACTTTTAGCCATTCCAACGGGCAGGCAACACCTGTGTCTATCGGTGAAACATCTGGGTCATCCAAGTGTTGTAGTACAACTGTGAATGGGGAGAGAGGAGGAAGGCCTCAGCGACCTTGTCAGGATGAACCAAGGTAATGCTACTGCCAGAGTTGGCCAATTCCCTGACGAGGTCCAGCGAGGCAGGCCTCTCTGTTCTTGGAACGTGACACGGAGCGTGTAGGGCACCCTGCTAGCTGTAACAGAAACTATCGTTGAAGTTCAGCCGTGTGTGGTTTACGGGTAGGGGGAAGGCCAGGGAAGTGGGCAGTTACTCTGTGTTAACAGCAGTTCTGGTCAGTCTTGGGATAAGATGACTAACGCTTCACTTGGCGTATGTACCGTGTACGAAAGTAGAAGATAAGTCCTGATGGTGAATGAGGGTCGGAACTCGTCTAACTTTTTCTTGATAAGAAGTCTTCTCTACCCACACCCTATCCTCCCTTTCCCTCCGTGGTTCGTGGAGCAATCATCAGGATTAACATTAAAAACAGTGAAAGACAAACGCATCACAGAGCACCGTGTGTGGAGGGAAGAGTAAGCGAATCTGCAGCGGTGTTAAGAGGACACTGAAGTTATGCAGACACATCGTGGAACACTCAAGAGCAACGATCTAAGCCGCTAACCTTCCATGGACGGGCGTAAAGTGATTACCTAACCACCATACAACGTTACCTGACTCAGACTAGCATCGGTCTGCGTGGCCAGCCAGGTGACGTTATTCATAATTATAAACTTTTCCTCAATATCTTGTGTGATTAAAGTTTGGAAACACGACTTAACTAAGACGAACTTCCCCAACTGATGGAAGCCAGTTTGCTAAATCCTCTGGCTCTACGATCAATGCTTTCTATATGCTAATTACCTCTTATAACACGAATTTGCATATTACTTAAATTAGATACAGGATATTATAAACTTTATGGCACCCTCGACAGCCAATGTGGCCAGGACGTCACAAGAGAGAAGCTGTTACAAGTGACACGCTCCCACCTGCCTCACCCAGGACCGTGACCAGCTGCCTCCAGCCCCACGTAGGACCGGGACCAGCTGCCTCCAGCCCCACCTGCCTCACCCAGGATCGTGACCAGCTGCCTCCAGCCTCACCCAGGACCGTGACCAGCTGCCTCCAGCCCCACCTAGGACAGGGACCAGCCGCCTCCAGCCCCACCTGCCTCACCCAAGACCGTGACCAGCTGCCTCCAGCCCCATCCAGGACCGTGACCAGCTGCCTCCAACCCCTCCTACGACCGGGACCAGCTGCCTCCATCCCCACCTACCTCACCCAGGATCGTAACCACCTGCTTCACCCAGGACCTTGACCACCTGCTTCACCCAGGACCGTGACTACCTGCCTCCAACCCGCCCACGTGACCCGCTGCCTCACCCCACTACTGCCCTCCGGCCCATTACCTGTGGCTTCCAGCCTCACCAGTCTCGTTCTGGACCATGACCTCCCGAAGACTTAGCCTTGACAGGCCTGTCCCCCTCTGGTTACCACTGAATTTCCCCCGTTCTTGTTGTCCATTCCATCCCTAAGGGCGTAGTCCCCAGGTCAGGTGTTGAGGGTAATACATGGGTTTAATTCCTATCTCTCTCTCCGTCGCCTCTAGTCTGGATGCGTTCCTCTGCTAACCCAAATATCATCAACTCATCTGTACCGTTCCACCTCCTGTCTCGCTCTCTCACAACTCCTCGGTTTTACCAGAGGCGTTGGTCGTCGTCTGGAGCCTAGCATTACCCACCATCGATCTTCTGGCTCCGTATATAACTTATCTTTCCATATAAATCATTCCCTGTTGAACGGTCTGCGCCATACATTTCCTGTTTCTACTTCCCCATCAGCTTCCTCTTTAATCTTATTTCTGTACTAATTTTCTCCCGTTGCATCATGTCTACGGTCGTGGAGCTGACTAGCCTCCACTCTCAATTTCTTCCTCTCTCTCTCTCTCTCTCTCTCTCTCTCTCTCTCTCTCTCTCTCTCTCTCTCTCTCTCTCTCTCCCACAACCGTAGCTCTGCCGCTGAGGTGACACCCACTCCTGAGGTTTTAAACCCCCCTTGTCCGCGAACGTTCAACCTTTGTGTATCATGGTTGATCTAACGTTAGACCTCGATCCTTTAAGGGCCAGGTCAGCCTTTCACGTGATCCATATCTGCCTTCCTTTTGTGTCTGGCTACCTCTGCAGCCTCCCCCCCCCCCCCCGAAATGTGGCAGTCAGTCGACACTACCCAACCCGGTTCTACAGAGCCACCGTACCAGAATTTCTGTTCACCACATATGAATCTTGTTACCGATGACTGAGCACACTTCTCGCACTGATATATTCAATCTATTACCAGTACGCTCTCTCTCTCTCTCTCTCTCTCTCTCTCTCTCTCTCTCTCTCTCTCTCTCTCTCTCTCTCTCTCTGTGACTGTGTGGGCATGAATTCGAAAATGAATATAATACATCAAACAATGACGTCTGCAGGCTGAGAGATTCCGACTTTCACTCTTGACAATATCAAGAGGAACGAGATTGAGCGATTTGCATATCTAAACTGGAGGGACGTTTTTAAAGACCAAGACAAAAATAACAATACAAAAATGCTCTATAAGAAACGATGAAAATGAAGATCTGATAAGCAATTAACAGAATATAAAGAAGAAAATATATGAAAAAAAAAACGAAAGAATGGATGATGACACAAGCATGAGACGAGGTGGGAGGAATTACTGGCATTAAGCAAGGAAAGGTTAGAAGATTTTTAGACATGACAAAAAAAAAAAAAAAATGAAGCTCAAGAAAGATATATACAGGAATCACATAGAAGAAAACGAAAAGAAAGTTAAATGATTACGTGGAAGAGAATGCATTAGCATTATTCTTTAACAAGTAAACAAAGTTAAGAAGACATCAAAGACCGGTCCTCTTAAAGCTGGAGAAAAGTAGGAACATAACATCATGAAAAGGTGCAAAACGTTGATGCGTCAGTGTCAGGTTATCATCACGAAAAAGATAAAGAAGATCATAAGGACCATTTTGATCACAATGTCGATACAGACGTTGCCACATAGAGTCCCTTAGAGGTTGAGAGAGAGAGAGAGAGAGAGAGAGAGAGAGAGAGAGAGAGAGAGAGAGAGAGAGAGAGAGAGAGAGAGAGAGAGAGAGAGAATGGTAATAGCAAAATGAAGATGTTACAGGTTGAGACGAAGCCTAAATGAACGCACGCATAGCCGTTTTAAGTGTAATCGCCAGTTAACAAAAGAGGATCTGAGCTTCTATTGGAACACTATACATACGTATGAAATGTATTAAAATGTATCATAAGTCTAAGAGAAAGTGATTTAAGATACACTGTATCATTTGTTTAATGATATGAACCGAGGCCAACATGGACTTGCATTAGGTTACCACAAACTCATGTATTCCCTCACTACGATAACATGTATGACAGTCCAATGTATGAATGAGAATTAATACTTTTGAATCTTGACTGTGCCTACGACAAGTGATAATATTATAGAATTTTCTCAGGAGCAAAGTAGGGAAACAAAACATGAAAGATGCCTCAAGCAGTCCCCAAACAAATGGAAAATTTATAGTACTGGTAAAGGAAAGTATATGTGATGAGGAAGATGTCTCCTCAGGTATGTCATAAGGAATGGTATTACCTCCAGAGTTGTTTACGATAAAGATATCATAGAAAAAGGGGCACGGCAAAAGAAACTATGGTAAAATTCTTTGCAGAAGACACCAGAGTTCGTAAAATGATAGGATCACGGGAGATCAAGAAGAAAATGAAAAAAAAATATATATAAATGTAATATATAGTCGGAAAGAAGAGAACTTCTCGCGAGTTATATAGAGTTCATTAAGTTACACACACACACACCACATTGATCCAAATAATACTCATACGGTAGGCTGCAGGCAGTCTCCGAGCAGGGTGGTACCACCGCTTGCTTACTGAGAAGGTTAATGACGGCGGTACAGTGAACTTACAATTAATTGGCTGTTAGGTTCCCCTCCCTGGTTCAGATTACTTTTCTTTTTCCTCTCCCTCACAAACAAGTAGGTTGCTCGCATTCAGTACACAAACACAGTCTCTCTATCTAACACATAACCCTTAGCAATATGCAACTCACATGACAACTCTAAATTTGGATTTACAGAAAATCATCGCCCCTTCCCACGACCGCTTCCCAGCCCTAACATTTTCTAGGCTAGGTTAGATTAGGTGTGTAACCCCCCAATCTCCAACCTAACCTATCCAAGTCTAACCTAACTTAATCTAAAAAAAAAAAAAAGCGTTGAGGCGAATCTTCAGATCATAAATAATAATAATAATAATAATAATAATAATAATAATAATAATAATAATAATAATAATAACATAGTAATGATAATGATAATAACAGTAATGATGATAATAATGATAATAATAATAACGACACAATTATTTCAGCCAAAGAATAAGGAAATATCCATAAAAAAAAAAGTATATAGCAGACAGTGGATCTCTAAAAACAAACTACCTAGCCACTGGGGTGGCAATATAACGGTTATTAATGACGCTCATAGCGGGTAGAATGGAGATGGCTGTTCTGTGGTCTGGAGTGATTTCTACTTTCTGAAAAGCGATAATGATTGCAGAATTGCTACAGAAGTTGCTAATAACAACACTGGAATGTCAAACAGAAGCCTCAAAGTAGTAATTAGAAAGGAGCTAACAGACCTCTTTGAAACAAGTAGACGAGTTCAGATAAACCCAAGTAGAAACATTTTCCATCACAGTGAAATGTGTACAGTAGGACATGTGCATGGAGACAGTAACAACATCAGCAGATTACAAGATTAAGTATTAGCCTACTGCTTGTCTATATAAGTACTACTAGCCAGCTAGGCTATACAAGCGAGATTGGTTCTTTGGCTACCTAGGCTATATAAGCACTATTGGCGCTTTGGCCTTTCTGGAATGTCAGTCGTTTGTAAAGAGAGATTTGGACACAGACTAGAGCACTATGTCTTATTGTCTTACAATGTGAAACAATTGAGCTTTTTAGGGATTGGTCCAAACAAAACGTTCAACTGGACCAAAACCTTTTGTTAATGACAAAATTCCTGAAATTCTAAGATCGTATCCACTTCTGCATCTGGTCGGTAATAATTACCACATGACAGACTATCAACTTACGTAACGAACCAATTTCGGAGCAACTTATGATTTTCTGCCCACTGGGGTCTGACATAGACCCTATGTGACCTGTAATCCTTTTGCGCTACCGCCTGCTGCAGGATGAACATGGGATGCACAATATACTAGCCGGTAACATCGCACAACTCAGTGAAGATAATTCAGTAGCAGTCATCAAATATTAGGAAGAACACATGACACTTAAATTTCCGTGAGATATGTGTACAGTTACCATATGGGTGGACTTAAGGACGGAAGAGACATCTGGGTCCCCGGAGTTACTTGCGATTCCGAGCATCTTCATTCTCCCCTCCCCAACATTTCCCAACATATTCTACCTGTCAACCGTCCTTGTTTTCTGCACTTCGAAAGCCAATTGAATTTACCCTAACTCCTACAACACTGCCGAGTCCTAACAATAGAGTGAAAACACCTGAATTATCTCGAATTCCCACGGTCACGAGCAAGGACACAGTTGATGTGGCAGAATCTATTCAACAATGGAAACACAAACCGGAGTTAATGAAGATTCAAGCAAATGAAATATGGCAAATCGCGGAAAACTTTAAAAGGATTTTTTTTTCATTTGCTCTTAAGAGTTCACCATAACTGAATCCAAGACCGTTTCAAAGTAGTGTCTCTGATATTTTCATCACTCGTAACTCTAAATCAAAGACAGACGGAGAATCGAAGTGAAAACCAAATGACACTGACTAAGAGAAAGCTGTGTATTATCATCACCTTTCAATCTCCCTCACAACTGGACATTTAGACATACTACATCAAGATAGATTCTCAGAGTTTGCAAAACTTCATCAAGAAACACAACTCTTCTAGTCTAACGATGTTATTTCACCAAGAGTTGTGAATATGTAAGTTAAAAGGACAAAGTTCCATGAGACAAGTGGACAGTCATTTCACCAGTAATTTCCATACGCAACATATGAATAACTTGAGACAATCGCATCCATTGTTAGGATTTGTTGGTAGCGTTTGTAGGGAAAACATTTGTCGAACCTAGGCTACATTGTTTTAGTACACTAAGTACCCTCCACCTCTCACGGGCCATGGTAGACTTACCCAGAGTAGAAAACAATCAGACTGAATATTTTTTCTCTCTAAATTCCACAAACAGATGGAGCTTTACATTCTCAGGCTTCATCTCATAACCTCATATTTCTGTCATACAATGTTCTACATTTTTCTGCTGGTAGTGTTCACCTCCCCTGTAGTCAACTCGTTCCGTCTGTCCACTTTGTTTTCAAAGAATCGCTTTTCTTCACACCTACTGATTTACCACCTGCAAAATTATGTATCATCTACCACAGCACTTCATCTTTTCCAGCGAGCGATCTATATCATAAGAAACCGAAAAAAAACAAACACTAAGAGCCCCATATCACAATACAATATATAGAGATTACTATAATATACAAACTTCTATTGCATTATTAGTATGCGGAATACATTCTGACAGCATAAACAGGTTTAACGGATATAATTTGTAAAACTAATTGTAACAATATGTGATGATATGAGCAGCAACTTTAAACTGTAGCAGATATGGTTGTATGTTGAGAAGGAGCAGCGAGTGCCACAACGCCTGTACTCTTAAGTCTCATCAAGTGCGTTGATGACTTCGAGAGTAATGATAAAGATATACACAATAGCACCTGTAATGATACCTGAAGTCCACTAATTCCTCATGACATGTCACCTAACCTCTGTAGCCAGGTCACCTAGTCTCTGTTGCCGGGTCACCTGCCCACCTTTTGAAAGATCACTCGGCCCCCTATTGACAAGCCACCTGATGGCACGAGAGAGCTGCTCACCTGGTGTGAGGGTAAACAAGATGGTCGTCCAACAAACATACGAACAACGCCACCTGAGAAGCGACGCGGGGTTTCTCCAGTGCTAATTGAAAGGTCTCCTGGCATTACAAGGACCCGGTCGTTCCTTCTGGTAATTAAGACATCAGCTACTTCCAGGAAGAAGTCATAACGTGACACCAATCACCGATGATATGTAGGGCTTCTTCCTAGGATATTAATCTTATAAGGTTTACATACTGCCTCCTTATTTTTCAGTGGCATTATATATATATGTATATATATATATATATATATATATATATATATATATATATATATATATATATATATATATATATATATATATATTTATTATTATTTATAATAATATATATAATATATATAATAATAATATATATAATAATATATATATATATATATATATATATATATATATATATATATATATATATATATATATATATATATATATATATATATATATGTGTGTGTGTGTGTGTGTGTGTGTGTATTCTACAGGACGTGTGGCCTCTTTCCCTCGAATGTTCTCAATCATCATACAATCTTTAAAATTCTGTTTGCCGTCTCATACGAAAATCTGTTTCACTCATGCACTGATCTTATGTAAAGGTACTTCTTTACATAGACATCTCCTGGGTTCCCATAGACATTTCTTAGGGGTGCCACAGACATCTCCAGAGAGTGCCGAAGACATCTGGGATGCCGCAGGCATCTTCTCAGGGTGCCACAGATATCCCCATATACAAGGTACCACAGACATCTATAGAGTGTGCAACAGACATCCCCGTATATGGGGTGCCACAGATATCTCTAGAGCGTACCACAGACATCTTCAGAGTGTGCTACAGAAGTTTTCATTCATAAATGATCTTGATATAATAGTGGCATTTTCCTCTTTCACATCTAGCAGATATCTGATATTTATATTCATAGATTAGACAACGGTCGTGTTCTCCTACTGTCTAGATGAGACAATGCCGATGGGAACACAAATTAGAAATATAGATTAAGGAACATAATATAGGTTGGGATGCCGCGAGATCTGATAAATATAGAATACATTGCCGAGATATATCATAAACAAGTTGAGGGCATTTTTAGAGAAAAGAAGTTGAAATCCACTAGCTTGTGTCATGGAGCTGCTTTAGAAAAATTAAATGAGATCAAATCACCTTTACTCTTCTCTTGTTCATGGATGACAAGATTAAGGCCTAAAGCCTTTGCCAGCTACTCAGCTCCCTTAACTCTGGTACCATTATTGTTGATCTCCATTGGACTTTTCCTATTAGTATAACCATTATCATGATATATATATATATATATATATATATATATATATATATATATATATATATATATATATATATATATATATATATATATATATATATATATATGTATATATATATATAGTCCTGGTACCATTATTGTTGCTCTCCATCGGACTTTTGCAATTACTATAACCATTATCACTGAAGGCATCCATTACTTTCTTAGCATCGAGTTTTAGTTCAGTTTATGTAGTGTGTGGGCCGTGCCTGACACTGTTCACGGCTCAGACAAACAGCAAAAGTAGACGAATCGACAGACAAACCCTGAGAGTGATCCTCGTGCTTCACGCCTCACTAGACTCACGAGAAACAATGAATGACAGACAGCATTGGTCTCCTCCTCCGCCGCCTGAGACCTTCACTAAAATTAACACTGTTGGGATTGCCTGTGATCCGAGATTTCGAAGAGCACGGTCTCTCCCTCACCAATAGGCTTCCTGCTCATGGTCAGCGGCAAGCCAGTTGGTCATCACATCAGTTGGTTTACCTTGTAGCGATCTGTCCAGTCGCGAGGCTCGGCCTGCAGAGGCGTGGTGACCAAATCAGTCATGACCACCTGGGCAACTGTCGCAACAATGTGTAACCTCACCTGACCTCGCTTGTTCCTAAATGGGACAGCGTCAATGAGTTTGTCGGCCACGCCCACACAATTAATGCTATCGGCATGGTCGACCTGACTGCCTCATGAATGCCTGAGCAGTCAGTCAAGCAGTCCTTAGCTCAGACACACAGCTGCGCAGATTGCGCTTGAATAAGCCTCCATCCATGACACTAGACTCCTGGGACCCTTGGGGCTCCTCTATCGTCAGCAGTAGTTCGTTATGTGACTCATGATTCATTATCTTGAATTACAGGACATACCGCCATGACCCTCTTGCTGCAGGAAGCATAAACGGCAATCAATCAGTAACTCTGGACCCCGACAAGCATCTCCATCCTGTAGAAGCTCCATGAGATCTGGAAGATATGCACCTTTCTCAAGGAACGTCTACTGCATTTACCACATATAAGACAGCATCACGGGAATCCTACCAACCTCATTTTATCTTACCTCACTTGACTTCTTTACACCATAATACTTTACCAGTAGCATTTTGCCCCTAAGCTGAATTAATGGTATTATTGTTACTCGTGTTTGTGCGTCCGTCTCTCATGCCCTCACCAGTACATACGTAGCATAAGCACCTGCTAACCTGATCATCCCTGGGACTGCCTGAGACACTGGAATACGTCCGTAGTGCTGACGGTCAACCTTTCTCTACCCGACTATATCCGTCCTTGTTGTCATAATTCGAACATCATCACCCTACCGCCAAGCTGCTTCCCACACTTATCCCTCTACCCTCTCGTCTCTTTGACATGTCCAGGTCAAATTTTGTAACCAGCCTGCTGACTCAACAGCCGCCTACACTCGGCTACTGCCGCCATGAGCCCATGGACGCCCCTTCCTGTCGCTTCTACTCCCGCCAACGCTGTACGTCCAGCCAACTAAAGTGAAAAGGGAGCAGCGCAGCGACTTTTCTAGTCACTACACCTATCTTACTCGTCAGAACTTACGTAGGACATTTGCTTCGAGAAGTAGCTTGAACTAAAGAACTACAAAACACAAATGGCAACAGTACATTAACTCAGGACCTTGGCACGCCATTCCCTCTTGCAGAAGCCCTAAGAGATCCAGTAGCCATGCACCTCCCGAGTTGAACAGTTGCTACACTTATCACATCTATGACAGAGCCTCTGGATTTCTACCAACCTTCTTTCATCTTAATTCACCTAACGTCTCCTATATACCATACTCCCTCACATATAACATCTTGCCACCGAGACACATCGCGTAAGTGCTTACCCAGTAAAGCGCTATATCGTTCTTATTCGTATCTCCTCACCCCTCTATGAGTCGCTTACCATTACAAAAGAAACATAAACACAACAGAACATCTGCTAAAAGATCAAAGGAGGTCACCAGACTGAGTGGTGCGTCGCAACCCGATGACGAACGGTTATAGTAGGCCAGGCGTTGGCGTGCGCGCAGGCGTTGACGGTGGTGGTTGGGTCGCCTGGAGGCGGTGTAGGTGGCGCGGTGTCGGGTTCTCAAGACTTCCTGGGGCCGGTATCGGCCATGTGTGTGTATGTGCCATGCATCCTCGCACTATTCTCGACCCTCTTTCCTGAAGGAGCTCAGCGTCGTCCAATCTTCTTGATATTTGAAGTTATTGAGAACCTAAGCCGTGCCAATCATCAAGCCAAGCTCAGTTTTGCAGCAGAATTCTTATATAACCTTACATCAGCATTAAGTCATACAAACCACCCCACAGTACGAAATAAGAAAAATATTATATTTATATAACGAGATAAAAAAAAAAAACTTAACGCAATATGAGAAACCAGACTCGTAAACGAACGATAAAATATGAATAATATACCGTAAAGAAGAGTTCAAGCGACTCATGGATGATGAAAACAATTGATAGCATACATGCGTGGGCCGCCCTAATGCGGTGATCTTGAAACACATGTACCGCAAGTTTACGAGGAGTAATCCTATCAGTAAATATATTAGACGTCAGTAGGGATAAGGTTTATACCTGCTTGCTAATCCTCAACTATTCAGACAAGTAAAAAAAAAAAAAAGTCATAAGAATCGGGGATAAACGTGTTGACCAGTTATGTACACACGCAAAACTTGCCGAGGTGATCAAAATTTGATTCTACTCTTGTTTTCAAAATTTTTTTGTGT
Source organism: Panulirus ornatus (assembly GCF_036320965.1). Taxonomy (NCBI): domain Eukaryota; kingdom Metazoa; phylum Arthropoda; class Malacostraca; order Decapoda; family Palinuridae; genus Panulirus; species Panulirus ornatus. The sequence goes on from NC_092232.1 coordinate 21,397,032, forward strand.
CTAAGTTCACAGACAAAGGATTTCAAGGATGGTGCAGGTAGGTGGAGGCAAGGATAGGGTATGCAAGTGGGGAGCAATACTTAGAATTAGGACGATGATGAGGAAGCCCTGGGATCTTCCCCGTCAGTAAAAGAAGAAAAGCACTAATGATAACACAGGACGTAGAGAGAGAGAGAGAGAGAGAGAGAGAGAGAGAGAGAGAGAGTCAGGATAAGCCTGGGTACAAGTACAAACGTTACACAAACGAGAATGAGAACATCACAGGCTGGGTGTGTAAAATGCACTGGGTGAAGATGAACTGGCTGGGAGTGAAGGCTCAGAGGAAGGTTGAGGATGCAATACAGACGAGATAAATCAAAGATTACGATACTGACGCCATTTTTTCATGTCCAACAACCCCTCTTCATCGTCCACCTTACCGTATATTATCTCATATATTCATCCATCTGACGGTGAACTGTTGTATTACTTGTATCGATAGTGTGAAAAGCAATTTGCTTCCTTCATGTACCCCTACACTCCCGTGTTGGGAAGCAACTCATCGATAATGTCTAACAATTTCATCACTGATAAAAACTTGTAATATTGAAACTAATTTTATTGTTTTTTTATCTTACTAAGAAGAATCATCACCCTTTACGTAACTGAAAAGAGATATTGTCTCTTTCCCTTGTCTCTTCTTCTTCTTCCCTTTCATAATCATATTGCAATGAAGGCCCGACCTTGATGTGGACCTTTCGTCCGTGACCGGAGCTTCCAACGTAAAAGAAGATTCTTTGATGTTCCAGACTCACATAAAAATACCTTAACCGACCGATAATCTTGATTTGATTTCTGCTCTTGACTCCCTCTGGAAAGTCGCTCATTGCCAGAGGAGATGGCTGCTTGATTTGGCTTCTTGCTTGGCTTTTATGAAGATCGTCCTAGAAAATACTTGATCACACGGAAAAGCGACTCCCACGATGAAACGAACACCAAACGCATACGTCCTCATGTAAGCGTCCGGTAATGCAATTCCTCGCTACAATTTCATCTCAGCTTTTGAAGATCAAGCAGATCCGTCCATGTGTCAGGAAGCGCCAGGGTAAGCCTTGCTTGACATAAAAAAAAAAGTTCCATAGAAAAGCCTTGACACAATGAGATCCTCGTGATCTGGAAAATCAGCTTATTCAAGTTCCAGTCCTGCTCTCTGTCACACACCTGTAAAAGCCGAGAAGTTGCGATAAAGCGTCGGCTTCACTGGGTTTTACGGCAGATGACAAAGTCGTCTTCCTTCTGACTGCCTGGAAACGTATCTCGAAGGATGTCTGTATTTTCAGGGGAGATTTTCCTACGTTACCGAGGTGGATCTCGACGCATGTCGCTTCCTTTTTGTCGCCTCATTGGTGGAATATGAACCATCGACCATGTCTCAGGGGTCTCATTACAAACATGGGTTGTTATCGTTCAGTAGACAAATTGCCTTCAAAAAGCACAAGAAATGTTTCCCTTTCCTCGTTTGTTGTTGTTGTTGTTGATGTTCAGGTAAGTTGAATATGAAGTCCATCATGCAATGAATTTTCTGTAGCCACCGAGGTATGCACATACCCTGCACTACTTTCATAGCGGGGGCAAAACGTGGAAGCGCTCGCCCCCAGGGAAAGCCATCCTACTCCGCTGTGCCAGACGCAGGTCCGAATATATTGACGACTGACCTCTTCCAGGTGTTCGCCAAAGCCTCGTTGGTTCGAACAATTCGCATTTTTTTTTTTCTGACGACTTTCACAACTAAGATCATCAATATGTGCGCAATGGCGGACACATGAAATGGCACCCCCCCCCTCCCGTGCGAGGTAGCGCTAGGAAAAGACAAAGGTCACATTCGTTCACACTCAGTCTCTAGCTGTTTTCGCGTTAGAGAGGTAGCGCCAGGAACGGACGAAGAAAGGCCGCATCCGCTGCTCACATCCATTCTCTTTCTGCCATATGTAATGCACCGAAACCACAGCTCCCTGTCCAATCCAGGCCCCACAGGCCTTTATATGGATTACCCTGGACGTGTCGCATGCCCTAGTTCAGTCCACTGACAGCAGGTCGATCGATCCTTGTGTACCTCATCGTTCCAGCTCATTATTCCGTGCACGCCTTTCACCCTCCTGCATGTTCAGACCCCGATCGCTCGAAATATTTTTCATTCCATGCAATGGAAAGTTTTGTAGGGCCTGAATGTGGAAAGGGAGCTGTGGTTTCGGTGCATTACACATGACAGCTAGAGACCAAGTGTGAACGAATGTGGCCTTTGTTGTCTTTTCCTAGCGCTACCTCGGGGAAGGGGGATGCTATTTCATGTGTGGCGGGTTGGCGACGAGAATGGATGAAGGCAGCAAATATGAATATGTACGTATGTATATATGTATATGTTTGATTATGTATATTCATGTATACGTTGAAATATATAGGTATGTATATGTGCGTGTGTGGGCGTTTATGTATATACATGTGTAGGTGGGTGGGTTGGGCTATTCTTTCGTCTGTTTCCATGCGCTACCTCGCGAGACGGCGATTAAGTATAATATATATATATATATATATATATATATATATATATATATATATATATATATATATATATATATATATATATATATATATATATTTTTTTTTTTTTTTTCAAACTATTCGCCATTTCCCGCGTTAGCGAGGTAGCGTTAAGAACAGAGAACTGGGCCACTGAGGGAATATCCTCACCTGGCCCCCTTCTCTGTTCCTTCTTTTGGAAAATTAAAAAAAAATTGAGAGGGGAGGATTTCCAGCCCCCCGCTCCCTCCCCTTTTAGTCGCCTTCTACGACACGCAGGGAATACGTGGGAAGTATTCTTTCTCCCCTATCCCCAGGGATAATATATATATATATATATATATATATATATATATATATATATATATATATATATATATATATATATATATATATATATAAATTTTTTTTTTTTTTTTTTTTTTTTTTTTTGCTTTGTCGCTGTCTTTCGCGTTTGCGAGGTAGCGCAAGGAAACAGACGAAAGAAATGGCCCAACCCACCCCCATACACATGTATATACATACGTCCACACACCCAAATATACATACCTACACAGCTTTCCATGGTTTACCCCAGACGCTTCACATGCCATTATTCAATCCACTGACAGCACGTCTACCCAGGTATACCACATCGATCCAATTCACTCTATTCCTTGCCCTCCTTTCACCCTCCTGCATGTTCAGGCCCCGATCACACAAAATCTTTTTCACTCCATCTTTCCACCTCCAATTTGGTCTCTCTCTTCTCCTCGTTCCCTCCACCTCCGACACATATATCCTCTTGGTCAATCTTTCCTCACTAATTCTCTCCATGTGCCCAAACCATTTCAAAACACCCTCTTCTGCTCTCTCAACCACGCTCTTTTTATTTCCACACATCTCTCTCACCCTTACGTGACTTACTCGATCAAACCACCTCACACCACACATTGTCCTCAAACATCTCATTTCCAGCACATCCATCCTCCTGCGCACAACTCTATCCATAGCCCACGCCTCGCAACCATACAACATTGTTGGAACCACTATTCCTTCAATATATATAAATATATATATATATATATATATATATATATATATATATATATATATATATATATATATATATCATCCCTGGGGATAGGGGAGAAAGAATACTTCCCACGTATTCCCTGCGTGTCGTAGAAGGCGACTAAAAGGGGAGGGAGCGGGGGCTGGAAATCCTCCCTTCTCGCTTTCTTTTTTTTTAATTTTCCAAAAGAAGGAACGGAGAAGGGGGCCAGGTGAGGATATTCCCTCAAAGGCCCAGTCCTCTGTTCTTAACGCTACCTCGCTATCACGGGAAATGACGAATAGTTTGAAAGAAAAGAAAGATATATATATATATATATATATATATATATATATATATATATATATATATATATATATATATATATATATGCGGTTTCAGAAGTGGTAGAGGATGTGTGGATCAGGTGTTTGCTTTGAAGAATGTATGTGAGAAATACTTAGAAAAGCAAATGGATTTGTATGTAGCATTTATGGATCTGGAGAAGGCATATGATAGAGTTGATAGAGATGCTCTGTGGAAGGTATTAAGAATATATGGTGTGGGAGGCAAGTTGTTAGAAGCAGTGAAAAGTTTTTATCGAGGATGTAAGGCATGTGTACGTGTAGGAAGAGAGGAAAGTGATTGGTTCTCAGTGAATGTAGGTTTGCGGCAGGGGTGTGTGATGTCTCCATGGTTGTTTAATTTGTTTATGGATGGGGTTGTAAGGGAGGTAAATGCAAGAGTCCTGGAAAGAGGGGCAAGTATGAAGTCTGTTGGGGATGAGAGAGCTTGGGAAGTGAGTCAGTTGTTGTTCGCTGATGATACAGCGCTGGTGGCTGATTCATGTGAGAAACTGCAGAAGCTGGTGACTGAGTTTGGTAAAGTGTGTGGAAGAAGAAAGTTGAGAGTAAATGTGAATAAGAGCAAGGTTATTAGGTACAGTAGGGGTGAGGGTCAAGTCAAGTGGGAGGTGAGTTTGAATGGAGAAAAACTGGAGGAAGTGAAGTGTTTTAGATATCTGGGAGTGGATCTGTCAGCGGATGGAACCATGGAAGCGGAAGTGGATCATAGGGTGGGGGAGGGGGCGAAAATTTTGGGAGCCTTGAAAAATGTGTGGAAGTCGAGAACATTATCTCGGAAAGCAAAAATGGGTATGTTTGAGGGAATAGTGGTTCCAACAATGTTGTATGGTTGCGAGGCGTGGGCTATGGATAGAGATGTGCGCAGGAGGATGGATGTGCTGGAAATGAGATGTTTGAGGACAATGTGTGGTGTGAGGTGGTTTGATCGAGTAAGTAACGTAAGGGTAAGAGAGATGTGTGGAAATAAAAAGAGCGTGGTTGAGAGAGCAGAAGAGGGTGTTTTGAAATGGTTTGGGCACATGGAGAGAATGAGTGAGGAGAGATTGACCAAGAGGATATATGTGTCGGAGGTGGAGGGAACGAGGAGAAGAGGGAGACCAAATTGGAGGTGGAAAGATGGAGTGAAAAAGATTTTGTGTGATCGGGGCCTGAACATGCAGGAGGGTGAAAGGAGGGCAAGGAATAGAGTGAATTGGAGCGATGTGGTATACAGGGGTTGACGTGCTGTCAGTGGATTGAATCAGGCATGTGAAGCGTCTGGGGTAAACCATGGAAAGCTGTGTAGGTATGTATATTTGCGTGTGTGGACGTGTGTATGTACATGTGTATGGGGGGGGGGGGTTGGGCCATTTCTTTCGTCTGTTTCCTTGCGCTACCTCGCAAACGCGGGAGACAGCGACAAAGTATAAAAAAAAAAAAAAAATATATATATATATATATATATATATATGTGTGTGTGTGTGTGTGTGTGTGTGTGTGTGTGTGTGTGTGTGTGTGTGTGTGTGTGTGTGTGTGTGTGTGTGTCCTTCATGCAGAGGGTACAAGTACCTAATAAGTACAGAAGACTAGTCTACCCAGAGCAAATGTCTGTGTCGAGCCTTATATAAGCCGGAGGTGTTATTTACTGGTGGAGGTGTGAGACCTGGGAACGCTATTTGTCACGGGTAATATATAACTCAGCTCCGCCCCCGTCCTGCCCTCCAGCAGTAAAAAATGACCAGAAAGCACCCGCGTTCTCACTCTCGCTTGTTTACCCTCTACCTCTCTCTCTCTCTCTCTCTCTCTCTCTCTCTCTCTCTCTCTCTCTCTCTCTCTCTCTCTCTCTCTCTCTCACACACACACACACACACACACACACAGTGAATAATGATGAACGGGACAAAGAAACTGATTGATCTCCAAGATATGCTTCCTTCCTTGACACACGCGTGATGATCACTCTGCTGTCCTGCTCCACATCAAAATAGGAACGTGTAATATAGAAGTTTCTGAATCATCTATTTATATATCAAGATGCGCTACACTTGGTTTCTGAAGGGACATATACACAGCGAAAGTATATGTGGTGGTGTGTGTGGTCTTACAATTATCCTTAACACCTGAAGTTCGTGCTCAATTTTTTTTTTTTTTTTTGCTTAATGGCTGTAGCTTGCCGTTCCAACTATGTAATGTAGTGCTACACGTTCTCCCCCCCCCCCTATTGTTGTCTCAGGGTGTTGTGATGTGAACATGAGATCGTCTTCATTTGAGAGGAGGTTCATGTTGTGGTCTGCTGGAGGTAACTGGAGGTCGTATAGTAAGAGACGCAAGAGGGTTGGAGAAAGAACTGATCCTTGGGTAATCCACTGTAGAGTTAATACTGACAGTATTTACGTTTGTATCACTTTCCTTAGTCCGTTCATCCACTATGCTGATACTCTAAAATTGCTTTACATCTTATTAACAGGTTCCTTGCTTAATTTCCTGTCATGGCCTCTGGTTGTTCTGTCTTTACATCTTTCGAAAAAACGTTCACTGTACACGTCATCAAACTGGTCCAGAAACTTAAAGATTGTCATCTTGTGACGCCTCACTCTTCTCTCGTCCATGGTGGACAATATCATGGCCTCTAACCTCCCACTATAACTCAGCTCTTAACTCTGGTATCATCTTCGCTTCCCTCCTGAGGACCTTTAATTCTTTTCCATAAGTACAGTGACCAAACTTAAGAAGCGCATTATACTTTTGGCCAGATATACGATATGAGCAGTCTGCTGAACATTTCTCTATCCATATACCTAAACGCGATTCTAGTATTCTCCAGCAAGCAGTCTGTCCCCTTTACATTTTTCCTAAAGTTAATCTCTGGCGACAGGTTAGGTATAATATCGACTCTTAAGGCCTACTTCACACACAGATTCCTGCACCATATTTCATGCTATATAATACTCGTATCCAGGCCTTCTTTCGCTGTGTTCCATGCTGAATATTTCTTATTCATTTTAGTTGAATAAGAAACTTTGGAATCTACCCAAGTACCCTTGTAAGGTAATGCAATCCTCGTCACTCTTCACTTCACGTCCTTAGCATCACCATCCGCAAACAAATTCAGGTATTAGCCCATAGCTTATGGCAAGTCATTCACCTCGATCAAGAAGAGCCATGGCCCGAGGACCAAACCTAGTGGCATGCCCCCGTTGACTCCACCTCATTTGAGAAGGGTTCTCTGACATGATTCCCTCTTACGCTTACCTTTAATTATCAGTCCATCGAAAGAGTTCCCCCAAATCAGATCATAACCATCTTCCAGGATCCAATGTTTTCTCGTCGTCGACGAAGGCACATCTCTCTTGTCTAAAATGGAGCACAGAGAATTCTAACAGGTTTGTTACGCTTGACCTTGTGTACGATAGCATGAATCCTAACCTGCAGAAATGTAAGCTAGACAGAAATCAGTATCTTTTTTGATGTTGAAGGCTCCAGTCACGGACAAAAGTCCACATCAAGGCAGGACTCTAATTGAAATATAGAGTGAATTATGAAATGGAAAAAGAAAAAAACAAGGTAAAGTATTTACGAATTTTTAAACGTAAAAAAATAAACTGTCATTTGATATGTGCCAGGTCATGGTTATTGGGAAAGACATGAGAGGGTAAAGAGTTCCAGAGCTTTGACGTGTAGGGAAAGAAGCAGGTATCAAAGCGGCCAACTCTTGAGTTGCTGATGGCCACACAATAATCATGTGGCGCAGCAGATTGCCGAGTATTGCATGGTCTAACTAGTGGCGGGGTGCACACAAGCAGCCAGCTCTCGGGAGGAAAATTCAAAGTAATACCTACGGAAGAGGGAAGGTGAATCAACATTGCGGCGTAGGGTAAGGGGGTCTAGTTTGGAAGTTAGCCTCGAACAGTTTATAAGTTGGACCGCTTTCGATTCAACTCTGTCAAGTAAGGATGCAGAGCAAGAACCACCCCAGACGTGAGAACAGTACTCCATGCAAGGACAAATCAATGCCGTGTATAAACGGAGCAACTATTCTGAAGAGAAGTTTCGACATCTAAACAAGAAACCCAGTTTCTTAGAGGCAGACTTAGCTATTCCTGTAACGTGGGGTTTCCAAGAATGGATGTACAGTAATGGACATATTACTCCCGTGTGTTGCAGTACGTAATCCTGTACTCAGAAATCTCACATGAGTATCATCTGACATTTTCGACGATCGTCATCAACCATTTCCTAGTATTCCCATAGCTGAGCAATGTTCAGATCGAGAAAGAAGGATACATATATCAAAAAACATTCGACACGCATTAAGCTTCACCAGTTCCTGATTAAGCTCTCAGCCGTAACGTGTGGTATTGTGTATATAATTCTTTCATCAGTCACTTGAATATTCTTGAACAAACGCATTTTATCACATGATTACATTAATATACGGTAAATGATCAGCACACCAACAGACATTGGGATAAAATCATCGATGCACAAAAGAAATAACCTTGCAACCTTGATCTTAATATTTCTCTGTACAAAAGATCTTAGAATAAAAGGAGGTACACAGAAGCATTTAAAAATCACACAAGTGTACAATTCTATACACATGAACTACATGTAAACCAGGATTAAGCTAAATTAGATTAAACTCCTTCTGGAAGATGATCTCCTACGCTTATAGTCGGTTACCCCTGCCAACCAGTCTTGTGGTATAAACTCGTTTTCTACTCATGGGGGACTCATAAAGAGGATATCTAACTATGATAATGTGAAGACTTCGTTCGGAATTCCTCCAGCCTCTTTCGCCCGATCTCTCTGTACAGATCTTACCGCGTACATCATTACAGTTCTATTACTCGCTTGGGAGACGTGTTCCCTGATTCACAAGGAGCAACAAAGCTTTATATCTGTCGTTACATCATTATTGTGGTTTTCCGCTTTTTTTTTTAAAGCTGCAAATCTTTATATATATATATATATATATATATATATATATATATATATATATATATATATATATATATATATATATATATATATATATATATATATATATATATATATATATATATATATATATATAGTAACGGTTGAATTGTATGCGAGTGAATTTGTCCTCTGATAAAACGAACTATTAATATTTTTTAAGCTTCTGTCTCTTCGGGGTAGAAATAATAGTAAATCTAAAATTGCAGTAATGATTAAGTTATAGTGAAAATGAAGGTGTAGTGGGGTAAGGGTGAAGTGTGAATCTTAGGTTGTTGTGAAGACGGCCTTTGAGCTAACCTTGAGGTTTTAATCAATGGCCATTTAAGTCCCCTCCACCTCTAACACTCATGGTAACCCCTTTGTCAACCTTTCCTCACTCATTCTCTCCTTATGTCCACATAATTTCAACACATACGTTTTTGATTACCATACTTCTCTCTTACCCTATCATCAACTCCTTGATCAACTCTCCCCATGCCACATACTCTCCTTAAACATTTCGTTTTCAACACACTCACCCTATTCCGCACATTTTCATCTATAACCCACGCCTCGCATCCCTACAACGTAGAAGTGACTACTATACCTCGAAACGTACCCATTTCTGACCTTCCAGATAGCGATTTCTCTTTCCACACATTCCTTAATGCTTCCAGAACCTTCGCCACCTCGCTCGCCCTATAACTCACCTCCGTTTTTATTTTCCCATTCGCTGCCATGTCCACTTCAAGATATCGAAAACACCCAACGTCCTTCAATTTTTCTACATTCAAACACACACCGCAACTAACCAATTTCTTTCCATTGCTAAACCTAATCACATTACTTTTTTTTAACATTCACTCTCAACTTTCTCCCTTCCCACACTCTCTCAAACTCAAACACCAAACTTCTGCAGTTTCTCACTAAATCTGCCACTGTAGCAGTATCATCAGCAAACAGAAACTGACTCACCACCTCCAGGACCTCTCTCATTTCCTACACACTAAGCATTCCTGACCCTCTCTCCAAGACCCATCGTAACCTGGAACTATTCACCGTCTTTTCTACCTTCTCGCACACACGCCTTATCATCTTAAAAATCTATTGTCTTTATATATATTTATATATATATATATATATATATATATATATATATATAATATATATATATATATATATATATAAAATATTATATATATATATATCCCTGGGGATAGGGAGAAAGAATACTTCCACGTATTCCCTGCGTGTCGTAGAAGGCGACTAAATGGGAAGGGAGCGGGGGCTGGAAATCCTCCCCTCTCGTTTTTTTTTAATTTTCCAAAAGAAGAAACAGAGAAGGGGGCAGGTGAGGATATTCCCTCAAAGGCCCAGTCCTCTGTTCTTAACGCTACCTCGCTATCGCGGAAATGGCGAATAGTATGAAAAAAAAAAAAAAAAAAAAAAAATATATATATATATATATATATATATATATATATATATATATATATATATATATATATCGGCAGGGGTGGTGTATGTCCTCCCATGTTTTTAATTTGTTCATGGATGGGTTGTAAGGGAGGTAAATGCAAGAGTCCCTGAAAGAAGGGCAAGTATGAAGTCGGGTTGGGGATAAAGAGAGCTTGGGAAGTGATCAGTTGTTGTTCGCTATAAAAAAATACAGCGCTGGTGGGGGATTCATGTGAAAACGGGCAGAAGCTGTACTGATTTTGGTAAAGTGTGTGGAAGAAAAAAAGTTAAGAGAAAAAGGAATAAGAGAAAATTTTATTGGGTACAGAAGGGGTGATGGGTCAGTCAAGTGGGAGTGAGTTTGAAGGGGAGAAAAACTGGGGGAAGTGAAGTTTTTAGATATCGGGAGGGGATCTGTCAGCGGATGGAACCATGGAAGGGGAAGTGGACCCATAGGGTGGGGGAGGGGGAAAAATTTTGGAGCCTTGAAAAATTTTGGGGAAAGTCGAAAAACATTATCTGGGAAAAAGCAAAAATGGGATGTTTGGGGAAAAAGTGGTTCCAACAATGTTGTAGGGTTTGCGGGGGCGTGGCTATGGATAGAGATGTGCGCAGGAGGAAGGATGTGCTGGAAATGAGATTTGTTATGAGACAATGTGTGGTGTGAGGGGGTTTTTGATCGAGTAAGTAACGTAAGGTAAGAGAGATGTGTAAAAAATAAAAAGAGCGTGGTTGAGAGAGCAGAAGAAGTGGGATTTGAATGGTTTTGGGCCCATGGAGAGAATGAGTGAGGAGAGATTGACCAAGAGACTATATGGGTACGGAGTGGAGGAACGAGGATAAAGGAAAACCCAAAATTTTGGAGGTGGAAAGAGGGAGTGAAAAAAAATTTTGTGTGATGGGGGCCTAAAAACATCAGGGGGGTAAAAGAGGGGCAAGGAATAGAGTGAATTGGAGCCCTGGGGTAAAAACGGGGGTTGACGTGCTGCCCAGTGGATTGAATCAAGGCATGTGAAGCGCCCCTGGGGAAAAACCAAAGGAAAGCGTGTAGGTATTATATTTGCGTGTGTGACCGTGTGTATGTACAGGGTGTTTTGGGGGGGGGGGGGGTTGGGCCATTTTTTTCGTCTGCCCCCCTTGCCCCCCCCTCGCAAAACGCGGGAGCCCAGCGACAAAGTATAAAAAAAAAAAAAATATATATATAGTATATATATATAATAAATTTTGGTTGTGGTGGTGTGTGTGTGTGTGTGGTGGTGTGTGTGTGTTGTGTGTGTGTGTGTGTGTGTGTGTGTCCTTCTGCAGAGGGTACAAGTCCCTTAAAAATAAAAGAAGACTAGTCAAACCCAACCCAAAATGTTTTGTGTCGAGCCTTATGATATCCCGAGCGGTTTATTTACTGGGGAGGGTGTGAGACCTGGGAACGCAATTTGTCACGGGAAAAATATAACTCACCCGCCCCCGTCCTGCCCTCCAGCATAAAAAATGACCAGAAAGCACCCGCTTTTCTCACTCCGCTTTTTTAACCCTTTTACTTCTCTCCTCTCTCTCTCCTCTCTCTCTCTCATCCTCTCTCTCTCCTCCCTCTCTCTCTCTCATCTCTCTCTCTCTCCATCTCTCTCCCCCACACACACACCACAGTGAAAAAAGATGAAGGGGAAACCAAAAAAACTGATTGTTTCTCCAAGATATGCCCCTTTCCCCTTGACACCGCGTGATAACCACCGGCTGTCCCTGCTCCACATCAAAAAGGAACGTGAATATAGAAGTTTCTGAATCATCTATTTATATATCAAAAATGCGCTACATTTTGGTTTCTGAAGGGACATATACACAGGGGGAAAGTAAAATGTGGTGGTGTGTGTGGTCTTAAAATTTAAACCCTTTTACCACCTGAAGTTCGTGCTCAATTTTTTTTTTTTTTGTTTTAAGGGCTGTACTTGCCGTTCCAACTAAGTAATGTAGTGGCTACAACGTTCTCTTTTTCTCCCCCTAACCCCCCTATTGTTAGTCTCAGGGTGTTTTTGATGTGAACTGAGATCGACTTCCATTTGACAGGAGTTCATGAATGTGGTCTGCTGGAGGGAACTGGGGGTCGGGATAGTAAGAGACGCAAGAAAGGGGGGAGAAAGAACGATCCTTGGGTAATCCCCTGTAGAGTTAAACTGACATTTTTTACGTTTGTATCACTTTTTCCCTTTGTCCGTTTCATCCACTATGCTGATACCCTAAATTGCTTTACATCTTATCAACAGGTTCCCTTGCAATAATTTCCCCGTCATGGCCTCTGGTTGTTTTTGTCTTTACATCTTTCGAAAAAACGTTCACTGTAAAACGTCATCAAACTGGGTCAGAAACTTAAAGATTGTCACTTGTACGCCTCACTCTTCTCTCGTCCATGGTGGACAATATCAAGGCCTCTAACCTCCCACTATAACACAGCACTTACTCCTGTATCATCTTCGCTTCCCTCCTAGGGCCCTTTTAAATTTTTTTCCATAAATACAGTGAAACCCAAACTTAAGAAGCGCATTAAAAATTTTGGGGCCCGATAACGATATGAGCAGTCCCTGCTGAACATTTCTCTTCCCCTATACCCAAAAAACCCATTTTAGTATTCCCACAAGCAGTCCCGTCCCCTTTACATTTTTTTCCAAAGTTTTAAACTTTGGCGACAGGGTTTGGTATAATATCGACTCTTAAGGCCTACTTCCCCACACAGATTTCCCGCAAACCCTATTTCATGCTAAATAATACTCCCTATCCAAAGGGCCTTTTTTCGCTGGTTCCATGCGAATAATTTTTTTTTTCATTTTTTTGTTTAATTAAAAAACTTTTGGGAAACTACCCAAGTACCCTTGTAAGGGAAAGCCCAAACCCGTCACTCTTCCCCTTCACGTCCTTAGCATCACCATCCCCCAAACAAAATTTAGGTATTAGCCCATAGCTTATGGCAAGTCATTCACCTCGATCAAGAAGAGCCATGGCCCGAGGACCAAAACCCAGTGGCAAAGCCCCCGTTGACTCCACCTCATTTGGGGAAAAGGGTTTTTTCTGACATGATTCTCGACACTACCCTTAATGTCATCCATCGAAAGAGTTCCCCCAAATCAGATTAATTTCCATCTTCCAGGGTCCAATGTTTTCCTCGTAGTCGACGAAGGCACATCTCTCTTTTCTAAAATGGAGCACAGAAAAATTCCAAAAATGGTTTGTTACGCTTTTATCTTGTGTGCGATAGCATGAAAACCAACCTGCAGAAATTGGGAAGCAGACCCAAAAACCAAATATCTTTTTTTTAGTTGAAGGCTCCAGTCACGGACAAAAGTCCACATCAAGGCAGGAACCCCTAATTGAAATATAGAGTGAAATTTTGAAATGGGAAAAAAAAAAAAAACAAGGTAAGGTATTTACGAATTTTTTTAAAAGTAAAAAAATAAACTGTCATTTGATATGGGCCCGGCTTGGTTATTGGGAAAAAACATGAGGGGTAAAGATTTTCCAGAGTTTTGACGTGTGGGGAAAAGAAGCGGGTTAAAAAGCGGCCCAACTCTTGATTTTGCTGAGGGCCCCACACAATAATAAATGTGGCGAAAAAAAGCAGATTGCCGAGTATTGCATGGCCCAAAAACCTAGTGGCGGGGGCACACAAGAAACCCAAAGCTCTCGGGGGGAAAAAATTCAAAGTAATCCCAAACGGAAGAGGGAAGGTGAATCAACATTGCGGCGTGGGGAAAAGGGGGTCTAGTTTTGGAATTATAGCCACGAACAGTTTATAATTTGGGGACCGCTTTCGATTAAACTCTTAAAGTAAGGTTTGCAGACCAAAAACCCAACCCCAGACGTGAGAACAATACCCCAAAGAAAAGGACAAATCAATCCCGGGTGTATAAACGGGGGCAACAATTCGAAGAAAAAGTTTCGACATCAAAAACAAAAAACCCCTTTTTTTCTTAGGGGCAGACTTAGCTATTCCTGAAAAGGGGGTTTCCAAGAATGGATGAACATGTAATGGACATATACTACCCGTTGTGTGCAGTAACGTAATCCTGTACTCAGAAATCTCACAGGAGTTTTCATCTGACATTTTCGACGATCGCCATCAACATTTCCTAGTATTCCATACGAGCAATGTTCAGATCGAGAAAGAAGGATCATATATCAAAAAACATTCGACACGCATTAAGCTTCACCTTTTCCCCTGATTAACCTCACCCGGGAACGTGTGGTATTGTGTAATAATTCTTTATCAGTCACTTGAATATTCGTAACAAACAGCATTTATCACATGATTACATTAATTTTACGGTAAATGACCAGCACAAAACAACACCAAAAAAAAAACCAACAACATTGGGATAAAATAAATCGATGCACAAAAGAAAAAAATTTTTAAAACCCTTGATCTTAATATTTTCTTACAAAAGATTTTAGAATAAAAGGAGGTACACAGAAGCTTTTTAAAAATCACACAAGTGTAACAATTCTATACACATGAACTACTTACAAACCGGGGATTAAGCTAAATTAGATTAAACACCCTTCAGGAAATGATCTCCTACGCTTATGTGGGTTTAACCCCCCCCCAACCAGCCCTTTGTGGTAAAAAAACTCCTTTTCCCTACTAAAGGGGGGAACTCAAAAAAGAGGATATCTAACTAGGATAATGTGGAGAGACTTATTTTTTCGTTAACTTCGTTCCGGAATTCTTCCTCTCTCCTTTCCTCCACAGCCTCTTTTTTCTTTTCCACTTCCTCTCCATTATGCCTCCCTCCACTTTTCCATCCAAACAAAGGCCCGGGGTCTTTTTTGGTGGTCGGTTAGGGGGGGCGGGAGGGCAGGAGGGGGCTGCGGGGGGGGCGAGGGGGAGGGGGCGGAGGGGTGGGTGGCTGTGTCGGGGGGGGCGGGAGTGGGTAGGGTGTTAGCTGTTAGTCCGGGCGGGTGTTGTGTGGCTGGGAATTAGTATGTGGGTTCGCGGGGACGTCCTGGGGGGGATAAGTCCGAGAAAGAAAGATGGGGTTTGATCCCTCGCGGTATATAATTGTTTCATAATTTTCACTCTATGACCTTATAAATTTACCTGGGGGGTGTTTTATTTAGTTTTATGGGAGCGTCGTGCGCGAATAACTCGCGCACATGACTCCAGGTACAGAGAGATCGTGCGGACTCTGGGCTGGTCTTCCTCGCGAGGGGGGGGTTCGGCTCACTTTCGGTCCGTGTGTGGGGGTTTGGCCGGATATATCGAGTAGCACGGTGGGTACTCAGGAATCTCTTATTTGAGCGCGGCGGTTGTGCACGGTTACTTCTATTATTAGGCCGGGTAGCGAGAGTGGTTCGCTCTGTTCTTATGGTGGGGGTGGTGAGCAGTGTTGGGGTTGGGGGGAGTATGATGAGGCGTCGTCTGGGTGGGGGGGCATTCGGCGGCGTCTCTGATGGTGGGGAGCAGGACAAAGGCGGTTGCGACGTAATGCTAGGGTGGTGGCGGTGGTGATGAGGGTCAGCACAGTATGATGTAGAGTACTATGTAGCACACGTCTTTTTTTGTCTATGAAGATCTGCCTGCAGAAACTTTTTATATATATATTATATATATATAGGGATATATATATTTTATATATATATATATATATATATATAAAAATTATAAAAATATATATATAATATATATAAAAATATATATATATATATAATTTATGTAACGGTTGAATTGTATGCGAGGAATTTGTCCTCTGATAAAACGAACTATTAATATTTTTTAAGCTTCTGTCCTTCGGGGTAGAAATAATAGTAAATCTAAAATTGCCGTAATGATTTTAAATTATAGTGAAAAAGAAGGTGTAGTGGGGGAAGGGTAAGGTGAATCTTAGGTTTTTTGGAAAACGGCCCTTTTACTAACCTTGAGGGTTAAAACAATGGCCCTTTAAGTCCCCTCCACCTCTAACACTCATGGTAACCCCTTTGTCAACCTTTCCTCACTCATTCTCTCCTTATGTCCACATAATTTCAACACATACGTTTTTGATTACCATACTTCTCTCTTACCCTATCATCAACTCCTTGATCAACTCTCCCCATGCCACATACTCTCCTTAAACATTTCGTTTTCAACACACTCACCCTATTCCACACACTTTCATCTATAACCCACGCCTCGCATCCCTGCAACGTAGAAGTGACTACTATACCTCGAAACGTACCCATTTCTGACCTTCCAGATAGCGATTTCTCTTTCCACACATTCCTTAATGCTTCCAGAACCTTCGCCACCTCGCTCGCCCTATAACTCACCTCCGTTTTTATTTTCCCATTCGCTGCCATGTCCACTTCAAGATATCGAAAACACCCAACGTCCTTCAATTTTTCTACATTCAAACACACACCGCAACTAACCAATTTCTTTCCATTGCTAAACCTAATCACATTACTTTTTTTTAACATTCACTCTCAACTTTCTCCCTTCCCACACTCTCTCAAACTCAAACACCAAACTTCTGCAGTTTCTCACTAAATCTGCCACTGTAGCAGTGTCATCAGCAAACAGAAACTGACTCACCACCTCCAGGACCTCTCTCATTTCCTACACACTAAGCATTCCTGACCCTCTCTCCAAGACCCATCGTAACCTGGAACTATTCACCGTCTTTTCTACCTTCTCGCACACACGCCTTATCATCTTAAAAATCTATTGTCTTATATACATATATATATATATATATATATATATATATATATATATATATATATATATATATATATATATCCCTGGGGATAGGGGAGAAAGAATACTTCCCACGTATTCCCTGCGTGTCGTAGAAGGCGACTAAATGGGAAGGGAGCGGGGGGCTGGAAATCCTCCCCTCTCGTTTTTTTTTAATTTTCCAAAAGAAGAAACAGAGAAGGGGGCCAGGTGAGGATATTCCCTCAAAGGCCCAGTCCTCTGTTCTTAACGCTACCTCGCTATCGCGGGAAATGGCGAATAGTATGAAAAAAAAAAAAAAAAAAATATATATATATATATATATATATATATAAATATCTTATCTTACCTTCATGCTCCCCATTCGACCCCTTCACTACAAAGACCATAGGCCAGATGGTGTGAATATAAATAGTGATACATAAATACGGGTATGTTTGAAAAAATGAATATCAAATAAAAAAAAAGAGAGTACAGAAAGTCTTTCGATGGCTTGTGGGCGTTACTTCAGCAGCAGATTGCACCACCACCACCCATGTTCCACGACCACCACCGGGCCAGCCCCGATCACCCAGCCAAGTTATGCGATCAAAATAGAAATAAATTCCCTCGAAGCCTCTGTACGTCTGGAACGCCCGTTTAACCAAACATTTCACCGCGACGTGATCAAGAAAATGACATACACAGCAGATAAAGCGAACTTACCACCAGTTGGTCCAAAATTCTCGGCTTTCCACCATTAAATGGGAAACATGCTCGGAAATTGATAGACATAAGTCGGTACGACAGCCTCCTTTGAACATATTTCAACCACCAGAGCAACAAATGTTGACCACGACCACGGCAGTATACACCAAACTAATTGCTTTGACCACCTCCACATTCACACCCCACCCCCACCCCTCAATCCATCCTCTAAGAAATGTTATCTCCCATCCTCATCCCTTCCATGGCTCTGTCAGCCAGCCAGCTCTTAATCAATAAGTACTCTTTATATCAAGTCAGAATTATACGAAAAAAGAATCATGTCAGAATTACACACACACACACACACACACACACACACACACACACACACACACACACACACACACACACACACACATCTTTCGTAAACTACTAAAATCTGCATTTGTAGTTAGGTGAAGACGTCTTATGCATGTTTCACATATCTCAGAAAATCAAAGCAAAACAGAGCTTTCGATTACATAATAAAATCCGGATAAAAGTCATTAAGCTGTCAATTACAAGAAGTATTCTCCTCACTCTGATGGACACATACGTGTTGTCACTCTGAGTGATGGATACATACGTGTTGTTACTGACTGATGGACACATACGTGTTGTCATAAAGTCTTGTAAACTAGGCCGATTGGTCCTCAAGGAGAAATGGAAAGAAAATATAACGCAAGCCCTAACATGACAGAACAACAAGGGATTCTTAGACGTAAAAACAAAAAAATGTACAGATGACATACAGCAAAAACAACAGACCAAGAAACAGACATGAGCAGGTCACATTAATCCTGGATCAGATGGACGATGATGAACACGAAAAACATCAGAGTAACAACTAATTCCATGTCTTGTAAAAAAAAAGTAGACATTAAGTGATTTGGAGATATCAATAGATTTACACAATAATATTAACGGTAAAAATCACCAGCTGGAATAAGGCGGAACACTACCGTAGTTCGTGACATAGATTTACACAATAATATTAATGGCAAAAATCACCAGCTAGGAGAAGGTGGAACACGACCGTAGTTCGTGACATAGATTTACACAATAATATTAATGGCAAAAATCACCAGCTAGGAGAAGGCGGAACACTACCGCAGTTCGTGACATTTATTACAATAATATAACATTGAGAGAATGATGGATGAAGATTCCCGGGAGGGAAGGAGGGGAAAGGTGCGGTCCAGACGAAGATGTTAGAGAGAGGAAGAATAATAGTAGAAAATGAAGAGGGTATTGAGGTGGAGCACACTGTAACGGACGGTTGACGTGGGTGTGAGGCTGAGTGGCCAGGGTGAGCCCGGGAGAAGACGAGGCAGAGAGGAAGGGGAGTCGTCACAATACGGCTGCCACTTGTTTACGAGATGGATCATCGAGCAAGCGGAAGACGGTGGTGGCGTTGCTATGTAGAGGACAACCAGACCTTAGATTGGTAACTATGACCACAGCAGCGGATGGACTAATGCTTGTTACTACCGCAGTAGTTGGGGAGGGGGGAGGGGTGAAGGGTAGTTAGAGATGGGGGTGATTATCGGTTACGGGTTGAGACGGGGAGAGGAGTGTGGTAGTGAGGTTGTTGGTGATGTGGAGCGGAGAGAGGTGATATGAGGGAGGGAGAATATAATGGAAGAATGAAGGAGGGAGGTGGTATGAAGAAGAGGCAACAACGTAGGAGGACAAGGAGTGATCAAATCAGAAACTGTCATCCACAGTGAACAAAAACTGTCTTACCTGCACACGCAGTATCCGATCTGGGTAGGGCAGAGCCATAGCATGAACTGACGGGGACCATCACCTCTTTCTGTATCTCAATATTACTCCTCAGTGTTCAGTCTTCCCTCAGTTACAGCCAACTCTCCTCATCCGCACAAAGAGATCCACCCTCTCAACACGTTGCTCGTGACGTGGCAGCTCCTAGCGACTTCCTATATGATCTGCCGGGAGTATCGTGTCTGATTTGGTCGCCAGTAGTGTAGTTGCCCCGTGAGTGGAGGAGGATTTATTTCCTCCTGAGAAATTAACCTTTCCCAAAAAAAATCCAGATCCTCTTTCACGTAGCGCTGTGAAGGGTGTAGCCTGTGGTACACCAAGCTCCCTCGCTACGGCAGCACCAGAGAGCCCGCCTAGCTTCAGTCCTATACATTTTCCGATGAGGGTTAATTTTGCAAGTAGCTGATCCGCTTGGGCTGACGGTCTAAATTTGATGGTACTCCGTTACGCTTTGATACCAGAGCGTGGCGATAGTCCCCGTCAATAGTTCGGCTTGGGTTAATACAATACTTGAAACAACACTTTCGAACACAGTTTCGAACGGCAGGGTAAAACGGTCATGCTAGCTGAGGTAAGGGAGGAGGGTATATAGATGGCAAGGGGCAGTGGTGATCATTATGTTTTAGTGTTATCATATATTTAATTTTTTGAAATGCGGCAATATTGATTTAAGTGTAAAAAGGCCCTTGTATATGACCCAGTCAGTCGCCAGGGATATGCATAAGCTATTCAATCACCAACCCATCATCTATACAACAATTACTTTGTACGATGGAAACAATTCCATTGTTATTATCATAGTTTTCTTCCGGAAGTGTTGAGTAGCAGACCTGGCTAGCTTTCAGCAAGAGATTCACATTTGTAAACAATGCACTACTGGGCATGTGCTTCTTATTTATCTCAGCAAAAGTTGCTAAGTAAAAGCAAAAACCCGAGCACGTAGTCAAATCATTTTCTTACTAGATAATGAGGAAACCGTGTAAGGCGCGAGCCCCGGTAAAAGGGCAGGCGAGACAAGGGCAGCCCCTACGGCCCCTCTGGCAGTGTGGCCATCACCTGCACCGGACAGGTGTCGAGGACTTCCCTCCGTCAGGCGAGGAGGGAGCGCAGGCACTGGAACCCGAGACAATGCTCTAGAAGGGGAGGGTCTTGTTCACCTACCACACATTACTGTAAGACAAGAAGCCTGCTAGCGTAGACTGGAGGGATTTCTTCATCAAGATTTAATTAAGGGCAACAGCTTTTTGTTCTCTCTTTTTTTTGTGACGAGTGTATGGGTCGTCCCACTGCGGAAGTACGTGGGTGAAGGGAGGAAGCCACAGGGGTCTAGGTTTTCCTCTATTCATTTTTCCCTTCCCAGTGGAGCAAGACACTGTTTTTGCTATTTTTTTCCCCCAACAATCAAGGTGTTGAGCTATTCCTTCATTTTGGGGCCGACTGACTTGAATATGTCCAGACACCTTTTATTCTATTCATTTCGGGGGGTTTCGGTTCTCATACTTTCAGAGGTCAAGCCCAAAAACGTATATTTGGGGCTGCCGCTCCTTACATTCTCAGTCAAGACGAATCACTGCACACATATACTTTTTCACAAGCCCTATACAGTGCGCGTAATGAATTTGTAATTTGAGATATTTCTACAGTTCTCCAGAGGTCAAAATTCGCTGTTGTTTGTGAGAAAGGCACTACTTCAAAATTGGCCAAAGCTTCAGTGGAACAACCAATCACACACACACACACACACACACACACACACACACACACACACACTATACATGTGGCCTATGGCCTGAAGTATTACAAGCAAAACTTCAAGTAATAGATACACTGAAGACTTGATATATGAGGCACTTTTCAAAAGGTTCATTCGAAACCGATTTCCCCATTGTACTATGATATTTGCATGGATACTCCTATCATTATGGTTATGTTCTTCGTGTAAGCAGGATACTGACAAATATTCATCATCCATCAGCGGTAACGTTGGACGATATTCATATCAATATCCTTACCATCTCTTTCCGACGAGTCTTCGTTCGAATCACATCGCTTCACTGCCAGGTCCAATGTGTGTGTTGGTGAGACGGTCGGCGCAGTGACCTGCCGTCCAGGAAGGCTGCAATGGGCCTCCGCCCTCCACCACGAGTGTCTCACGAAATTCTGAGCAGAGCTGTACATGTTTATAAGCACTTGATGCATCCTATATAAATGCTTAGAGAGATTGATACAACTGATCAGTAAATGGATTCTAGTTAATTCTTCTTCAGTCGAAATGCATGTTTAGCAGTCAGCACTAATAAGCTTACAAATCTCTAATTCATATTGGCTGGGGGAAATTTCCAGCCAGATTTTAGTGCGTAATGTTTTATGCTACAACCGTTAACCTATTCATAATTAATAAAGTCCAATTCAACATCTAGCTGCTATGCCTTATAATCTACCGTGGACACCCCCGCGTAGTCCTTAAGACGTCGATAGCAATTTCAAACGACCAGTGCTTTACCCAAAAGAAACATACCGTTTTCATAATTTCTGAGAATACCTGAATGTGTATGCATCAATTTCTGGGGACCTAGGTCCTGATACAACACTCAACGTACATGACAACCCCATGAAACTATAAACAAGGCCTAACTGGAGATGACGAACG
The DNA here is from genome assembly GCF_036320965.1 of Panulirus ornatus. Classification (NCBI taxonomy): domain Eukaryota; kingdom Metazoa; phylum Arthropoda; class Malacostraca; order Decapoda; family Palinuridae; genus Panulirus; species Panulirus ornatus. The sequence goes on from NC_092232.1 coordinate 21,419,243, forward strand.
GTGATACCGGGAGGAAACTTATTTCCAACAAGAAAATCCTTAGAAGATGTCAACAGAACGGACCGACTGTCTTGCAGGTAACCACCCGCCCAAAATAACCCTAAAATTACAATGTAGTGACACCCAGACTATTTACCTCCCTTATAATGAAGACACACGAATCTAGTGGCACAGAATTACTTCCATGAAAACTCGGCCAATCAGGCTACTTCATCTCACAAGGAATGTCGAGATTGCTGGACGTTTAAGAACTTTTTCTTGCACGTCAGTGACCAGGTTTTGTCTGATGAACGCAAACGAATTTCTCAAAATAATCATTCAAATATAATCCGCAAGTTTACGTGTAATAATTGCAGCTGCTCTGTATACCTACCGGATATAATGCACAGGGGATTAGAGATTTACAAAAAGGAAATATAAGAAATGCTAGGCCTACATTGCAAAAATTATAACACAAAGCTTGGTTTCGGGGGTGAGGTGTGTATATTCTCAAAAGTATGAACCAGTGTAAGTAGTGGTGAGGTCTGGCATATCTTATCCACATTTTATGGCCGTTCTGACCCAAGATAACAAAAATAGATTCATGCTACCTGAAAAGGCCAACCTTTGCATTATGACTCTCTCTACATACACTTGTGCCAAGCCTTAGCAAAACTGGCTGAAATGTTACAAAAAAAAAGTAATTATTGGCATCTTGGACCTCTAAAGAACTCAGTGATGATTGTCACAGATTTGTCATCGGTATTGATAATCGACACGGCATGTGGAAAGGCATCACCGTGCAAAATCTCATGAAGAAAGGCTGAATGTAGTCAAAGGTAAAAAAGAATTATTTTTAGTGATCTTTGGCCACTGCAGAATAGAAAAAAAGAATCGCGTTTGCTACACGCATAGTGTAAAAAGTTTTTGTGCTAATTTTCATGACTTTACTGAAATATGAGGAAGCTATGGAAAAAATAAATCTACTAAACTTTTAGAGTCCAAAGGTAACTGGTTCAAATTATAAAATTATCCCATTGTTTGTACTGTATGGGTTTGTAGACAAGTATATAGGGCTTCGTCTCGACTGATCGAGATTAATAAACAGTATTCTAAAATGTGTTTTTGGGTTGTTTAACCTATATACCAATTAGAATCCCTAAATGAAAAGTAAATGTACCCGGACTAAATTCCTTATCTCTTATACTATTAACCTATCAACTTACTGATATATGCTCTCCGCTTCCTCTGCATCCTACCAAAGTCTTGTTTATGGGAATTTGAAACGAAATCTCAAGAGACAGTCCTACATAAGTATTGTAAACTCTAAGTAAGAGGATGACAAAATCCCTCAGCCTAACCTTACCTAAATTCACCTACCTTAATCAAACCTTACTCAGCCAAACCTTATATAACGTAGTATAACACCCTAACCAAACCTTTCATTACTAGCATAACAACCAAGCCAAACCTTACATAACCTAGTTTAACAACCTACCCAAAAATTACATAACCTAGTTTAACAACCTACCCTGTCCTTACATACCCTTGTCTATCTTAACCTAGCCATTCCTTACATAACCTAGTTTAACTTAACCTAGTCAAATTCCCCTCCTCCCCCTTAACAAAAACAAATCTTACATGGTAAAGGTTGTTTTCCCAACGGCATACTTAGAAGAAATAGACGAAAATCATCACAATATAGGAACCTTAACACTAAAATAGACGTGTGTCGATTACGTAAACAATAAAGTCACACAAGGATAAGTTCTCCCTTAAGGTGGGCAGGGCGTTAAGGCAGAAAATATGGGGTAAAAATCTAGGTAAGAAGAAATACAACACAAAACATAGAAAGATAACCTAACCGAACAGTTAGAGTGTAAAGACAGGAGTCCTATCATGCTGAGGAGAGTGCACTTCCGTGGCGAACTTCAAATATTGGCGATACCTATCAGCTTATATCATGATCATCTCACAAGGCTCTGTTTATCCTCTATGTACGCTCTATTCCTAAATCCACGAAGTTATGTGTAAAATTCACAGTTTTATGGACATAACTATGCTCACTCAACTTCCTCTAAGTGGACCAGGAATCAGTAATATCAGTAATTTCACGTAACACATACTTTATGCTCATGATGTTCACGAGTAATTTAACTATGATCAGGAAAAAAGAAAATGATCATCCCCTTCCAATCCAATCTTCCAATCACCTGCTTTCCCTCAGATGGTCGTCTCTCACTGTTCTTTCCCTTTAAAAACTTCTTTTATCTCAGCACTTTCTCCAGGAAATTCCCTTTAAAAACTTCTTTTATCTCAGCACTTTCTTCAGGAACCAATTTTTCTCTGATGAGAAGAGTGCGCTAAACAATGACAGGAAATATTTATCACTGGCAGTCTACAGATATTTGAGCTGAACATTAATATATAGAGAAATATATCAACAGCAATAGTTTGTCAACTTTTGAACAAGAGAATTTAAAGATACTTACATTACTGAGCACTCCTTACCACTCGGTACAGACACCTCTATCTTGATTTCTCTCCTGTCACAACGAAATAATATCTTTCGCTTCGATGCAAGTTCTGATTAGCACTTTGGGCAAATAAACATAGGCAAATCAATTTACTTTTTACTTAACAATTTTTCATTTATAACCCTGCCCGCTTTAGGAAAACTTAAAACTGATGGTTAGATGAGCAACACGGAAAACTTACCCTAAATCAACTGTACACATGGCAAGGGATCCGTCGATACCAAATTCGTTGAATTCTATCGTCCGTTTTTTTTTTTTTATGACAATTACTTTTTAAATATATTTTCACAGTTCTTGCATTTGTTTCATAATGATATCTACTGTAGCAACGCTGAGGACAATATCCTCCATGAAACCTAGTCTAGGCTGCGAGATACAGATAACGAAGGCAAAAAAAATACCACAAACAGACCTTATTTTATTCTCTATATGGTACTCTACTATTACAAAACAATCTTAGTTATACTGTACAATCTCTGTCACCGCGTCATTATAGGTAAGACTTTCCTTTTATCTAATGTAACGTTGTCTTAAGTGGAAATCAACCTTAATCGAATCTCTTCCCAACCTTCTGGTATCATCCGTTTATCAATTATGTTGACAGAAATAGTCTTTACTGTGTACTTTTGTGTGTTGCTTGAGGTTACATCTTAGGTCTATCCAAATCCATGTTGTAGAGGTATGAAATTAAAAAAGAACATCATTCTATCCATGACAATATCATAATAAGCTACATATTGACTGACATACCTGAACAACATCAAGATTACAAGTTTAGATGTGTACATTTACATGTGGTTTGACGTAGTAATCTTGATCAACGGAATGGTATTCGTCAGTATCAAAAGATTCCTCGTTGATCTTGGGAAAAAGCAGGACGCTTTATTAACTTCATTTACCTACGTGTGTTGTGACCTTACTCTTTTCAAACGCACCATTATTAACGTTTTCCTATCTACGGAGGGACATATTGTTTTTGTTAGTTTCTTTGACCGAAGTCAAGGTTTTCCGCTATTCCGTCAAAGGGAAGCCATAAGACTTATTTCATCATTTCATCTGTTTATTCAGGTCTGTTACTGGAATTCATGGACTGATGGTCATAAAGGCCAAACACTTTACCTTAGATTACTGTTCCGAACAATTTTAATCGAGATTAATTACAGTCTATATATAACATTATAAAAGCCCCATACAATGCACGCAGAATTCATAAGGAATTTGAGTCATACCTAACTATAAGGGTCATAGCTCACTAAAAATGACTTTAGGGGGAATGCCATTACTTGCCCATTTTTAAGACTGTTCATGAAATATGACACATATCTTTTACACGCCCATTTGACCTTATTTTGTTATTTCTGAGGTGTCAAAGGTCACCCAACATTTAATTATCATTTTGTCATTTCTCCGCCATACTTCTGCCAGTGGTATTGAAATGTTGTACGAAATCGTCTTTCAACATACCCTACTTAGTGCCTATGACAAATTTCATGATAGTTTTTTTTTACGTTACCGTTCAAAGATCACCACTGATTCATTATATCTTAAGAACCACAGTTGAGGAGACTTAGTAACTGACATATCATCTTAGTGATCTTCAGCCTTGGCACAGGGAAAAATATAGACGCAGACGGAGAGATATTTCATTGCATTCTTTTCTGCTCATTTAATATATATATATATATATATATATATATATATATATATATATATATATATATATATATATATATATTTCTTCACTCTTGTAATCATAAATGATGGGCAGTTGTGTCAGAAATTAGGAATAACGTCTGTAAGCCTGCCAACAACCTGACACGAATTTCAGTTCCCAGTTTATGATCTCTTCATGCGCTCCAGTCCACCCCGTTTACAGGTCAGACTTGGGATGTCACACGTCGACGGTTTGGTGACCTCTATCGGCCCCATATCACACTTACTGTCATGTTTATTACCTTCACATCAAAAGGATTGACATCATATGATCCCGTATAACCTTGGGCGAGGCCCGAACTGAAGTTGCTCTCTCACCTGTGCTATAAAATCCTACTGCATGTAGCTGTGGCTGGAGAATGGATGTGAGAGAATGCCGCCTTTCTTCTGTTCCTTGCACTACCACACTAACGCGGAAAATGGCGATCAAGTATGAAAAAATATTTTTTATCTGATTATATATATATATATATATATATATATATATATATATATATATATATATATATATATATAAATATATATAATGAAAGCAATTCGCTGAGGCGTAAACTGCAGTAAAGGATGCCATGGCTTCAGAGACTATTTCAAAACGTTATGACATCTCTCTCCCTGATCCCTGCCAATTTTACGGTCACAAGCACACATACAGGCGTGACCCACCTCACAACCCCGACACCCACGGGAATTTTCAAGTTGATATTCACCTTTACAAATCTTCTACTTAAAAACGGGAATAACGGTCGAGAATTGTTGATTCTTGTACAAAATTAATCCGACTTGTATATACATTCCTTGATGCAGCTGTTTAACTTTCACACCAGTTTGAAACAGTTAAAATCATTGCTGTTGTTATAATTTCTAACATATATACATCCCCGCACTTCTCTTTCAATTTGATGCTAAGCTCTTTACCTAAATCCCTCTCCCGTATTAATCATTCATATACATATATATACTGATACCACTATCACATTTGATACCTTTTACACTTGACATATGCACATCTGTCTTTCTCACGAGGATTAAGTGATAATCTGTATCCTATTCACGGCATTTTGAGATCCATATATAGCCTATCAATCATACCTCCTTTGAAACAGCTATTCTTCACCTGGATTCTTTTTTTTTTTTATCATATGTATTGCAGTAATCTCATTGCTAATGGTGGCGAACATAACTTCTTTCGTTTGAAGGAAACACAAGAAGCTCTTGCAAGCCACTAAAGGTATGAAAGAAATTCAGAGATCAACAGGCCACTGATTCATTTCGAAGCTACGATAGTGGGAAATGTCAGGACATCACAGATGAGTGTGGTCAGAATAAAAAGGTATACAGACGTTACATAGAGAAATTCCTGTGAACTTTTCATGTAACTAAAGAAGCGCAAACAATATCAGTCGTGGACTTTACGCGAAATGTTTATAAAGTCTTGGTGATTTCCCTACTACTTCCAGTATCGGGGAAATTAAGACTCCCTAGGAGTGAGAACTGACATTGCTAATATATTACCCGCGGTTGTCGTAACATCCCTACGCACAATGAATATATTTAATGAAATCACCTGTAGGCACAGTACAGGAGAGGAGTTTTACGCTCCCATGGGGTTACCTTCCCGTGAGATGTACGTTGTGTACCATGCGTCTCCATAAATGTTCTGTCTACCGCACTCCAGTCTTCGGCTAGTGATTCAAGTTCAACACTTTTCCCTCTCCTGCTCCTCATACTCGTTCTCTCTCTTACTGAACAGATTGCCTCATTCGGACCTTTACAATTCTTGGAATGAGAAGTAGTAACCTGTTTAGATCTAATAGTGTTAAAAGGCAATTGTCCTTCATATCTCTTTCCAAGCATAGGTGTAAGTTCAGAGAAACATTCTTTCAGTGCAGGGAATGGATGCCATCAGGACCATAAGCCTAGCTTGGGTAGGTCCGGAGAGGGAAACGTTTTTCGGAAACCTCGAAAAGAGATTATGGGGAGGGGCATAGGATTAGTAAGAGGAGCACCAGAGGGTGCAAGAATGTTAGTCACCTTAGGTAGAGTCGGAAGAGAAACGGGAACCAAAGAGAGTTGCTTTGTTTATGGGAGAGACAGCTATAGTACCGTCCCCGGGAAGGTAAGTCAGCAGCCGGTAACAAACTGGTCCTATTGTTCGTTATGCCAAGTGTGCTATAGAAGGTATTACGGTATTACACCACAACAGACGGCCTAAAGACGGCGTCATCCCACCGCTCAGTGTACCTTACCTCACCAAGAAACAAGCGAAATCGATGCACATTAGTCCATTGCCAGATTAATTATTTTTGTTAATGGGGTGTCATTATATATGATAGGGATCCATCCTATTATTCTCATACAGAATATAGAAACCGTATTTCTAGTTGCATGTTGATTACGTTTTTCAAGCAACTGCAAACGGTACTGCCTGTAAAAGTTGCTATATCATTGGTTGAAGTCATAAAACCCCTGAGCACCCCTGAGCACGACCGTACAAGCCCTTAGGCTCGACGGTACCTACAATCCTCGAGAATGATGACCTTGCTTGACCTGATGCTTAAGATTCAGGTCAAAAGCCAGGTCGTCATGCCCGAGGCTGTACCGTCCAACTCAACACACACGAGAGGTTTGGTAGAGTATCTTTCATGTCTGCATCATTACGAAACAACTTCCAGCAGCACGGTAACTCAAAAATCATTTTGTAAGTAAACAACAAGAATCATGCAAGGATAAACAAAAATATTGGACCCACACGAAATATATATAAGGCTTGATTATCTATTTGATTATCTATGTGTACAGTACGGGGAGGGTGTTTTACACGCGAGGGGCCCCATCTCGCGAACTTCATTATCATACAGCTTCTTAGATTTCTGAAAGCTGTTCACGTTAACGTTGTCATGATTCGGTTCATCCCTCACGTTCATTTCTTTACATATTTTCTGATAAGTTTCCTGCATGACATCATGTGGTGGCATCGGTTGCTCTATCTTAGCATCCTTTTCTGACTGCTGACGTCATCAAACTGGTTTACAAGTTCAGAAATTGTGCTCAAGTTACTTCTTGCTCTTCTTTCTTCTACGGTAGACAAATTCTTGGTCTCCAGCCTCTCATTGCAGTTCAGACCTCTTCATCCTGGCACCATTTTTGATGACCTCTGTCTTGTATTTTTTTTTATTTTTCATTCTCTTCTTTTCGTGCGTGTGTGTGTGTGTGTGTGTGTGTGTGTGTGTGTGTTTAGGTGCAGTGAAGAACCATGAGAAGCATATTGTAATTTTGTCCCCAACACAGAATGTTAACAGTTCGCTTAATACTTCCTACTCCACATTGTTCAGTGTAGCTGGAATGTTCTCCAGCAGACAGTTTGTCTCCTTTTCTATACTTGGGCAAAGCTCTGTCGACAGGGCTGGGGCAATGTCGACTCCCAAGTCCCTCTCTCACATAGATTCCAGCAGCTTATTTGCTAGATTATTGAGGCGATCTTTCGCTGTGTAGTTGACCAGAGTTAGCTTTTGTCTCGGTCCCCTTGTAAGTTGACGAAATCCTCCTCACTTTTCCCCTTCCTCGAGATCTTAGGAATCAGATTCTTCTGCAAAGTTATTTACATAAATCATGAAGAGCAACGGTCCTAGAACTGAACCCTGCGGCGCACCACTCGTCATTCTAATCCAGTTTGAGTGGACTCCTTCGTTTAACGATGGTCAGGTGGAGTAAGGAGTGGCTGTCTTGTATCTGACGGTTAACTCCTTCGTTTAACGACGGTCAGGTGGAGTAAGGAGTGGCTGTCTTGTATCTGACGGTTAACTCCTTCGTTTAACGACGGTCAGGTGGAGTAAGGAGTGGCTGTCTTGTATCTGACGGTTAACTCCTTCGTTTAACGACGGTCAGGCGGAGTAAGGAGTGGCTGTCTTGTATCTGACGGTTACTACACTTACTTTATCATTAGTCAAATCCTTAAATGTGCTCTCTGTGCTCAGACTGAGTTATTAGACCTTCAGGTTGATAGTCGTGTATTAATTTTGTACACAACCGCTGTATCGATAGCCGAATTTTCTCTTGTTATACGACCGTTGTGGGAATAGTCGAGTATCGGGAATGGCTATACGGTCGTAGCAACAACATAGGTGGAATGTCAACCAGTACTGTCCTCATTAGGAGAGTCAATTTAACTATAAGTGTTATCTATTGAACCATAAGAAAATAGTTTCATCAGATAATGATTAGACTAGTTTTATTTTAAACTGTTATGGCACAGTGGTTGTGGTAGGGAGTAATGTTTTGTGCTGAGGTAACGGGTGTGGTAAGAGAGTGGTTGTCAGGTCATGGTTATATTGTGGTAATGACTGAGGTAATGAGGCTAATGGTTTTCTCAGATAATGTTGCTGACAGACAGGAGGGAGAGAGAGAGAGAGAGAGAGAGAGAGAGAGAGAGAGAGAGAGAGAGAGAGAGAGAGAGAGAGAGAGAGAGAGAGAGAGAGAGAGTCAGTTGTGAGGGCGGCGGGAGGTGGTGCAACAGGTGACACACAGTCTTAGGTCCTTCTCCCTCAACTCCAGCTATCGAGACGGGAGAACCATCAGTGGTGCGTTACGATGGACGTTGACGCCCTCCACGGAACGTTAACACTTCCCTTAATGCTGGGATAAAACCCCTGACGTCACCAGAGTGAGGGCGGGACTCCTTAACCTCCTACCAGTAGGGCGACAGTACCACTTGTGGCAACGGACATCAACTGTGTTGAGGAGGAGGAAGCAACTGGGACAATACATAAGAGGAACTGGCATAAAATACTGGGATATTTTCCCGCGTTAGCGAAGTAGAACGGGTGACAGAACCTTAGAGGGAAAACTTCTCACTTGGCTCCCTTCTCTGTCCCTTCTTTTAGAAAAGTGAAAACTGGAAGGGAGGATTTCCAGTCCCCGCTCCCTCCCCTTCTAGTCGCCTTTTATGATACACAGGGAATACGTGGGAAATATTCTTTTTCCCCTATCCCCAGGAATTATACATATATATATATATATATATATATATATATATATATATATATATATATATATATATATCTTTCTTTTTTTTCTTTCAAACTATTCGCCATTTCCCGCATTAGCGAGGTAGCGTTAAGAACAGAGGACTGGGCCTTTGAGGGAATACCCTCACCTGGCCCAATTCTCTGTTCCTTCTTTTGGAAAATTAAAAAAAAAAAAATATATATATATATATATATATATATATATATATATATATATATATATATATATATATATATATTCGTTTATCACAAAAACACAAAAAGGAAATGAGAAAGAAGTGTGAGGGAATTTTCATGTATTACATCCTCAGATCGAACAACAAAATTTAAGCACATTAGACATTTATATACAAAGCATGCACAGGTTTAGGTAAGGTCTTGTGACCTGACCTGACCCAAAATTAACCATGAGTCAATTGGATAAATGAATTCAGGAAATCAGGTCAGTGATTAATCTACCTAAAATGTTCATAGCCCAAGTTAACTTTTTTCATCTATAAGTACTTGAGAATATATATATATATTTTTTTCCTTTCAAACTATTCGCCATTTCCCGCGTTAGCGAGGTAGCGTTAAGAACAGAGAACTGGGCCTTTGAGGGAATATCCTCACCTGGCCCCCTTCTCTGTTCCTTCTTTTAGAAAATTGAAAAAAAATAATGAGAGGGGAGGATTTCCAGCCCCCCCGCTCCCTCCCCTTTTAGTCGCCTTCTACGACACGCAGGGAATACGTGGGAAGTATTCTTTCTCCCCTATCCCCAGGGATATGTATGTATATATATATATATATATATATATATATATATATATATATATATATATATATATATATATATATATATATATATATATATATATATATATATATATATGTGTGTGTGTGTGTGTGTGTGTGTGTGTGTGTGTGTGTGGCTTTACATCTTTTCTTTCGAGAACACAGCTCGTGTTAACAGAAGGAAAGACATACGTCTAATATGTATTGTCACCACACGTACTTTTATACTGGAGGAAAACACGACTTTCCTGGCAGCTTATAACACTATGTCGATGTTGCCAACAGCGTGTGACCCACTCACACCAACATAAAGCTTGACCATTACGAGTGATGAAAAACATGTCACCAGTCACTTGCTGAGGTGTTATCTCTTGATAATATTACTCTTAACATTATTGTGACGCGTCACAACGACATGAATATCAAGTCTTTGACGTTCAAAATATCATTGAAATTTCCATGAAATGATAATTCAAGTGTTTAAGCACATTTTTCCTCTACGATTTACGTATTTTCTTTTATTTTCTTTCATCTTCTTTCTTGTTATCTTCAGACAATAACCTTAATTCAACAACAAGTGTAGTCAAATATTGCCGTGAATCGAGTAGAATTATGAAGCATTGACCTTTATTGAACAGTTGGGATTAATCAGGTATCTGTCCCAGCAGTTTATGACCTTATACCCTCTTTGAAAAACGAAGTTCTCTCTTTCCTTCAAAACTCTGAGACTATTCTACCTCTTCACTTGTCTTGTTCATGAAAGATGCCTTCGACAGAGGAAGATCTCCAACGCGCATGACTGGAAATCTGGAAAAGTTTATACAGTATATTCTGGGGTCACTCACTAAGTCAGTCTCTGGGATCATCTCAGCTATCTCTGGGTTCGTCTCTCCAGCCAGTCTCTGGTTTCACTCACTCAGCCAGTCACTGGGCTCATCTCCCCAGTCAGTCTGTGGGTCATCCCCTTCAGCCAGTCTCTGGAGGTCACTCATAAGGTCAGCCTCACAATCAGACGTGGTTCAGGTTGAAGGTGGAAAATATTCGCTCAATTGAGACAAAGGTGACACGATGGACAGGTGTGAATTTTATGGACTTGGAGGTCAGTTGTCAAGAACACAGCTCTTCTTCCTCCTCCTTCCTTTCTTCATCATCATCATCATCTTCTTCTTCTTCTTCTTCTTCTTCTTCTTCTTCTTCTTCTTCTTCTTCTTCTTCTTCTTTTTCTTCTTCTTCTTCTTCTACTACTACTACTACTACTACTTTTCTTCTTCTTCTTCTTCTTTTCTTCTTCTTCTACTACTACTACTACTACTACTATTACTACTACTGCTACTACTACTACTACTTTTCTTCTTCTTCTTCTTCTTCTTCTTCTTCTTCTTCTTCTTCTTCTACTACTACTACTACTACTACTACTACTACTACTACTACCACAACTACTACTACTACTTCTACTACCACTTTTCTTCTTCGTCTTCCTTTTCTGACCCTAACGTTTAACTTTTTGATTCGTTTTCATCAGCAGTACAGAACATCACTTTTCTTTGTCTATATCATCATTTCTGTGCAGCAGAAATACATGACCTTCTATATGTCTGCCTCGGGCAAGTGGATTTCCAGCAGCTAGAGCATTAACCCAGTCCCCCCCCCCCCCCCCACGACCCCTGGCACCGGTGTCAGAACTTTCCCAAGACGCCCTGAGTGACACTGGTAAGCTCCTGGGTGCGGAGAGTCAACCACTGATGAGGTCAGTGTCCTGATGATGCCCAGGAGAGGCACTACCATATCCCGGATCTAGTGTCATTACAGCCACACGTGAACGAACTCTCTGAGGGCCGCTTCATCTTCCAACACCTTATTACGGACATGAGACCATCTTCAGCTGCTGCAGGAGACGACCTTCCTGACTTCTGATTCCATTATTCAGTGGATGTCTATCATACTGATTTTGATATTTTCTTATCGTATTTTTTCTTTTATGTAAGCTGAGACGGCACGGGCAGCTGAGGCACTAATCAAGGCCATCCCATTAGCGCTCTCTCTCTCTCTCTCTCTCTCTCTCTCTCTCTCTCTCTCTCTCTCTCTCTCTCTCTCTCTCTCTATATATATATATATATATATATATATATATATATATATATATAGACCCCGTTGCTAACCAACGTGAGACGAAGGGTATTCGAGTACATAGTATTCGTATAGTCATTTCTCTATTCGGGGCGATCATAGCCTAGCGGTAGCGCTCCTGCCTGTTACGTAGGAGTCCCTAGTTCGGTCCTGGCTGTTGGAGGTTTGTATGATACATATATATCATTATTATTATTATTTTGCTTTGTCGCTGTCTCCCGCGTTTGCGAGGTAGCGCAAGGAAATAGACGAAAGAAATGGCCCAACCCACCCCCATACACATGTATATACATACACGTCCACACACGCAAATATACATACCCATACATCTAAATGTACACACATATATACACACACAGACACATACATATATACACATGCACACAATTCACATTGTCTGCCTTCATTCATTCCCATCGCCACCTCGCCACACATGGAATAACATCCCCCTCGCCCCTCATGTGTGCGAGGTAGCGCTAGGAAAAGACAACAAAGCCCCCAATCGTTCACACTCAGTCTCTAGCTGTCATGCAATAACGCCCGAAACCACAGCTCCCTTTCCACATCCAGGCCCCACAGAACTTTCCATGGTTTGCCCCAGACGCTTCACATACCCTGATTCAATCCATTGACAGCACGTCGACCCCGGTATACCACATCGATCCAATTCACTCTATTCCTTGCCCGCCTTTCGCCCTCCTGCATGTTCAGGCCCCGATCACTCAAAATCTTTTTCACTCCATCTTTCCACCTCCAATTTGGTCTTCCACTTCTCCTCGTTCCCTCCACCTCCGACACATATATCTCTTGGTCAATCTCTCCTCACTCATTCTCTCCATGATATATATATATATATATATATATATATATATATATATATATATATATATATATATATATATATATATATATATATATATTTCATACTATTCGCTATTTCCCGCGTTTGCGAGGTAGCGTTAAGAACAGAGGACTGGGCCTCAGAGGGAAAATCCCCACCTAGCCCCCCTCTCCGTTCCTTCCTTTGGGAAAAAAAAAAAAAAAAACCGAGAGGGGAGAATTTCCAGCCACCCGCTCCCTCCCCTTTTAGTCGCCTTCTACGACACGCAGGGAATACGTGGGAAGTATTCTTTCTCCCCTATCCCCTAACGCGGGAAATGGCGAATAGTTTGAAAAAAAAAAAATATATATATATATATTTCTCCCCTATCCTTGGGGATAGGGGAGAAAGAATACTTCCCACGTATTCCCTGCGTGTCGTAGAAGGCGACTAAAAGGGGAGGGAGCGGGTGGCTGGAAATCCTCCCCTTTCTTTTTTTTTTTTTTAATTTTCCAAAAGAAGGAACAGAGAATGGGGTCAGGTGAGGATATTCCCTCTAAGGCCCAGTTCTCTGTTCTTAACGCTACCTCGCTAACGCGGGAAATGGCAAATAGTATGAAAAAAAAAAAAAAAAAAAAAATATATATATATATATATATATATATATATATATATATATATATATATATATATATATATATATATATACATATATATACATATATATATATATATATATATATATATATATATATATATATATATATATATATATATATATATATATATATATATATATATATATATATATATATATATATGACAACTGACAGATAAACAACATTGTTTTTGCAGATGATTTCATCATTCCAGATAAACTAATGACACTTTCCTCCCTCACTGAACGTTAGAAACTAATATCTGGAACAATTGCGTCTGGTTGATACTTTTATCCTATAAAGCCAGCGAGCAAATAATGAAAACGGGGAAGGTGTTCGTTCGTGTGGCTATCTACTGATTACAGATCATACAGGTGTGTTGATCAACAGTAGAGGCGTGGTCGTGACGACGTAGATGTACTGGTGACAAGTACTGCTGCTATCATGACGTTATCTGGATGTGGTGACGACAGTAACAGCGGAGGTTGGTGGTGACAGATAATATAGGGATACTGTTCACGTGTAACAGACGCAAGTGATATCGTTACGGATAACATAAGAAGGTTTGATTGATGACAATGAATCTGGTAAACACAACGTTACGACCACTAAGGATTATGATTTGGCTTTTGACCTGACTTTAAGAGTCATGTGAAAGGTCAGGCCATCGTGCGAAAGGTTCCTGCCGTCATGCACGAGGGATTAATGATGGTCTGGTGTAATGTGGTGTGGTGTGGTGTGGTGGTGTGGTGTGATGTGGTGCGGTGTGGAGTGGTGTGGGGTGGTGTGGTATAGTGTGGTGTGGCGTGATGTGGTGTGGTGTGGTGTGGTGTGCTCTGGTGTGTGGTGAGCACATCATACTGGTGTCATGGTCGTAACTGAAGTGAGTCTGTTGTTGGCAGTGATGCTGTAACACATGTGGTTGACACACTGCACGTGTAGTTTTCTGGCTTCCAAGTGTAAAGTATACATTTACTAATATGTTTGATTCTTATAAGTAATATTGCTGTGGTGGAGACAAGAAGTGGTTTGACGGTTATAAATATACAAGTGTGGTATGACAAGTGATATACGTACTCTGGTACGAAACATTGCAGGTCTGTTGGTTGACTAGTAAAGGTTGTGTGATGGTGAAAATGAGTGATGTTTGTGAGGTGTTCACAGGTACCAATGACTCGTCTTGTTAAGTGATTCAGATGTACAACGTCATATAGCTCTGGTGGCATTAAGTAGTGCATGTGAAGTGAGGCAAGACCATTACACTGATAGGGAGATAACTAGAGATGGAAAACAGTGACTCCTGGGACTACAGGTGTGGTCTCGATGTGGGACGAAATCGAAGACAATTGTTGTGGCGGGTCGTGATGTGGAGTGTGCCTGGGGTAGTGTGTCCCTGCTACTGCTGGTCCTGTGACGCCATCAAGGACCACCTCACACCACCCACTACACTACTCGTGGCAGGAGGGGACAGCCATCAAGGACCACCTCACACCACCCACTACACTATTCGTGGCAAGGGGGGACAGCCATCAAGGACCACCTCACACCACCCACTACACTACTCGTGGCAGGGGTGGAGGGGGAGAGACAGCAATCAAGGACCACCTCACACCACCCTCTACACTATCCATGGCAGGGGAACAGCCATCAAGGACCACCTCACACCACCCACTCTGAATTCGCCTGGCCCAGTAATGGCGACCCGTCCAACACCAGGTGATTTATGAGTGAGTGAACAGGTGTGTGTGTGTGTGTGTGTGTGTGTGTGGAGTGTTACGTGCGTGGGCGTGCAGGCGAGAGTGGCGCGGGCGGGCATGCGTGGCTCGGGAGTGTAGGGGATATAAGGCGCGGCAGGTATGTGTGGTCTCCACGTGGTCCCGCTCCCCCAGCACCGCTGCTCACAGCCTGGCCTCCTGCCCCTCCCGTGCGTCACCCAACATCCGTGACTGACTGACCCAGCCAACACTCACACTGACCCTCAGTGTCCCACCGACAGACCTACACTGTGTCAGTTGTCCGTAGGTCTTACGGGACGAGTCGTGTAATCCAGACTATATCTCACACGAGGACAATAGAACCGCTGGTACGCCAAGACCTATCATATACCTTAAGAACCATCAAGAAGGTGTTCTCAAGCCGCAGCTGAAGCCAAGGATCTGTCTCGAGAGGCAGAAGTCGCAGAAGAAGGTGGTGGTGGTACAGCCCTCCTGGTCGCTACCAGCAGCATGAGAAAGGTAAGAACGCAATTTTGTATCAAACATCTTTATAGTGATGATCATTTCCATCGCCCACGACCTGAGACACTTGAGTTAACTGATCCAAGATACCGGTCGAGGATTCGACATATCAGGGAAAGAGCTACACTATCGTCTTTTGATCATGACATTGGCTGATTGTCTGTCTTATTTCAACAGCTACTCTGTTTTGTTTACAACAAGGATGTCATCCATCATTATCGCGGGGGAAATGTACATGTTGCTCAGGTCATTTTGTCATTTTCTGAGCATCACACCACACACACACACACACACACACACACACGTGGGTGAGGATCGCCAAACCGCTCCCCACCTGGCGGGGAGAGGAGGTGATTGGGAGGGAGGAACAGTAGTTCAGGTTGGTCACGTGACGTCACGAACCCATCCACCAGAGGGCACCGTCCAACCAACCCTCGTTCCCTGACGCACCTCACCGCATAGAAATACCAACATCAGTTCGAACTGTTGTCAAACACTGAGCGACAGATTTATGAAAGAAATACGAGATTGATATCAACACCATATTGAAGCTGGCCTCCGCATTTTTATCCTAGTCCAGAAGCAAACGATCACTCGAAATACCGTCAGGTTAAAGATTGTCATCAATGTTTTGGTCTGAACAGGAGGGACGAGTAGTCAAGAAGGCTCCTCTCGCCTACTTTAACACCTACTTCATTCGTTGAGGAAGGCTCTCCTTCCTACTTTAACACCTACTTCATTCATTGAGGAAGGCTCTCTACTTTAACACCTACTTCATTCATTGAGGAAGGCTCTCCCTCCTACTTTAACACCTACTTCATTCATTGAGGAAGGCTCTCTACTTTAACACCTACTTCATTCATTGAGGAAGGCTCTCCCTCCTACTTTAACACCTACTTCATTCGTTGAGGAAGGCTCTCTACTTTAACACCTACTTCATTCATTGAGGAAGGCTCTCCTTCCTACTTTAACACCTACTTCATTCGTTGAGGAAGGCTCTCCTTCCTACTTTAACACCTACTTCATTCATTGAGGAAGGCTCTCCTTCCTACTTTAACACCTACTTCATTCATTGAGGAAGGCTCTCCTTCCTACTTTAACATCTACTTCATTCGTTGAGGAAGGCTCTCCCTCCTGCTTTAACATCTACTTCATTCGTTGAGGAAGGCTCTCCCTCCTGCTTTAACACCTACTTCATTCATTGAGGAAGGCTCTCCTTCCTACTTTAACATCTACTTCATTCGTTGAGGAAGGCTCTCCCTCCTACTTTAACATCTACTTCATTCGTTGAGGAAGGCTCTCCCTCCTGCTTTAACACCTACTTAAATCGTTGAGGAAGGCTCTCCCTCCTACTTTAACATCTACTTCATTCGTTGAGGAAGGCTCTCCCTCCTACTTTAACACCTACTTCATTCATTGAGGAAGGCTCTCCTTCCTACTTTAACATCTACTTCATTCGTTGAGGAAGGCTCTCCCTCCTACTTTAACATCTACTTCATTCGTTGAGGAAGGCTCTCCCTCCTGCTTTAACACCTACTTAAATCGTTGAGGAAGGCTCTCCCTCCTACTTTAACATCTACTTCATTCGTTGAGGAAGGCTCTCCCTCCTACTTTAACATCTACTTCATTCGTTGAGGAAGGCTCTCCCTCCTACTTTAACATCTACTTCATTCGTTGAGGAAGGCTCTCCCTCCTGCTTTAACACCTACTTCATTCATTGAGGAAGGCTCTCCTTCCTACTTTAACATCTACTTCATTCGTTGAGGAAGGCTCTCCCTCCTACTTTAACATCTACTTCATTCGTTGAGGAAGGCTCTCCCTCCTGCTTTAACACCTACTTAAATCGTTGAGGAAGGCTCTCCCTCCTACTTTAACATCTACTTCATTCGTTGAGGAAGGCTCTCCCTCCTACTTTAACACCTACTTCATTCATTGAGGAAGGCTCTCCTTCCTACTTTAACATCTACTTCATTCGTTGAGGAAGGCTCTCCCTCCTACTTTAACATCTACTTCATTCGTTGAGGAAGGCTCTCCCTCCTGCTTTAACACCTACTTAAATCGTTGAGGAAGGCTCTCCCTCCTACTTTAACATCTACTTCATTCGTTGAGGAAGGCTCTCCCTCCTACTTTAACATCTACTTCATTCGTTGAGGAAGGCTCTCCCTCCTGCTTTAACACCTACTTAAATCGTTGAGGAAGGCTCTCCCTCCTACTTTAACACCTAATTCATTCGCTGTCTCTATGTAATCAGTGTGTCATGCATCTAGGAAATCCTCATTAAAACTAACTTCATGAAAATGTAATTGTATACAACAAAATGTCCCCCCAAAGGCATGTTGAATGTGTGGTCCGACTGACGAGTGAATGTTCCCGCATGACACGAGGAACGTTCATGTGTAATTATCTATCTATCTGATTATCTATTAGCGCTGTACGGTGAAGGAGTTCTACAGTCACAGTGGGAGGGGGGGGGGCCCATCTCTTACAAGGTCTCTACTGTCACACACACGTCTTCTGAAACTCTGTATTTCCTCATCATTCACAAGTTTACCATTCACTTTCTTCCAGTGTTCCACCTTCCCGACATTAAGAAAGTACTTCTTCGCGTCCCTTATTACAAACTTGTTGTTCAATTTCCCGGGATGGTCTCTGGTTGTTCAATCGAATTTTTTTTTTTTTTCGAAAAAAAAATACTCACTGTTGACACCATTCATCTCGTTCAAAAATCTAGGGGAGTTGTGATCAAGTCGCCCCACACTCTTTCCTCTTACATGGAGGACAAATTCATGATCAGTCTTGCGTGTTGTGTTCGTGATAACCTTTTCGTCTTATGTGTACATTTCGGGGAAAGACCTTCATTTTCATCATACAAATTTTTCAACTATTTTCAACAATTTCTGCATCTGCTGCACTTGTACTAACGCGGGAGACAGCGACAAAGCAAAATAATATATATATATATATATATATATATATATATATATATATTATCCCTGGGGATAGGGGAGAAAGAATACTTCCCATGTATTCCCTGCGTGTCGTAAAAGGCGACTAAAAGAGAAGGGAGCGGGGGGCTGGAAATCCTCCCCTCTCATTTTTGATTTTCCAAAGGAAGGAACAGAGATGGGGGCCAAGTGGGGATTTCCCTCAAAGGCTCAGTCCTCTGTTCCTAAAGCTACCTCGCTACCGCGGGAAATGGCGAATAGTATGAAAAAAAAAAAAAAAAAAAAAAAAAAATATATATATATATATATATATATATATATATATATATATATATATATATATATATATCTTTCATTCATTCAAACCACTCGCCATTTCCCGCATTAGCGAGGTAGCGTTAAGAACAGAGGACTGGGCCTTTGAAGGAATACCCTCACCTGGCCCAATTCTCTGTTCCTTCTTTTGGAAAAAAAAAATATATATATATATATTCCACATCTCTTTTCCTAAACCATCCCTGAGCGTCCTGTGGTATCCTCCCTCGGTAATCGCTCCCTTACATTCTCACGGTACTGGTCGGTCATCAACAGTTGTCATAACCGATTCAACTTGAATATCGTGATCACGTCTCCCATCTCTCTCTCTCTCTCTCTCTCTCTCTCTCTCTCTCTCTCTCTCTCCCACTGTACGTATAGTCCGTGGCTGGTGACCTTACCCTCCTGTAGTGTTGCTCTCCTTCTGTAAGCACGATCTGTGTTGCTCGTCGTAGGCCATTCTACTTTGCGTATAAACTGGTACATACGCGTTTCCATACGTTGCAATCCATATACTTGGGGGTCAGTTTTGATAGTTTACTCTGGGGATAATGGGGGAAGGGGTGGATACAACCCATGTCTCTCGTGCGTGACCGAGATGGGAGCTGGGGGTTGAGGGCTGGTAATCCTCTCTTCCTGTAGGGGTAAAAACAGACGAACCTGAGCGAGGATTTCGTTTTCCTCGAGGTCTTACTCATGTGTCTAATCCTGAGGCTGTCTTAGGACGGTGAGAGAAGCAGGCCAGTGTTATCACTATTGGCTGTACTATTAATATAGTATTACCTCAGGGTCCCCCTTTTGAGGGGCTCCTGCAACTTCGAGGTTGAATTTCCACGCAGGAGCGAGGGAATGATGGACTCCGTTAGAGCAAGAAGATCCTTGACATGACAGCACACCTCATCCTCTACTGACGATGACCTAGACACACCGAAGATGACTGTTCGCTCGTGGTGTTACCACCTTATCATATCCCCGCCTTAACGAGGTAGCGTCTGGGGCAAACGAACAACGATATCATCTGCTCACATCCCTGCGCTAGTTGTCATGTATAATGTACCATAACCAGAGCCTCACGGATTATTCCATGGCTTCCATGGACCACTTCGTATGCTGTGGGTCAGCCCACTGACTGTCTCTCTCATCCCACCATCTATATACCACTTCTCCCCATCCCGCCATTATATACCACTGCTCCCCAACCCGCCAACTATATACCACTTCTCCCCATCCCGCCATCTATATACCACTTCTCCCCATCCCGCCTTCTATATAGCTACTTCTCGCCATCCCGCCTTCTATATACCACTTCTCCCCATCCCGCCATCTACATACCATCACGTTACAGTTCCCTCTATCTAATGCATGCCTCATCCTCCTGAATGTACAGGCCCCATTATCCTCAAAGCCTACCTCATCCCATCCTCCCATCCCCTTCTTAGTTTATTCCTTCTCTTTCCTCTTTCCACTTCTGACACTTAGATCCTCGGTCAGTCTTCCGCTTAGCACATCCTCTCCATACATCTAAATCATTTCAACACATCCGGGTCAGTTTTCTCAACCAGACTGCGCACGTTGCATCATCTCCCTCATACTGTCATTTGTACAGGATCACATCCTCTGAGGCACCACATATCGTTCTTCTGAAATTCATTTCCAACAGTTGCCAACCTCATCCTCCCATTTGCACCACACTAGCGGGCCTACTATAACTTCAAACATGCCCATCTTTGCCCTAAGAGCCTCAAAACCTTCCTTCCACACACACCTTAACGCATCAAGGCCCTTAACCTTCTCTCCTATGTTAGGACTCAAATCAGCTTCTATGGTCTCATCCACTGTCATATCCACTCCCCTGTACCTAAAGCACCCCACCTCGTCCAAGTCGTAGCCATTATATGCACTCAAACTATCCTGTCTCGTCCCCCCGCTGTATGGCATCATTACTCGTGTTCAGTCATTTTCAACTTTCTCATTTCGTATATTTTCCCAAACTTTGTTGCCAGCTTCTGGAGTTTGCCACCAGATTATCATCATCTACAAACAGCAACCGATTCACCTCCACTGGTCCCCACCACCCACTCCTGCCACCCCAAGTGTACAATAGACTTTCCCCTCACTCTAATACCTTTGCATTTACCTTCCTCGCCACCCCGTTCATAACCGGGTTAAACAAACGTGGTGACATCACGCGTTCTTGACGCAGACCCACCTTCACCGGAAACCACTCACCCTTCTCAAATCCTACTCACATACATGCCTTAATCTCCTAATGAAAACTCCATACTTCATTTAGTAACTTTCCTCTTACCCTATATATTCTCAGCGCCTTTTGCAAGGCCTGTCTGTTGTCCTTATCATACGTTTTCGGCAGAGTGAACACCACCACATACTATTCACTCTCTTCCTCCACATACTCTGGCCAGAGTTCTTCCGAGAGAACACCAGGTCCATACATCCTCGACCGCTTCTGAAGCCACGGCTCCTCCTCAGTCAGATGTTCTGCTCTTGCAGCCACCCTCTCAGTCACCACTCTCCCTTACACCTTACCGGGTATACTCACCAGATTCATTCCTGTTGTAATTCAAGGAAAAACACTAAAATCGAAAGAAGTTTACAACATCATGAAGGGTAGTATGAGTTACAAGGCCTCTCTGTCATCCCTAACATACGTTTTTTTGCATCCTTAGATTGTGACTCATACTACCCTTCATGACATTGTTAATTTGTTTCGCTTTTACTGTTTTCCCTTACTTTTATATGCTATGTAATGCGTTTTTTATGTTTCTTATCTATATTGTGTTTGCCTTTTACATTATAATACCCATGTTTTGCAACGCATTTTTTTTTCTCTTTTTTTTTTCACATTCCTGACGGTGCCTCTGTGAAAGCGAAAGCTTGTTTGAAATGTAATGGGTAACTTTGCACAACTGGTGTTTGAACACCTACCTAATGGTAGAATAATACTGCGAAGATTAGAGAACATAAGAAAGAAGATTGATAACTCTAAGTATGCTGTCGCATTCAATTCTAATTCTATGTGCATTAGATAAACCTGCTCTAAGCTTACTCTAACATATATATATATATATATATATATATATATATATATACATATATATATATATATATACATACGAATAAAATGCATAGAAACGCGCACCTTCATAGAACATATCGGTTAGCATTCCTGTCTCGCGCACAGAGGTCCCGGGTTCGATCCTGGCTGTTGGAGGTTTGTATGATATATATATATATATATATATATATATATATATATATATATATATATATATATATATATATATATATATATATATATATATATATTATCCCTAGGATAGGGGAGAAATAATTCTTCCCACGTATTCCCTGCGTGTCGTAGAAGGCGACTAAAAGGGGAGGGAGCGGGTGGCTGGAAATCCTCCCCTCTCGTTTTTTTTTTATTTTCCAAAGGAAGGAACGGAGAGGGGGGCCAGGTGGGGATTTTCCCTCTGAGGCCCAGTCCTCTGTTCTTAAAGCTACCTCGCAAACGCGGGAAATGGCGAATAGTATGAAAAAAAAAAAAAAAAAAAAAATATATATATATATATATATATATATATATATATATATATATATATATATATATATATAATACGGTAGATGCTGCACCCAAGCACCTTTTTGGGTCTTTTCGTATAAACTTCATTTAGGGGTTTCATTAAGCCAAAGTCAGCCCCTCATCTTCACCAGATTCATCAATCTACGGAAATTTGGTGAGGTCGCTACCGTAGGCCTTGTCCATCTTAAATCTTGGCACGGACATAACTGAGGTGTGTGGGAAGGGAGGGACAAGTACTGCATCCGCTGGCAAAAACTGACGCTTCTCGTTTGCTAAGATACTATGTCAAACAGCGTCGTCTGCCTTGCCTGCATACACTGGCTACCACTGCAATATAAAACGAGTTTAGTTCAGTAAACCTTTAAGTTTCTAGCGAATGAAACTGAGTGTGCAGACAAAATGCAACAGGTAAAGGACAGAGGGAACTAAAAGAACCTTCCCTGGACTTCTGCATGTGTGTGTGTGTGTGTTTGTGTGTGCTCCATCGTGGGTAAGACATGACGGGCTGTGAGTGCAGACAGTTTGTAGAGGCGGCCTACCGTCCCCTCCCCTTCATTCTCACATTAGCGTAATCCTCCTGGGCGTGTGCCCTGTCGTGCTAATGGCACCGTCATGCCGCGCGACGTACTTTATAGCTGGTGACATTCACAGATGGTGGGTGGCGTTGTGAAGAGGTGGAAGGGTTCTTCATTAGCGGGGAGTGTCCGGTATTGTGTCCACACTCCCGCGCGCGCGGCAGGAGAGGAGGGACCCCTGTCTGGCTGGGTTGTTGGGCACATCGGCCGCGGGAGTAATGGCAATGAGAGAATGCTATTAACAGTGGCACGTAGCGGAGACTGAGGGACATTATGCTGAACATATTCGGCAATGGTGGAAATATCTCGGTCACATTCTCCCAGTTTATTTCTGCCGTCGGTATAGTCGTGAAAAAAAGAAATGTGCCATTATCTCCTATCATTATCTCCTTACCATTAACTCCTCACCATTACCTTTCTACCATCACCTCTTTAGCATTAACCCTACCATTACTTCCCTGTGAACGCAAATACTATCGATACCTTCCAATGAAAATCAAGCAAACACTTCAACTAAATCTGATATCAGTGATAATCCTGCTTCAAGTAGGAGGGATATCTTCTTAAAAGTAACTCCAGAAAAAAGTGTCAGAGTTCAGCTCTGGAGAAGCTCATAGTAACGAAGCAGAGAGAGTTTCTTATTCACACTTTTCCTACAACATTCCAAAGACTGTTTACTCTTTCCATGCGACACAGTCTCTTCTTCTCACCTTGTGTCCCTTGCCTGATGTTGAGCCGGGTGGAGGTGTGTGGGGGAGGTGGCTCTTCCTCTGCCACCCGGTCTTTTTTTTTACAGATAAGATTATGAGATCAGAGAACCTCACCATGAGACCACCAGAGCCCTTGTTATCTGGACCTCCCGTGTACCTCCAGTAAACTCTCCCTCATCTTATCGCCTGACTTCACTCTCCTACCATCACCTCCTGACCATTACCTGGTGACGCTGGTCTCCACACCCTGGGTCTACACAGCAAGGTCTCCACACCCTGATCTCCTCGCCCTGCTCTATAAAGCTGCCTTACATACATCTGCCTTCAGCATCGTACAGAAATTAAGTATTAAACCAAAAGTAAGCATAAGAAAGGCATTCGTGACACTAGAATAAACTGTAGTCAGTGTACGTCCGACCCAGTGTCATCTTCCCTGTCACCACTCCAACCGCCAACTACACGCAGCTTGTACCACAAGCGGCATTGAGCCTAGGTATCACATGCGCTGACGTTGTTCTGTCATCATCTAACACTTACACGACGTAAGCGCATTACGATTCAGGGTGGGATGAGCGAGCGAGCGAGCGATGTACAGTGAGGATGAATATCCTTTGATGCCTCAGGGAACGTAAATGGTGTCTAAATGGGATCCTACCCATAGATGTAATAGGATCTCTCTCTCTCTCTCTCTCTCTCTCTCTCTCTCTCTCTCTCTCTCTCTCTCTCTCTCTCTCTCTACAAGGGCGTAACGGAACAGGAACCATCGCATCCCGCCCAAGCCCAGCTCTACCGGGCTTAGGAGTCGAGTCAAAAGAAGAAAGTTTCGTTGTCAGTCATCGTCACTGTTATAGACGATGACGGAACTGTAGCCTTTATCATCGTGTTCCCTTGGTTATCACTACCATCCAGAGACATTCAGCCGCTCTGCTCATGAAACAAGATCTCCAATATATCATCAATTCTTGCGGGGTGGAGCGACAGAAGAAGGGGGCATCAACCATATTAGTTTTTTTTTCTAGAATTCAGACGCTGACGTCGGCAGAGAGAGAAATTGTTTTGTCTTCCAGCAAGTTGCCTCAAGTCTCTCTCTGAGTGTGTTCCCCTTTCAGACGTCAGGGGGAAACCTAAGTTAATTTTCTCGGTCAGAACGAAGAGGCCAGTTCCCCTGGCACCAGGAACCAGACTCCATTGAAATAATGCAAAAGAAATCCGAGACTCTGGCTTAAGAGAGGATCTGATTCCCTTAAATTGTTATGAGACATTAAATAATTCTTATTGAAAACAATGATGAAAATGGTTTACTTCAGATATAGGCAAGGAAACCTTCTCTTAAACAGAACAGTGAATAATTTTCTTGCCAATGAAATGAATCAAAAATTTGCTTAGATGTTTCTAAGAATCGAGTATTTACTTAATGCCTTCGTTCAATATTTGGGTTCATTGTTGTTTGAAGACTAATATGAAACTTCCAAGTAGTAGCTGCTATTGTGGCAAGTCCAGGAATCGCCTTTTCCAAGATCTTGAAATAAACTTGATCAATCAATAATCCAAGAAAACAATGTATCATATTCTAATATCATGTTGAACACACAAGTGAAGAGAATGTTGAAACACATTTATAAAACAGCTGATATCTAAGACACGGATATCTCCGTGGAAAGCAAAATGAGGGAGTAACTGGAAAAAAACAGAAAAGAGGACTTTCTACAGATACTAAGATATTCCAAGTTGAAGACTTGTGACTTGATGGCGTACATTAGAGCGGAAACCTGATAAAGAGAGGAGGGAATACGAGCACACACACACACACACACACACACACACACACACACACACTGCAACCTACTCATCACCAAGGAGAAGATGAACAGATGTGGTTGGCTGGGACCCATTTACCCTGTCCCAGATTGGAACACGGGTCTGCGAGACCCGTTAAGTCGCAGCGCTGACCACTACACACTGAAGACACCTACACTGCACACTACCCACTAATCCACAAGCCACCACTTGACACACATCTCCTCCATCCCTCCTGACACATTTGCTTCCACCGCCACTCCTGCCAATCATTTCCAGGAATACAGAGCCCAGACACGACGCAGCGTGGGCGTGGGTGATGGAGGTCGTGGAGGGGTGGACGCGTCAGCAGTAATGAAGGGTCGTCCCCAATACTTGGCCCAGATGTATAAATAAATGTCGCCTCTGCATCCGTTCTTGTGAAGACGTGTGGTCGACGGGTTTCTCCTGTGGCCACAGCGCCGTCCTCGTGTTACAGGACGCTGAGGCCCCGCGTCTGGCTGGAGATGTTGCTGTGGCCCCGCGTCTGGCTGGAGATGTTGCTGTGCCCCGCGTCTGGCTGGAGATGTTGCTGTGGCCCTGTGTCTGGCTGGATATGTTGCTGTGGCCCTGCGTCTGGCTGGAGATGTTGCTGTGGCCCTGTGTCTGGCTGGATATGTTGCTGTGGCCCCGCGTCTGGCTGGAGATGTTGCTGTGGCCCATCGTCTGGCTGGATATGTTGCTGTGGCCCCGCGTCTGGCTGGATATGTTGCTGTGGCCGTCGATTGGCTGGATTTGTTGCTGTGACCCATCGACAGGATGGATATGTCGCTGTGGCCCATCGTCTGGCTGGATATGTTGCTGTGACCGTCGATTGGCTAGATATATTGCTGTGGTTCATCGTCTGGCCGGATATGTTGCTGTGACCCATCGTCTGGCTGGATATTTTGCTGTGGCCCCGCACAATTATCATTATCCACTTAACTTTAGGCCGTGGAAGAGCTTGAAACGTGAGGGAACAAGCACAATGACTCTCTCTCTCTCTCTCTCTCTCTCTCTCTCTCTCTCTCTCTCTCTCTCTCTCTCTCTCTCGGTTTCACTGAGCGACATTCCTGGTCAGGTCATGAACAACGAGAGCCGAAGAGCAGAAGAGTCACCTCACGTTGTGACATAACTGGCTGACTTGGTCAACCCGGGTCACGGCGTAAGGTCAACCTGGGTCAGAAACTAATGTCATCCCTGACTCAGGTAGAGGTCATCCCAGGTCAGGAAATGAGGTCACCCATGGGTCACGACGACCAATCGCCTCACACGTATATATATAAACTATCCAATGATTGTTCATCGCCATATATCTCCTGGATTACGAGGCACTGGCTAAACTCTTACGATGCCAAACCATTCAGTCACACAAACCATAACATTTCTGAACGGAACAAGAGACGAAGCCATTTCGCCCACAAAGGAAGAGCCCCTTACGCAACAGGCCGTCAGAATTTAGCAATCGACTTGCTCGTAACCTCGGACCTTCAAATTACTGTCAGTAAAGCTGTTATTTTCATCTTCCTCCCCGTCTTTCCCTCTCTCATACCACGAGCGCTGATGGGGGGGGGGGGGGGGGGGGGGGGGTCTAAAGGCGCCGCCCCCCCCAGCTCTTCATACTGCTGTCGACTGGAGCATTACGGGCCTCCTCGTCATCAGCCCCAGGCGGGAGGCAAACCCACGAAAACACAAGAGTTCTTTGTCGTGTGGTCCACGACGATAATCTCCCAGGAGTGGAGTGTAGGTGGCGAGCCAGGGGCGAGAGGTAGTAGGTACGTCAACGAACGTGTCTGACCCCTCACTCTTCATCCATGATATTGTCACACAACTCATGTTATGGTAGTCACTGTTTGCTCATTGATTCTCCCACTGTTCAGTTACTTTATAGTCACAGCTCACGTACTTTACGGACACAGCTCACTTACTTTAAGGTCACACTTCACTGCTGTACATTACTGCCCATCTACTTTACTTACGTTCACTACTCACCTACTTTATGGTCAGAGTTCGTCTTGCCTTCCTTCGCTCCTCACCACAATACATACACCACTTATACTTTATCGGAACGCCTCATTCACTTTACGGCCACAGCTCACTTTACGGTTAAGTTTCATTTACTTTAGGGTCAGACCTGACTCACTATCACGTCATCTCGCTTTCTTTAAATATACTGCAAATATATCAAAGCTACAAACTACACAAAATGGTGCATTCGGAACAATCACTAGCTGCCTTCACTATACTACCTGCTACTCCACGGCTATCACTTGACACACATCTCTTCTACCCTACTGACATATTTGTTTTCCCACCACTCCCGCCAAGCATTCCCAGAAATACGGAATACGGAGCTGATACAGTATCAAACATCTTCAAACGACAAAAATAAGATTCTTCCAATACACTCCCTCGTCAACATTCTCGGCACTCAGTTCCATGGAACAGCACTAGACTCCCAGACCACTCTATGACTAACCATAAACCACCAAGTAGATATGAAAACCTTACCCCTGCCTCACACTTCAGTAACCTCCACTCACAGATCACCCGACCTCCGACAAATACAACACTGACAAAGCCACATACACCTCCCAAACTCAGTCTTTCGGTCCATCCCACTAGCCACACACCCATCAGAAACCACACTCCCCAGACAAACACGAGTCACACTCTCCCGCTTACGTTCTGGACATCATCTCATCACTAAAACACGACGAACACCGTATCATCATATCCCAAGACCCTACCGTAAAGAAGACACTGAGTATCAGCTACACAATTGCCCTTAAAACTCTCTGCACATAGACCACCACACACCATTTCACATCACTTTATGAACTGTGGTCTCGACCGATGGACGTGGCGTGCTTCCTGAGTGCTGCAGGAACCTCATATAGAAGTAGGACTCTTGAGTCCGTCCGTCATTTACAACATTTTTGCAGGACCGAACAACCGCCCAACAGTATAATCATCAACCCCAACACGACCCTTAAACACGACACCACGACCCTTGAGCAAGTGGGAGAGACCAGTGGGTATGATGGCGTGACTTTTAACCTGACCTTTAAGGTTTAGATCAAAGGCCAGGACATCTGATCGATGGTCGGTCGTGTTCAGGAGTCGTTCCATCGTGCTCATGAGTCGTATGGTCGTGCTCAAAGGTCCTTCCGTTGTTCTCAAAAGAGCCTACTGACACTGTCTTCAAGGGTCGTACCTTTATGATGAAGTGTCGTTGACCACAGGGTCACAAGCGGCCACAATTCTTGTTTGTGAAACATCACACGCCATCAACAGCCAACACCACCAACATTAAATAACATCAACATCCAATCCACCAACATTAAATAACATCAACATCCAACACCATCAACATCCAAGGTCAGTAGGTTTTCAGAATTGCTCACAAAAGACGCCTAATTAACGCTAATCAATGACTCTGATAATGCTTGTTGCCCGCTAAATCGACGACCGATACTTGTTAAACAGTCCCCCATTCATCGTATACTTATAACTCGTTAGGTACATTTTCTATGTGAACTTAGTTAATAATGATTTCATCACTCATTAACTGGTATGATAATGTTTCAGGTCTGTATTTTCCATCTGTTTCCAAGAGAAAAAAATGTTACGCAGCCAACCCTCAATGCTTTGTAAAATAATTTTCCTTTTCTATTACTATTTTTTATCGTGTATTTGTAGGTGAATGTTTCACTCGCACTTCATGCACTTGGCTGTGATTACCTTTTTTTTTTTAATCAATTCATGAGAGTAATTATATCAGCGCTATCTAATTGTTCCCCCAGATCAAAGTTGTGAAAAATGTTCGTCGTAAATCTGTTGTGTCTGATACAATAACTAGGAACGTAGAGTATTCTAGTTCGAGTGTCGAGCTGAACTCCCGCAGTACAAGGATACTGTCCTTCAGCTGTCCTTGCACACGACAGTGAAATCCTTAAGGACGACATTAAGGCATCTTGATCATAATGGTACGACCTTTGATTAAGATAATCCCCTCGTTGTCATGACGGTACGACCTTTGAGTAAGATAATCTGCTCGTGATCATGACGGTACGATCCTTGAGTAAGATAATCTGCTCGTAATCATGACGGTACGATCCTAGAGTAAGATAATCTGCTCGTGATCATGACGGTACGATCCTTGAGTAAGATAATCTGCTTGTGATCATGACGGTACGATCCTTGAGTAAGATAATCTGCTCGTGATCATGACGGTACGATCCTTGAGTAAGATAATCTGCTTGTGATCATGACGGTACGATCCTTGAGTAAGATAATCTGCTCGTAATCATGACGGTACGATCCTAGAGTAAGATAATCTGCTCGTGATCATGACGGTACGATCCTTGAGTAAGATAATCTGCTTGTGATCATGACGGTACGATCCTTGAGTAAGATAATCTGCTCTTGATCATGACGGTACGATCCTTGAGTAAGATAATCTGCTCGTGATCATGACGGTACGACCCTTGAGTAAGATAATCTGCTCGTGATCATGACGGTACGATCCTTGAGTAAGATAATCTGCTCGTGATCATGACGGTACGATCCTTGAGTAAGATAATCTGCTTGTGATAATGACGGTACGATCCTTGAGTAAGATAATCTGCTTGTGATAATGACGGTACGATCCTTGAGTAAGATAATCTGCTTGTGATAATGACTGTACGATCCTTGAGTAAGATAATCTGCTTGTGATCATGACGGTACGATCCTTGAGTAAGATAATCTGCTTGTGATAATGACTGTACGATCCTTGAGTAAGATAATCTGCTTGTGATCATGACGGTACGATCCTTGAGTAAGATAATCTGCTTGTGATAATGACGGTACGACCCTTGAGTAAGATAATCTGCTTGTGATCATGACGGTACGATCCTTGAGTAAGATAATCTGCTTGTGATCATGACAATACGATCCTTGAGTAAGATAATCTGCTTGTGATCATGACAATACGATCCTTGAGTAAGATAATCTGCTTGTGATCATGACGGTACGATCCTTGAGAAATATAATCTGCTCGTGATCATGACGGTACGATCCTTGAGTAAGATAATCTGCTTGTGATCATGACGGTACGATCCTTGAGTAAGATAATCTGCTTGTGATCACGACGGTACGACCCTTGGGTATTGGTGGCCTGTCCTTGATCTTTTGCTTTTTATGTTGGAGGTTCCAGTCACGGACAAATGTCCGCATCAAGGCCGAGTCTTAGTGAAATATAGAGAAGATTACGAAAGGGAAAAAGAAAAGATAAGGGAAAGTATCTACGAACTTTGGAGGATAAGACAAACCTGCCTTTTAAAATGTGCTAGATTTTAGTTATTGGGAAAGATATGAGAGGGTAAGGAGTTCCAAAGTTTCGAGGTGTAGGGAAAGAAACAGGCATCAAAACGACCCACACTTGAGTTATTAACGGCCACTTCGTAATCATGTGACGCAGCAGCTTGCCGAGTGGTCTGGTTAGTGGTGGAGGCACATAGGCAGCTAGCTTTCGGGAGCAATATCCATAGTGTTACCTATAGAACCAACATTGTGGCGTAAGGCAAGTGGGTCAAATCTTATGGGGTTTATAAGCTGGACCGCTTTCAACTCTTGTCAAGTAAGGATGCAGTGCTAGAACCACCGTATATTTGAGATCAGTACTACATACAAGGACGGATCAATCATTTGTATAAACAGAGCAACTGCTCCGAGGAAAAAGAAGTTTCCACACCTAAACAGGACTCTCGGTGTCTTAAGAGGGACACTTAGCTATTCCCGTAAAGTGGGGTGTCCAAGATAGAGTGGATGTTACGGTAATGCCAAAGATGCTCATTAAGTCAAGAGATGGAATTACAAAGCCGTCAAAGGAGAGACGAGAGTCGTGAGGAATTTTCGATAGAGAGACCAATGATGGTACGACCCTTGGGTACGTTGGCCTGGCCTTGATCATGACGTTACATCTCTTGGATATTAAAGCCTGGCCTTCAACATGACGGTATGACCCTTGGATGTAAAGGCCTGGCCTTGATCATGACGTTACTGACCCCTAGGGATCATATCAAAGGCCAGTGAGCTGCCTTATGAGCATGGAATGGCGTCGTGTCTGTGGGTGAAATGCCCTACGTATTTACTTGTATATAACTACGTATTTGGGCGGTGACGGGAGGGAGCTGTACACTTGCATTGCATCATCATGAACCTTCTCTACCGTTAAAAAGATTTTTCAATTTTTGATACGATCAGTATCCACAATAGCATCACAACTTACCGCATGCACCCACTAGACCGTACAAAAAAAAAAAAAAATCTTCAACAAGTTCCTTTGCTATGGCCACTTGTGTGTCGGGTGGGGTCTGGAGAGTGCCACATTGCCCACTGGTCGAGGAGCTAGGTTGGTGGGGGCGATGACAGATGTGTATCAGTAAATTGACACGAGTTTTCTTGTATGCATGACAACAGCATTGGGTAATTCTCCTATACGACCGCGGTTAAATTTGGCATATAATGAGTGAGTGGAAGACAATAGTTCTATGATCACCATTATCAGAGTGATGTATATGTGTGTACAACCAGTGAGAATGATGCGAGTTTCTCATGTGGATCCGCGTGGGTGTGACGTATGTTATCAGCAGTCTGTGTGTGTGTGTGTGTGTGTGTGTGTGCTGAGCCTCACGCCAGCACTGTCAGGGGATTGGTTAAGTTAAAATGGGACTTAAAGCGTTATGTGTGACTATGGAGGGGAGGTGCCACGCACGCCAGCACCACAGTCTTCGTTTTTATTATCCTGTTTCCACTGCAAACGGCTAGATTACAGTGTGCCACCTTTGCTCACCCTGCATGCGGAAGCGCATAAGGATTACTCACATCACACAGGCTCTTTGTCAAGAGATAACAGTGATACATATTGTTATAAAGTTACTTCAATATGGCAGTTATCATCCAAGAAGCAGGGCCTAACTTTCAACACACACATTACGCAGATGGATCGGTCGGTCAATCCAGGCAAGAGAGAGGGTTGGCTTTACCCATTCGTGCTGACGTCATCTATACCAATGTCTCTTTTTCTTTCCTTCTCGCACAGCCGCGAACACACTCCCACGAACGTTAGACGCAGTGTCACCATACAGAACAAACGCTGTCGCAACTAGATACACACAAGTCAGGCACAAACTACCGTAATACCTGCTCCCGGGCAGAGTGGATCAGGAGCAGCAGCCACCGTGACCAAAACTAATACAAACGGTTTTCTCCATACAACAGATGCCCCAGAGATGAGCGCAACTACCTGTGAATATGTGATATATACTTAATTGCTTCCTCTCCCATGAATCCCTTTTATGAGGCTACTGCAGCTCTCAGGAAGCCTAACACGTCCACAGGTCGGGACCACAGGTCGTAAAGTATAATGATGCGCAAGCGTCTATGTCCAAAAAGTGCAGAGCAACTAAGTAGTCAGTGCACGGTGTCTTTATGGTAAATGTATCATAGGAATGAAGGATCTTTGGTGGTTACTTATGGGGTGGCTTGGATTCGAAGTTCTTGAGGTGGGATTATACCGAGAGGATCTTTGCTTTCATTGTGTAGGGGTTGATTGCTTGTCGTTTCCAGCGTTTCAAGAACGAATTTCTGTGAAGGTCCTGGTGTTTCCCAAGACCTCTTTATAAAGGCTCAGATTGCGTTGCTTCCAGTGACAGAGAAATATAGACTCCTTTGAAATAATTTCTTTGACGAGACTGTAATACCAATGACATAACCTCGCCAAAAAGACCTTCCACTCGGGTATAATCTCTTGTAGGCGGAGCCCGGTAAACACAAACACACACACACACACATATATATATGTGGTGTGAGGTGGTTTGATCGAGTAAGTAACGTAAGGGTAAGAGAGATGTGTGGAAATAAAAAGAGCGTGGTTGAGAGAGCAGAAGAGGGTGTTTTGAAATGGTTTGGTCACATGGAGAGAATGAGTGAGGAAAGATTGACCAAGAGGATATATGTGTCGGAGGTGGAGGGAACGAGGAGAAGAGGGAGACCAAATTGGAGGTGGAAAGATGGAGTGAAAAAGATTTTGTGTGATCGGGGCCTGAACATGCAGGAGGGTGAAAGGAGGGCAAGGAATAGAGTGAATTGGAGCGATGTGGTATACCGGGGTTGACGTGCTGTCAGTGGATTGAATCAAGGCATGTGAAGCGTCTGGGGTAAACCATGGAAAGCTGTGTAGGTATGTATATTTGCGTGTGTGGACGTATGTATATACATGTGTATGGGGGTGGGTTGGGCCATTTCTTTCGTCTGTTTCCTTGCGCTACCTCGCAAACGCGGGAGACAGCACAAAGCAAAAAAAAAAAAAAAAAAAAATATATATATATATATATATATATATATATATATATATATATATATATATATATCAAAAAATCTATACGTGTAATTCTTTAAATCCATATGTTATTTTTTTCACTCTTGTCAATCGTCAGGCTAGGCTACATCTGGTTATCATATAACCTAACCTAACCTAGCATAACCAGACTAAGCTAACGTGATCAACCTACCCTAACTGTTTACGTTCCATCAATTTACATCGTGTTTGAGTATCGATTTCTTTTTTTCAAGGCAAAATTGTTATTTCTCCTTTAACTTTATTTCCTCCCGCCGTGCCATTATCTAAGCTTAATAAGAAATTATAACATGGATGCAAACCCTGTATTAAGAGTGAGCATGCAGATCTTTTTTTTTTAAGAATATCTGAAAATGTTGCTGACTGTAACTGTCATGAAAGGCCGATCATAAAATGGACAATAAAGAAAAGGACAACAATGCCTGGGCAGACTAAAAATTACATACTAATAATCTAGAGGTGGTATTATCTGTTCAAAATCAAATTCCTGCAGTTCACAGGGAAACGATCAAACAGAAAAACATGAGAACAGTAGGAAAATCTTAATTCAAATCTAATAAAGCTTTTTGAAAAACATCATAACTATGTGAATACCTAATTGTTTGTCACGTACGCTGTGTTTGTTCCTGCAGGTGAGGAGTATTAACAGTTCACTGCCTGATGAGCTACTGTTCATGACAGAAAACATGCTACCGACATAGGGTTGCCACTGTTGTTTGCGTGATTACATATTGCTGAGATAGGCAGTTTGGCGATTGGGCAGGTGGTTTGTGGTGATCGCCCAGTGTTTACAAACGCGAGTACAGAAGCTTCGCTTCGTCTTGCCAATGCACAAGTGTTATGTAGCTATTGTACTGATAAACAATAGCCAATTCTAATCTTTTGAAGAGTGTAAATAACCTTCCAAATCTGTCCTCACCCCCACATATCATGCATCTCCACTTGCCACTCCACTACGTCCTCCACCTTCTTCTCCACACCCACTGGCACATCTAAATCCTACCTTGAATCGATCACTCATTCCTCCTCTTTGCTCCATCGCTGCGTTGGGGTAAACGAACTGGGTTTTCAAATGTGGTCTGTCAGTGGCTTGACAAAGCTTGTGAGTGGGCTAAACTTTGCATCATTCTGGCATTACCTTAAACTGTGATTCATAGGTAGGCCTGAAAGGTGTCTGGCCTACGATTTGACATGCGAGTCTGTCAAATGTTGACGTCTTTGCATGTTTGAAAACTATCTACGTCTTTTCCTTGGAATGTGGACTCACATTATGTACTTTTCGGTTCATATTCACCATGCAAAATGAACTTTCAGTGACTTAGTAGACTATTACATGACCAAGACGTGCTTACTGATGAGTGTGTTTCTTGTCTTCCAGACGACTTGCACCGTCGTGCTAGCGGTGATGGCCGCGGCCAGCTTGGCATCAGAACAGCCAGCCAGCGACCACCCTTGGTATCCCAGCCCACAGCAAGTCGAATCCGATGCTAGCGAAGACACCGGCGCCTGGGTCAGCCAGTCCTGGCGATCCAACCAGCCGTGGTCTGCAGATGAAGAGGAAAAAGCCGCCTGGAAGCCCCAGGATACGCCGGCCATAGGACTTGCCTTCACCCCCGAGAGCAACCTTGATGAGGTAGACGCCGCCGGTCTGGATGTGATGCTATCGCTGGCACAGCAACAGGAGAGTCCTTGGCTGGCCAAGAGACAGCCTCCCCGTCGTCTCGGATCGCTAGTTGACCTCTACCGCTCCGTGGCACGTGGACTAAGCCCTTTTGTTCCCAACAGTAAGAATCAGGTTCTCTCTGCCTCTCCGGAGCGTCGTTCCGGCCGACGACCGGCTGCTTGTCGGTTCGGGCCTTTCGGATTGGTGTGTTGGAACGCGGCAAGTCGAGGCGCGGTGATGCGGCAGCGTTCTTCCCAGTACGGCCAGTAGCCGCAAGACCTCCTTGGACCTCTGGCTGCCCCGGGCCACAAGCAGCCGCACCTGCCCTGGAAGCCTTGCCCGCCTCCCTCATCCTTACACCAACTCATCATGGACTTTGCTCACAAGTGGATAGACGAAACATGTGTGTTCTAGATATAAAAATAAAGGATTATACAAGTTATCTGACTGGTTTTAACTATACCAACCATTCCAGTAAGATGGATTCTTAGTTTTATCCCATAAACATTTCAACCATGCTCGTGATCAGTGGCGGGTAACTCCCACAACTCCTGTCTCATATTAAGAACATACATAACCCTTTCCTCGGTGTCTCATGAGACACTAACAATACTTTTATTATCACCTAAACTTTCTTCATTACGCAATGCTTTTTAGGTATATATATATATATATATATATATATATATATATATATATATATATATATATATATATATATATATATATTGGAAAGGATCACAATTTTGCGCGTGATCAAGATATTCCTATGAGTCCACGGGGAAAATGAAACACGAAAAGTTCCCAAGTGCACTTTCGTGTAATAATCACATCATCAGGGGAGAGACAAGAGAGAAATATAAGTCAGTTGATATACATCGAAGAGACGAAGCTAGGACGCCATCTGGCAAAGACAGTACATTTCTTCCTACCTCTGAACTTGAACGCAACCGTGTGTATACGCCATGAGCGTACATTGCACCATTTTACACAGACCTTATGTTGAGGGTTTTGATGTAATGTCAGACATAGTGATTATGTTAAATCCCTTCAACAGAACACAAAGGAGGGTAAACATCATACCACTCGGGCATTTCAAGAGTTTTGTGGTCATAGAAGAGATCAGAAACATACATAATAGACTGGAGAGAGTAGAGAAGGAAATTGATGACTTGAGGAGAAATGCCTGTAAGATTTTTACCTTAGGTGGTGCTAGTAAAGTAGGTCATGAACTTCAAGCAAGGTTTACGTCTTGCCTGGCCTTTAACATGACCCTTCAGACTCGGGCCAAAGGCCAGGTAATATTACCCAAGAGTAGTACCGTTTTGTTCAAGGGTCGTACCCCGTACTCAAGGACCATATCATTGCTCAAGTTATCATCAAGGCATAATGGCTAGACTTGTGTCTACGGGCGGTGATCCAACATGATCGCAGTTAATTACGTGCTGAATATACATTTTCAACACCTACCGAAACAATGCTCCTACTTCTTCAAAAAGATATATATTAATCATTCTCACATGAACGATAGTTCAGGATAATTCCTTTGACCACAGCTCATAGATAAACGAAAATAGTTCCAGAACAAATGAGAGGGAGGTACACCCGATAAAAGCGTAAACTTACAACTTAGGAATAAATTAAGGACATTATTTCTCATTTCATATTACCATTGAATACGGTATTTGCTTGGCAATAGCTATAACATTTCTCATACAGTCTGTATTGTTTACTGAACCGGACTAATCAATAGCGATCTCTCTAGTCCCCATATACGTGACTCACTGAAATATTCTACGCTATCACCAAGCCCTCAAAGAAAGAACATTTTGTCTTCTTTCATTCTATGACCTTAGAAAAAAAAAAAAAAAGTCCTTTCGAGGGAAATTTTGTTTAACTGGTTCAGAAAAGATAAGTATTTGTATCATCTGAATAAGAATAAACAGTTCCAAGAGACTTTAGATGGTATATTACCAAAGAAGCAAAGTTGTACTGAGATCAGTCTTCTCTCAAGTTTTGTATATATATATATATATATATATATATATATATATATATATATATATATATATATATATATATATATATATATATATATATATATCATACAAGATAATCTAAGAGGGAAATGTAGTTGAAATTGGAAGTGCATTATTCCTATCCTTATCTGAAGGAACTTGGAATAGTTTTACTGTTTTTTTTTCATTATCAACAGCAGTGATGAAACACATCAAGGAAAAGAAAACTATAGATCATAATTTACAAATAATCACCGGTAGGCGGGGCACTTGGGAGATACGACTAAGAAACACATTAGCTACTGGTGTGTATGTCTGAACTGGTGAAATACACTTTTTCTAAATAGTGAGCATGCACAATAAACGCCATTAAACACCTATTATCCATCCCTTAACTCCCTTCAAGGAAACCTAGTGATAGGACTAGGATCCCATTCCTATCATTATTTTTTTTGGAATATAAATGTGCTGTAATTGAAAAGTACCGTGCAATAATTTACCAAGCACTTTGGAGTGAAAGATAGGACATCAGGTTCAACGAACTGACAGAAACTACGTACGTTTCAGGAATCAGAAAATTGTACACACACACACACACATTATATATATATATATATATATATATATATATATATATATATATATATATATATATTTTTTGTTCTTTTTCTTTTTCTTTTAAACTATTCGCCATTTACCGCGTTAGCGAGGTAGCGTTAAGAACAGAGGACTGGGCCTTTTCTGGAATATCCTCACCTGGCCCCACTCTGTTCCTTCTTTTGGAAAATTAGAAAAAAAAAACGAGAGGGGAGGATTTCCAGCCCCCCGCTCCCTCCCCTTTTAGTCCCCTTCTACGACACGCAGGGAATACGTGGGAAGTATTCTTAATCCCCTATCCCCAGGGATCATATATATATATATATATATATATATATATATATATATATATATATATATATATATATATATATATATATATATATCAAGAAAGAAACTACTAGTTACTTGATAGTTGATGATCAAGTAAAATTACCATGGGGGCTCATTAGCCACGGTTTAAGTAAACCCCTTCATGAGAACATTAATGACTCAACTAAGCCAATGAACTGCCAGGCATACTGTGATTACTCACTTTCCTATAGGGTAAGGAAACGCCGCGAAGATTTTCACATTTGATATCTAAATGTAACAACAGTGGTAGAAGTAATATGGCATGCATCTTAACATACAAGCTAATGATAATCAAACACACTAATTCACAAGTGTGGGGGAAAATTTAATTAATACACTTAAAGTTCACCTCAAAACGAGCTATATACACCGTAATTCCTGCCGCACAGCAGAGTACTGACTGGCGGCTCTGCTGTCTCTGGTGTCAAAAGTTCACTTAAGGGAGCATCAAGTTGCATGCCTTTAAGATACGATCTTAGCTGCATAGACGACAGGTTGCACGGGAGTCCGAGCTTGCGGGAATCCGGCAAGGTTGGTCAGTACGTGGACGGGGGTCCGGTCGTGCAGCACTCCACCCTCTTGCGGAATCAAACACCATCATAAACAAAAGCATGGAGCAAGACTAACGAGGGAGATCATAGTGCTAGTACCAAAATCATTACTAGCTGCGGCGAACCCATTCACATTAGAGGGAAAGCACCTGTCATCAATATTCAGACAAACATGACCACAGCCATACAGCTCTTTTATGGCTTACCAATAGGAAGTAGACCTAATGCCATTTTGATACAGATGGGACACATCATTGACCCGCCATAAGCTACTGAGTCCTGGGTTATGAAGGTCAAAGAGAATCAGACGAGCCCAACCTGACATCAACTCCACATCTGAACAAAAAGTCTCGCATGGTCCAACTCGGTGTATTTTATGATCGGCTTTCTATATTCCTACCTCGTTTGATATTGTTGTGTTTCCTCAACGATAAGTCTTTCTATGTTTCTGTTTCCATATTTTGTATTTAGATTGTAACTTACACTAACGTTCATGATACTGTTAATTATTTTCGATTTTTGTGTTTTCCCTTACTTTTATGTGCTATGTACTGTGTTTTTTCCGAGTATTTCTTTTATGTATTTTGTTTGCTTTTTACATATATCCTAGTATTGCCATGCAATTTTTCATTCTTTTTTTTTTTTTGTAGATTCCTGATGATGCCTCTGTGAAGGCGAAAGCTTGACGGAAATAAAGTGCATAACTTTGGACAACTGGTGTTTGAACACCCACCTAATGGTAGAATAATACTGAGAAAATTAGAGAACATAAGAAGGAAGATTAATAACTAAATATGCTGTATTCAGTTCTATATGCATATATCTGTCTGTCTTGAACAATCGCATATTTACCAAATGGTGTCCTAGCCACGTCTCTTCGTTGTATATCAACTGACATATTTCTCTCTTGCGTCTCCCCTGATGATGTGATCATTACACGAAAATGCACTTGGGAACTTATCGTGTTTCATTTTAACCGTGGACTCAAAGGAATATATATATATATATATATATATATATATATATATATATATATATATATATATATATATATATATATATATATATATATATATATATATATATATATATATATATATATATATCCCTGGGGATAGGGGATGAAGAATACTTCCCACGTATTCCCTGCGTGTCATAAAAGGCGACTAAAAGGGAAGGGAGCGGGAGGCTGGAAATCCTCCCCTCTCGTTTTCTTTTTTTTTTTTTTTTTCTAAAAGAAGGAACAGAGAGGGGCCAGATGAGGATATTCCACAAAGGCCCAGTCCTCTGTTCTTAACGCTACCTCGCTAATGCGGGAAATGGCGGATAGTTTAAAAGAAAAGAAAGAATATATATATATATATATATATATATATATATATATATATATATATATATATATATATATATATATATATATATATATGAGAGTTGGGGTGAGAGAGTATCATTAAATTTTAGGGTGAATAAAAAGATGTTCTGGAAGGAGGTAAATAAAGTGCGTAAGACAAGGGAGCAAATGGGAACTTCAGTGAAGGGCGCAAATGGGGAGGTGATAACAAGTAGTGGTGATGTGAGAAGGAGATGGAGTGAGTATTTTGAAGGTTTGTTGAATGTGTTTGATGATAGAGTGGCAGATATAGGGTGTTTTGGTCGAGGTGGTGTGCAAAGTGAGAGGGTTAGGGAAAATGATTTGGTAAACAGAGAAGAGGGAGTAAAAGCTTTGCGGAAGATGAAAGCCAGCAAGGCAGCAGGTTTGGATGGTATTGCAGTGGAATTTATTAAAAAAGGGGGTGACTGTATTGTTGACTGGTTGGTAAGGTTATTTAATGTATGTATGACTCACGGTGAGGTGCCTGAGGATTGGCGGAATGCTTGCATAGTGCCATTGTACAAAGGCAAATGGGATAAGAGTGAGTGCTCAAATTACAGAGGTATAAGTTTGTTGAGTATTCCTGGTAAATTATATGGGAGGGTATTGATTGAGAGGGTGAAGGCATGTACAGAGCATCAGACTGGGGAAGAGCAGTGTGGTTTCAGAAGTGGTAGAGGATGTGTGGATCAGGTGTTTGCTTTGAAGAATGTATATGAGAAATACTTAGAAAAGCAAATGGATTTGTATGTAGCATTTATGGATCTGGAGAAGGCATATGATAGAGTTGATAGAGATGCTCTGTGGAAGGTATTAAGAATATATGGTGTGGGAGGCAAGTTGTTAGAAGCAGTGAAAAGTTTTTATCGAGGATGTAAGGCATGTGTACGTGTAGGAAGAGAGGAAAGTGATTGGTTCTCAGCGAATGTAGGTTTGCGGCAGGGGTGTGTGATGTCTCCATGGTTGTTTAATTTGTTTATTGATGGGGTTGTTAGGGAGGTGAATGCAAGAGTTTTGGATAGAGGGGCAAGTATGAAGTCTGTTGGGGATGAGAGAGCTTGGGAAGTGAGTCAGTTGTTGTTCGCTGATGATACAGCGCTGGTGGCTGATTCATGTGAGAAACTGCAGAGGCTGGTGACTGAGTTTGGTAAAGTGTGTGAAAGAAGAAAGTTAAGAGTAA
The DNA here is from genome assembly GCF_036320965.1 of Panulirus ornatus. NCBI lineage: Eukaryota > Metazoa > Arthropoda > Malacostraca > Decapoda > Palinuridae > Panulirus > Panulirus ornatus. The sequence goes on from NC_092232.1 coordinate 21,461,213, forward strand.
ATGTGAATAAGAGCAAGGTTATTAGGTACAGTAGGGTTGAGGGTCAAGTCAATTGGGAGGTGAGTTTGAATGGAGAAAAACTGGAGGAAGTGAAGTGTTTTAGATATCTGGGAGTGGATCTGGCAGCGGATGGAACCATGGAAGCGGAAGTGGATCATAGGGTGGGGGAGGGGGCGAAAATTCTGGGAGCCTTGAAGAATGTGTGGAAGTCGAGAACATTATCTCGGAAAGCAAAAATGGGTATGTTTGAAGGAATAGTGGTTCCAACAATGTTGTATGGTTGCGAGGCGTGGGCTATGGATAGAGTGGTGCGCAGGAGGATGGATGTGCTGGAAATGAGATGTTTGAGGACAATGTGTGGTGTGAGGTGGTTTGATCGAGTAAGTAACGTAAGGGTAAGAGAGATGTGTGGAAATAAAAAGAGCGTGGTTGAGAGAGCAGAAGAGGGTGTTTTGAAATGGTTTGGACACATGGAGAGAATGAGTGAGGAAAGATTGACCAAGAGGATATATGTGTCGGAGGTGGAGGGAACGAGGAGAAGAGGGAGACCAAATTGGAGGTGGAAAGATGGAGTGAAAAAGATTTTGTGTGATCGGGGCCTGAACATGCAGGAGGGTGAAAGGAGGGCAAGGAATAGAGTGAATTGGAGCGATGTGGTATACCGGGGTTGACGTGCTGTCAGTGGACTGAATCGGGGCATGTGAAGCGTCTGGGGTAAACCATGGAAAGCTGTGTAGGTATGTATATTTTGCGCGTGTGGACGTATGTATATACATATGTATGGGGGTGGGTTGGGCCATTTCTTTCGTCTGTTTCCTTGCGCTACCTCGCAAACGCGGGAGACAGCGACAAAATATATATATATATATATATATATATATATATATATATATATATATATATATATATATATATATATATATTGGAAAGGATCACAATTTTGCGCGTGATCAAGATATTCCTATGAGTCCACGGGGAAAATGAAACAACGAAAAGTTCCCAAGTGCATATATATATATATGGGAGCGGGTGGCTGGAAATCCTCCCCTCCCGCTTTTTTTTTCTTTTTTTTTTTCCAAAAGAAGGAACAGAGAAGGGGGCAAGGTGAGGATATTCCCTCAAAGGCCCAGTCCCCCTGTTCTTAACGCTACCTTGCTAATGCGGGAAATGGCGAATAGTATGAAAGAAAAAGAAAAGATATATATATATATATATATATATATATATATATATATATATATATATATATATATATATATATATATATATATATCCCTGGGGATAGGGGATTAAGAATACTTGCCACGTATTCCCTGCGTGTCGTAGAAGGCGACTAAAAGGGGAGGGAGCGGGGGGCTGGAAATCCTCCCGTTTCAGTTTTTTTTTTAATTTTCCAAAAGAAGGAACAGAGAATTGGGCCAGGTGAGGGTATTCCCTCAAAGGCCCAGTCCTCTGTTCTTAACGCTACCTCGCTAATGCGGGAAATGGCGAATAGTTTGAAAGAAAAGATATATATATATATATATATATATATATATATATATATATATATATATATATATATATATATATATATTCTTTTTTTGCTTTGTCGCTGTCTCCCGCGTTTGCGAGGTAGCGCAAGGAAACAGACGAAAGAAATGGCCCAACCCACCCCCATACACAATGTATATACATACACGTCCACACACGCAAATATACATACCTATACATCTCAATGTACACATATATATACACACACAGACACATACATATATACACATGCACACAATTCACACTGTCTGCCTTTATTCATTCCCATCGCCACCTCGCCACACATGGAATACCATCCCCCTCCCCCCTCATGTGTGCGAGGTAGCACTAGGAAAAGACAACAAAGCCCCCATTCATTCACACTCAGTCTCTAGCTGTCATGCAATAATGCCCGAAACCACAGCTCCCTTTCCACATCCAGGTCCCACACAACTTTCCATGGTTTACCCTAGACGCTTCACATGCCCTGATTCAATCCACTGACAGCACGTCAACCCCGGTATACCACATCGATCCAATTCACTCTATTCCTTGCCCGCCTTTCACCCTCCTGCATGTTCAGGCCCCGATCACACAAAATCTTTTTCACTCCATCTTTCCACTTCCAATTTGGTCTCCTACTTCTCCTCGTTCCCTCCACCTCAGACACATATATCCTCTTGGTCAATCTTTCCTCACTCATTCTCTCCATGTGCCCAAACCATTTCAAAACACCCTCTTCTGCTCTCTCAACCACGCTCTTTTTATTTCCACACATCTCTCTTACTTTTACATTACTTACTCGATCAAACGACCTCACACCACACATTGTCCTCAAAGAATACTTCCCACGTATTCCCTGCGTGTCGTACAAGGCGACTAAAAGGGGAGGGAGCGGGGGGCTGGAAATCCTTCCCTCTCGTTTTTTTTTGATTTTCCAAAAGAAGGAACAGAGAAGGGGGCGAGGTGAAGATATTCCCTCAAAGGCTCAGTCCTCTGTTCTTAATGCTACCTCGCTAACACGGGAAATGGCGAATAGTTTGAAAGAAAGAAAAAGAATATATATATATATATATATATATATATATATATATATATATATATATATATATATATATATATATATATATATATTCCTCTGAGTCCACGGAGAAAATGAAACACGATAAGTTCCAAAGTGCACTTTCGTGTAGTAATCACATCATCAGGGGAGACACAAGAAAGAAATATAACAGTCTGTTGATATACATTTTGTAAGCATGCGATTGTCCATGTCTTCGATGTATATCAACTGACTTATATTTCTCTCTTGTGTCTCCCCTGATGATGTGATTATTACACGAAAGTGCACTTGGGAACTTATCGTGTTTCATTTTCCCCGTGGACTCATGGGAATATCTTGATCACGTGCAAAATTGTGATCCTTTCCAATATATATATATATATATATATATCTTCATAGAACATACAAAGCTCCATCAGCCAGGATCGAACCTGGGACCCCTTGTGCAAGAGGCAGGCATGCTAACCGCTAGGCTAAGGGACTGTATAATAGGAAACAACTATTCGAAATACTAAGTACTCGAATACCCTTCGTCTCACTATGGTGAGCACGGGGTCTATCGGTTGTTTCCGAACAGAACACATAGCCAGCTGAGAGCGTTTTACCGAACCTGACTGTACAACGCGGAGTTATATGAATACGAATAAAGTGTATATGAACGCGCACCTTCATAGAACATACAAAGCTCCATCAGCCAGGATCGAACCTGGGACCCCTTGTGCAAGAGGCAGGCATGCTAACCGCTAGGCTAAGGGACTGTATAATAGGAAACAACTATTCGAAATACTAAGCACTCGAATACCCTACGTCTCACTATAGTGAGCAACGGGGTCTATCGGTTGTTTCCGAACAGAACACAGAGCTTTGTATGTTCTATGAAGGTGCGCGTTCATATACACTTTATTCGTATTCATATAACTCCGCGTTGTACAGTCAGGTTCGGTAAAACGCTCTCAGCTGGCTATGTGTTCTGTTCGGAAACAACCGATAGACCCCGTTGCTCACCATAGTGAGACGAAGGGTATTCGAGTACTTAGTATTTCGAATAGTTGTTTCCAATATACAGTCCCTTAGCCTAGCGGTTAGCATGACTGCCTCTTGCACAAGGGGTCCCAGGTTTGATCCTGGCTGATGGAGCTTTGTATGTTCTATGAAGGTGCGCGTTCATATACACTTTATTCGTATTCATATAACTCCGCGTTGTACAGTCAGGTTCGGTAAAACGCTCTCTGCTAGCTATGTGTTCTGTTCGGAAACAACCGATAGACCCCGTTGCTCACCATAGTGAGACGAAGGGTATTCGAGTATAGTATTTCGAATAGTTGTTTTCTATTATACAGTCCCTTAGCCTAGCGGTTAGCATGACTGCCTCTTGCACAAGGGGTCCCAGGTTTGATCCTGGCTGATGGAGCTTTGTATGTTCTATGAAGGTGCGCGTTCATATACACTTTATTCGTATTCATATAACTCCGTGTTGTACAGTCAGGTTCGGTAAAACGCTCTCAGCTGGCTATGTGTTCTGTTCGGAAACAACCGATAGACCCCGTTGCTCACCATAGTGAGACGAAGGGTATTCGAGTAATTAGTATTTCGAATAGTTGTTTCCTATTATACAGTCCCTTAGCCTAGCGGTTACATGCCTGCCTGTGGCACAAGGGCTCCCAGGTTCGATCCTGGCTGATGGAGCTTTGCATGTTTTATGAAGGTGCGCGTTCACATACATATTTCGCTGGAAATCCTCCCCTCTCGTTTTTTTTTTTTTTTAATTTTCCAAAAGAAGGAACAGAGGGGGCCAGGTGAGGATATTCCGAAAAAGGCCCAGTCCTCTGTTCTTAACGCTACCTCGCTAATGCGGGAAATGGCGAATAGTTGGAAAAAAAAAAAAAAATATATATATATATATATATATATATATATATATATATATATATATATATATATATAAAATTGCTCCAAATCCCGATAATCACTGACTGGTCACCAATTAGTGATGTGTTTGTGTAGCTGTTTGCACACACTATTGTACTGGTGTCGGTATCTTCAAGTGTTATTGTAGCGGACACGATCGCCACAATACACGGAACTGTTCGATGGGCTATTTCCACGAACAACCATTAAGGACAAAGCATCAACAAAGCTCCCACAAACCAATCCGACGCTCAAAACTTCCACTAAAAGCCTGTTGTGTTGCACCGTGGAAGCCGGTAGGCTGTTGCTGATTTACTCAGAGATCAAAGGCTGCGTCTCCACTAATAGGGAGAAAGAGAAAGAAAAAAAAAATTCTTCCATTTAATCAAACGTGTTGACCCCATTATAACATTATATTCTTTATCGAGAAATCTTATTGATTTAAGCTATTATAGACACGAATGCGAAAACTTGATATAGCCATCGACTCGTATATTGTTATGAACGTGTATATATGGCATTTCTAGAAGACCGTGTCAAGACAATGCGGGTCGGGGGATGAAGGGACTCATCCTCTCCCCGTTCCTTCCCCCAAATGATATATATATATATATATATATATATATATATATATATATAGAGAGAGAGAGAGAGAGAGAGAGAGAGAGAGAGAGAGAGAGAGAGAGAGAGAGAGAGAGAGAGAGAGGTAGATAGATATAGATATATATGGAGTGAACCAGGGCATGTGAAGCGTTCGCGGCAGACCATGGAAAGGTCTGTGAGGCCTGGATGTGGATAGGGAGCTGAGATTTAGTTGCATTACACATGACAGGTAGAGAATGAGTGTGAGCTTACTAGGCTTTCTTTCGTATGTTTCCTGGCACTACCTCGCTAACGCGGGAAACGGCAATCAAGTATCATCATAATGATAATGAAAATAATAATGATATTAATGATTAGAGAGAGTGAGAGGTGGGGGGGGGGGTTTAGACAGATTGCTCCCTGAACCGTAAATTCGTTAAAGAATACGCAAATGGTGAAGTCCTCCACACCAACGGTGTCACCGCCTGTATTCATTAGGTCATGCAGTATTCAAATAATCTTGGGCCATACATGCAGTGAGAAAGTCTCAGACGTATCTTGAACACTTGAACAATATGCTCAAGATATTTTGATTGGTGGTTATAACCTGACCATGACAGCCTCAATAACCCTGGCGGTCAATGAGACTAAAGCCCAATAGATAATCACTCAACCTTAAAGTATACCAACTGTGACAGCCTAGCACCATGGTGAGCTCTTTTTGTATTTCATATCGCTATCCGCTATCCCAGTACATCTTGACTGTGTTTCTCTACCTCAAAGTCATCACTTATTTTTTTCTCTGTGCCACTCACGCCACAGGCAAGCAAGCAACGTAGAAATTTATTTTGAGCGTTTTTGAAGTATGGTACGTACATTTGTTTTGGCTCAGTAACCGTTAACTATTTATAGACTCTAAAACCAACAACAAACATTCGCGAAGCTCAGGCTAGGATAAAAAGTCCTGCTGGTTTGATGATTTAGCTGGTCTTTAGGACTTTTAACAGCTAGGGTCATTCAGGGATAGGCCTGTTAACAGCTAGGGTCATTCAGGTCGTCAGTTATCATGTTAGACACCAATCGAATGACCTCGAACACCCTCTTCAGATGTTCAATGTAATCTAAAGACCATACACGCTCTCACGCTAAACCTCTGCTCTTGCAACACTTATGCCTTTGATTACCTATAACTTGGTGCACCTTATTGCTTGACACATGACTGTTCTAACCCGGCTCTACCACCTCATCTGTGGAGTCTTGCCTCTCCCTACCACCTCATCTGTGGCGTCTTGCCTCTCCTTACCACCTCATCTGTAGCGTCTTACCTCTCCCTGCCACCTCATCTGTGGTGTCTTGCCTCTCCCTACCACCTCATCTGTGGGGTTTTACCTCTCCCCACCACCTCATCTGTAGCGTCTTGCCTCTCCCTACCACCTCATCTTGTGGCGCCTTGCCTCTCCTTACCACCTCACCTGCAGGGTACTGCCTCTCCTTACCACCTCACCTGCAGGGTACTGCCTCTCCTAACCACCTTTCCTACGGTGCAGTGCCTCTTCCTACCACCTCATTAGCGGCGCCTTGCCTACCGTAGAACCCCATCCAGCCATTCTTGAGACAACCTTTCTCCTAATATCCTTTAATCATCTTAACGGTCCATTATCCCTCTTATCCCTATACAACTGTTCTCCCCAGAGCCTACCGTTTCCTTTGAGTTCCCTTTGCTTCTCATATTCCATAGTACCACCTTATCTTCTTCTCAGAAATTCTCTCTCAGCTGTGTGTCTCCTAAGCTGAGGTAGAGGGACACTGTACCCCTTCCACCACCAACCCTCACCATGACCACGAAATTACATTTTCTTTCGATATCTTTTTGTCCTCAAACGCCATCATATCTTTACCACCCTATATTATCATTGCATGTATACTTGAATACTATCTTAACTCTCTCTCTCTCTCTCTCTCTCTCTCTCTCTCTCTCTCTCTCTCTCTCTCTCTCTCTCTCTCTCTCTCTCTCCAGTTAAATTTCAGCTCTTATATTCAGTCTTGTTTAATCATGTCGGAGTTGTTCTTTATCAAACACTCATTGGCGTCCTCTCAAAACCTTCCACCGCTGGCTGTGTGATTACCAGTTTCACACCGACCATTGTATTTCATAAAGATTTTGTAATACCTTTAAAAAAGAAAAATCCTCTAGCCTCCTACTTCCAGTCCATTCTCAACGACTGAAATTATATATATGTTTCTTTCCGTGGAGTGAAATAACTTCGGACGAAATGTCGTAATTTCAGACACTCCATTCAGAGGTACAGATAATCTGATCCAATCCCACGCTGAAGAGGTACTGATGGGACTAAATCCTTCTCGCTACAGAGTCTCGAATCGTTACTGAATTCGGTGTGCAAAATGGGCGGAGGGTGGAAGACGCGACGCTGGCTGTGGGAGCGTGACTCACCAAATCACAGTGTAACCTTACGTAGGCAACACACCCACTGAATCATATGTTTCCTCACAAATCTAACTACTACTCAGCCTCCGAGGACGAAAATTTTCCACCTTCGTTCATTCTGTTCCCATATTCTGAAAGCTACAGTTCCATGCATGATTAAACATAGAAAAAGGGGAGAGAGAGAAAGAATCATTACAAAATTGACCAAATTCAAACCTATCATGTAGAAGTCACTTCCAAAATCTTAAGAGCAAAATATCATGTTTATTAGAAAATTAATCTTTTATTTTTCTGTTTTTTGCTGTAACTCAAGTTTTCAAACTAAATGACTATCTCGTGAGGAGAATTTAAAGACTGAGGCAAAGTGTTCTATAAATCGAAGCCCAGGGAGACAGGGTAATCTGAGAATTATGTGCTTCCAGGATAGATGGCAAATGTAAATTGCGAGCCATGTCAAATATAAACTATCAATTTTGCCAGCGCCCGTAACACGCAATCAGCTACATTAAAAAAAAAAAAAAAGGAAATTTATTAGTTACAAGCAATAACATTGTTTTCCTGACAATGAATATTATACATTACCATAGCAGGAAAAAATCATTACTCACTTTCCTTCCCCAATCTTTTAACTGTCGATATACCTGAAAAATAGCTTCGCATAGCAAATCGATTTGATACTACAAATGAGAAATTTGTCATGTAGCGGTTAGCGTTCCTGACCGTGAAGCATTCACGGGCCACCCCGGGTCGAGCGCATAGGTTCGAATCCTGGTTGCGGCAGTCGGTCCACACAGTGAGGTCTGTGGCCAGGGTTATCAACCACCACGCCTTACTCGCGCATTGAGAGATTAATGATTGAGGATATTCTTGTAAGATTGTGTAGTAAGTTGTAAATCAATCTTTAGATTGCCAGAATAATTCGAGTGAATGGGTGCGTCAGGTCATCTGTAGCATGTACCATGAGTATAGACTAATTGTGGAGATCACATTGTTCAGCTCATAAAGGACACGACATCGTCCATAGCAGGTGCCATATAGGATTAGGCGAGATGCAAAATATGATAATTACGGGGCTCAGATAAGAACATACAGTGAGACAGCATTAAATAATGATTGTCCAAAACATACAATCACATGGACAATCACATGTTTACCAAATGGCGTCCTAGCTTCGTCCCTTCGATGTATATCAATTGACTTATATTTCTCTCTTGTGTCTCCCCTAATGACGTGATTATTACACGAAAGTGCACTCGGGAACTTACCGTGTTTCATTTTCCCAGTGGACTCATTGGAATATCTTGATCACGCGCAAAATTGTGATCCCTTCCAATATATATATATATATATATATATATATATATATATATATATATATTATCCCTGGGGATGGGGGGGAAAGAATACTTGCCACGTATTCCCTGCGTGTCGTAGAAGGCGACTAAAAGGGGAGGGAGCGGGGGGCTGGAAATCCTCCCCTCTCTATTTTTTTTTTCTTTATTTTTGAAAAAGAAGGAACAGAGAAGGGGGGCCAGGTGAGGATATTCCCCCAAAGGCCCAGTCCTCTGTTCTTAACGCTACCTCGCTAATGCGGGAAATGGCGAACAGTTTGAAAAAAAAAATACGTATATATATATATATATATATATATATATATATATATATATATATATATATATTTTTTTTTTTCCAAAAGAAGGAACAGAGAAGGGGGCCAGGTGAGGATACTCCCTCAAGGGCCCAGTCCTCTGTTCTTAACGCTACCTCGCTAATGCGGGAAATGGCGAATAGTATGAAAAAAAGATATATATATATATATATATATATATTCTTTTTTTTTTTTTGCTTTGTCGCTGTCTCCCGCGTTTGCGAGGTAGCGCAAGGAAACAGACGAAAGAAATGGCCCAACCCACCCCCATACACATGTATATACTTACGTCCACACACGCAAATATACATACGTACAAAGCTTTCCATGGTTTACCCCAGACGCTTCACATGCCTTGATTCAATCCACTGACAGCACGTCAACCCCGGTATACCACATCGATCCAATTCACTCTATTCCTTGCCCTCCTTTCACCCTCCTGCATGTTCAGGCCCCGATCACACAAAATCTTTTTCACTCCATCTTTCCACCTCCAATTTGGTCTCCTACTTCTCCTGGTTCCCTCCACCTCAGACACATATATCCTCTTGGTCAATCTTTCCTCACTCATTCTCTCCATGTGCCCAAACCATTTCAAAACACCCTCTTCTGCTCTCTCAACCACGCTCTTTTTATTTCCACACATCTCTCTTACTTTTACATTACTTACTCGATCAAACGACCTCACACCACACATTGTCCTCAAAGAATACTTCCCACGTATTCCCTGCGTGTCGTACAAGGCGACTAAAAGGGGAGGGAGCGGGGGGCTGGAAATCCTTCCCTCTCGTTTTTTTTTGATTTTCCAAAAGAAGGAACAGAGAAGGGGGCGAGGTGAAGATATTCCCTCAAAGGCTCAGTCCTCTGTTCTTAATGCTACCTCGCTAACACGGGAAATGGCGAATAGTTTGAAAGAAAGAAAAAGAATATATATATATATATATATATATATATATATATATATATATATATATATATATATATATATATATATATATAATATTCCTCTGAGTCCACGGAGAAAATGAAACACGATAAGTTCCAAAGTGCACTTTCGTGTAGTAATCACATCATCAGGGGAGACACAAGAAAGAAATATAACAGTCTGTTGATATACATTTGGTAAGCATGCGATTGTCCATGTCTTCGATGTATATCAACTGACTTATATTTCTCTCTTGTGTCTCCCCTGATGATGTGATTATTACACGAAAGTGCACTTGGGAACTTATCGTGTTTCATTTTCCCCGTGGACTCATGGGAATATCTTGATCACGTGCAAAATTGTGATCCTTTCCAATATATATATATATCTTCATAGAACATACAAAGCTCCATCAGCCAGGATCGAACCTGGGACCCCTTGTGCAAGAGGCAGGCATGCTAACCGCTAGGCTAAGGGACTGTATAATAGGAAACAACTATTCGAAATACTAAGTACTCGAATACCCTTCGTCTCACTATGGTGAGCACGGGGTCTATCGGTTGTTTCCGAACAGAACACATAGCCAGCTGAGAGCGTTTTACCGAACCTGACTGTACAACGCGGAGTTATATGAATACGAATAAAGTGTATATGAACGCGCACCTTCATAGAACATACAAAGCTCCATCAGCCAGGATCGAACCTGGGACCCCTTGTGCAAGAGGCAGGCATGCTAACCGCTAGGCTAAGGGACTGTATAATAGGAAACAACTATTCGAAATACTAAGCACTCGAATACCCTACGTCTCACTATAGTGAGCAACGGGGTCTATCGGTTGTTTCCGAACAGAACACAGAGCTTTGTATGTTCTATGAAGGTGCGCGTTCATATACACTTTATTCGTATTCATATAACTCCGCGTTGTACAGTCAGGTTCGGTAAAACGCTCTCAGCTGGCTATGTGTTCTGTTCGGAAACAACCGATAGACCCCGTTGCTCACCATAGTGAGACGAAGGGTATTCGAGTACTTAGTATTTCGAATAGTTGTTTCCAATATACAGTCCCTTAGCCTAGCGGTTAGCATGACTGCCTCTTGCACAAGGGGTCCCAGGTTTGATCCTGGCTGATGGAGCTTTGTATGTTCTATGAAGGTGCGCGTTCATATACACTTTATTCGTATTCATATAACTCCGCGTTGTACAGTCAGGTTCGGTAAAACGCTCTCTGCTAGCTATGTGTTCTGTTCGGAAACAACCGATAGACCCCGTTGCTCACCATAGTGAGACGAAGGGTATTCGAGTATAGTATTTCGAATAGTTGTTTTCTATTATACAGTCCCTTAGCCTAGCGGTTAGCATGACTGCCTCTTGCACAAGGGGTCCCAGGTTTGATCCTGGCTGATGGAGCTTTGTATGTTCTATGAAGGTGCGCGTTCATATACACTTTATTCGTATTCATATAACTCCGCGTTGTACAGTCAGGTTCGGTAAAACGCTCTCAGCTGGCTATGTGTTCTGTTCGGAAACAACCGATAGACCCCGTTGCTCACCATAGTGAGACGAAGGGTATTCGAGTAATTAGTATTTCGAATAGTTGTTTCCTATTATACAGTCCCTTAGCCTAGCGGTTACATGCCTGCCTGTGGCACAAGGGCTCCCAGGTTCGATCCTGGCTGATGGAGCTTTGCATGTTCTATGAAGGTGCGCGTTCACATACATATTTCGCTGGAAATCCTCCCCTCTCGTTTTTTTTTTTTTTTTAATTTTCCAAAAGAAGGAACAGAGGGGGCCAGGTGAGGATATTCCGAAAAAGGCCCAGTCCTCTGTTCTTAACGCTACCTCGCTAATGCGGGAAATGGCGAATAGTTGGAAAAAAAAAAAAAAATATATATATATATATATATATATATATATATATATATATATATATATATATAAAATTGCTCCAAATCCCGATAATCACTGACTGGTCACCAATTAGTGATGTGTTTGTGTAGCTGTTTGCACACACTATTGTACTGGTGTCGGTATCTTCAAGTGTTATTGTAGCGGACACGATCGCCACAATACACGGAACTGTTCGATGGGCTATTTCCACGAACAACCATTAAGGACAAAGCATCAACAAAGCTCCCACAAACCAATCCGACGCTCAAAACTTCCACTAAAAGCCTGTTGTGTTGCACCGTGGAAGCCGGTAGGCTGTTGCTGATTTACTCAGAGATCAAAGGCTGCGTCTCCACTAATAGGGAGAAAGAGAAAGAAAAAAAAAATTCTTCCATTTAATCAAACGTGTTGACCCCATTATAACATTATATTCTTTATCGAGAAATCTTATTGATTTAAGCTATTATAGACACGAATGCGAAAACTTGATATAGCCATCGACTCGTATATTGTTATGAACGTGTATATATGGCATTTCTAGAAGACCGTGTCAAGACAATGCGGGTCGGGGGATGAAGGGACTCATCCTCTCCCCGTTCCTTCCCCCAAATGATATATATATATATATATATATATATATATATATATATATATATATATATAGAGAGAGAGAGAGAGAGAGAGAGAGAGAGAGAGAGAGAGAGAGAGAGAGAGAGATAGGTAGATAGATATAGATATATATGGAGTGAACCAGGGCATGTGAAGCGTTCGCGGCAGACCATGGAAAGGTCTGTGAGGCCTGGATGTGGATAGGGAGCTGAGATTTAGTTGCATTACACATGACAGGTAGAGAATGAGTGTGAGCTTACTAGGCTTTCTTTCGTATGTTTCCTGGCACTACCTCGCTAACGCGGGAAACGGCAATCAAGTATCATCATAATGATAATGAAAATAATAATGATATTAATGATTAGAGAGAGTGAGAGGTGGGGGGGGGTTTAGACAGATTGCTCCCTGAACCGTAAATTCGTTAAAGAATACGCAAATGGTGAAGTCCTCCACACCAACGGTGTCACCGCCTGTATTCATTAGGTCATGCAGTATTCAAATAATCTTGGGCCATACATGCAGTGAGAAAGTCTCAGACGTATCTTGAACACTTGAACAATATGCTCAAGATATTTTGATTGGTGGTTATAACCTGACCATGACAGCCTCAATAACCCTGGCGGTCAATGAGACTAAAGCCCAATAGATAATCACTCAACCTTAAAGTATACCAACTGTGACAGCCTAGCACCATGGTGAGCTCTTTTTGTATTTCATATCGCTATCCGCTATCCCAGTACATCTTGACTGTGTTTCTCTACCTCAAAGTCATCACTTATTTTTTTCTCTGTGCCACTCACGCCACAGGCAAGCAAGCAACGTAGAAATTTATTTTGAGCGTTTTTGAAGTATGGTACGTACATTTGTTTTGGCTCAGTAACCGTTAACTATTTATAGACTCTAAAACCAACAACAAACATTCGCGAAGCTCAGGCTAGGATAAAAAGTCCTGCTGGTTTGATGATTTAGCTGGTCTTTAGGACTTTTAACAGCTAGGGTCATTCAGGGATAGGCCTGTTAACAGCTAGGGTCATTCAGGTCGTCAGTTATCATGTTAGACACCAATCGAATGACCTCGAACACCCTCTTCAGATGTTCAATGTAATCTAAAGACCATACACGCTCTCACGCTAAACCTCTGCTCTTGCAACACTTATGCCTTTGATTACCTATAACTTGGTGCACCTTATTGCTTGACACATGACTGTTCTAACCCGGCTCTACCACCTCATCTGTGGAGTCTTGCCTCTCCCTACCACCTCATCTGTGGCGTCTTGCCTCTCCTTACCACCTCATCTGTAGCGTCTTACCTCTCCCTGCCACCTCATCTGTGGTGTCTTGCCTCTCCCTACCACCTCATCTGTGGGGTTTTACCTCTCCCCACCACCTCATCTGTAGCGTCTTGCCTCTCCCTACCACCTCATCTTGTGGCGCCTTGCCTCTCCTTACCACCTCACCTGCAGGGTACTGCCTCTCCTTACCACCTCACCTGCAGGGTACTGCCTCTCCTAACCACCTTTCCTACGGTGCAGTGCCTCTTCCTACCACCTCATTAGCGGCGCCTTGCCTACCGTAGAACCCCATCCAGCCATTCTTGAGACAACCTTTCTCCTAATATCCTTTAATCATCTTAACGGTCCATTATCCCTCTTATCCCTATACAACTGTTCTCCCCAGAGCCTACCGTTTCCTTTGAGTTCCCTTTGCTTCTCATATTCCATAGTACCACCTTATCTTCTTCTCAGAAATTCTCTCTCAGCTGTGTGTCTCCTAAGCTGAGGTAGAGGGACACTGTACCCCTTCCACCACCAACCCTCACCATGACCACGAAATTACATTTTCTTTCGATATCTTTTTGTCCTCAAACGCCATCATATCTTTACCACCCTATATTATCATTGCATGTATACTTGAATACTATCTTAACTCTCTCTCTCTCTCTCTCTCTCTCTCTCTCTCTCTCTCTCTCTCTCTCTCTCCAGTTAAATTTCAGCTCTTATATTCAGTCTTGTTTAATCATGTCGGAGTTGTTCTTTATCAAACACTCATTGGCGTCCTCTCAAAACCTTCCACCGCTGGCTGTGTGATTACCAGTTTCACACCGACCATTGTATTTCATAAAGATTTTGTAATACCTTTAAAAAAGAAAAATCCTCTAGCCTCCTACTTCCAGTCCATTCTCAACGACTGAAATTATATATATGTTTCTTTCCGTGGAGTGAAATAACTTCGGACGAAATGTCGTAATTTCAGACACTCCATTCAGAGGTACAGATAATCTGATCCAATCCCACGCTGAAGAGGTACTGATGGGACTAAATCCTTCTCGCTACAGAGTCTCGAATCGTTACTGAATTCGGTGTGCAAAATGGGCGGAGGGTGGAAGACGCGACGCTGGCTGTGGGAGCGTGACTCACCAAATCACAGTGTAACCTTACGTAGGCAACACACCCACTGAATCATATGTTTCCTCACAAATCTAACTACTACTCAGCCTCCGAGGACGAAAATTTTCCACCTTCGTTCATTCTGTTCCCATATTCTGAAAGCTACAGTTCCATGCATGATTAAACATAGAAAAAGGGGAGAGAGAGAAAGAATCATTACAAAATTGACCAAATTCAAACCTATCATGTAGAAGTCACTTCCAAAATCTTAAGAGCAAAATATCATGTTTATTAGAAAATTAATCTTTTATTTTTCTGTTTTTTGCTGTAACTCAAGTTTTCAAACTAAATGACTATCTCGTGAGGAGAATTTAAAGACTGAGGCAAAGTGTTCTATAAATCGAAGCCCAGGGAGACAGGGTAATCTGAGAATTATGTGCTTCCAGGATAGATGGCAAATGTAAATTGCGAGCCATGTCAAATATAAACTATCAATTTTGCCAGCGCCCGTAACACGCAATCAGCTACATTAAAAAAAAAAAAAAAAGGAAATTTATTAGTTACAAGCAATAACATTGTTTTCCTGACAATGAATATTATACATTACCATAGCAGGAAAAAATCATTACTCACTTTCCTTCCCCAATCTTTTAACTGTCGATATACCTGAAAAATAGCTTCGCATAGCAAATCGATTTGATACTACAAATGAGAAATTTGTCATGTAGCGGTTAGCGTTCCTGACCGTGAAGCATTCACGGGCCACCCCGGGTCGAGCGCATAGGTTCGAATCCTGGTTGCGGCAGTCGGTCCACACAGTGAGGTCTGTGGCCAGGGTTATCAACCACCACGCCTTACTCGCGCATTGAGAGATTAATGATTGAGGATATTCTTGTAAGATTGTGTAGTAAGTTGTAAATCAATCTTTAGATTGCCAGAATAATTCGAGTGAATGGGTGCGTCAGGTCATCTGTAGCATGTACCATGAGTATAGACTAATTGTGGAGATCACATTGTTCAGCTCATAAAGGACACGACATCGTCCATAGCAGGTGCCATATAGGATTAGGCGAGATGCAAAATATGATAATTACGGGGCTCAGATAAGAACATACAGTGAGACAGCATTAAATAATGATTGTCCAAAACATACAATCACATGGACAATCACATGTTTACCAAATGGCGTCCTAGCTTCGTCCCTTCGATGTATATCAATTGACTTATATTTCTCTCTTGTGTCTCCCCTAATGACGTGATTATTACACGAAAGTGCACTCGGGAACTTACCGTGTTTCATTTTCCCAGTGGACTCATTGGAATATCTTGATCACGCGCAAAATTGTGATCCCTTCCAATATATATATATATATATATATATATATATATATATATATATATTATCCCTGGGGATGGGGGGGAAAGAATACTTGCCACGTATTCCCTGCGTGTCGTAGAAGGCGACTAAAAGGGGAGGGAGCGGGGGGCTGGAAATCCTCCCCTCTCTATTTTTTTTTTCTTTATTTTTGAAAAAGAAGGAACAGAGAAGGGGGCCAGGTGAGGATATTCCCCCAAAGGCCCAGTCCTCTGTTCTTAACGCTACCTCGCTAATGCGGGAAATGGCGAACAGTTTGAAAAAAAAAATACGTATATATATATATATATATATATATATATATATATATATATATATATATATATATTTTTTTTTTCCAAAAGAAGGAACAGAGAAGGGGGCCAGGTGAGGATACTCCCTCAAGGGCCCAGTCCTCTGTTCTTAACGCTACCTCGCTAATGCGGGAAATGGCGAATAGTATGAAAAAAAGATATATATATATATATATATATATATTCTTTTTTTTTTTTTTGCTTTGTCGCTGTCTCCCGCGTTTGCGAGGTAGCGCAAGGAAACAGACGAAAGAAATGGCCCAACCCACCCCCATACACATGTATATACTTACGTCCACACACGCAAATATACATACGTACAAAGCTTTCCATGGTTTACCCCAGACGCTTCACATGCCTTGATTCAATCCACTGACAGCACGTCAACCCCGGTATACCACATCGATCCAATTCACTCTATTCCTTGCCCTCCTTTCACCCTCCTGCATGTTCAGGCCCCGATCACACAAAATCTTTTTCACTCCATCTTTCCACCTCCAATTTAGTCTCCCACTTCTCCTCGTTCCCTCCACCTCCGACACATATATCCTCTTGGTCAATCTTTCCTCACTCATTCTCTCCATGTGCCCAAACCACTTCAAAACACCCTCTTCTGCTCTCTCAACCACGCTCTTTTTTTTTTTCCACACATCTCTCTTACCCTTACGTTACTTACTCAATCAAACCACCTCACACCACACATTGTCCTCAAACATCTCATTTCCAGCACATCCATCCTCCTGCGCACAACTCTATCCATAGCCCACGCGTCGCAACCATACAACATTGTTGGAACCACTATTCCTTCAAACATACCCATTTTTGCTTTCCGAGATAATGTTCTCGACTTCCACGCATTCTTCAAGGCTCCCAGGATTTTCGCCCCCTCCCCCACCCTATGATCCACTTCCGCTTCCATGATTCCATCCGCTGCCAGATCCACTCCCAGATATCTAAAACACTTTACTTCCTCCAGTTTTTCTCCATTCAAACTTATCTCCCAGTTGACTTGACCCTCAACCCTACTGTACCTAATAACCTTGCTCTTATTCACATTTACTCTTAACTTTCTTCTTTCACACACTTTACCAAATTCAGTCGCCAGCTTCTGCAGTTTCTCACATGAATCAGCCACCAGCGCTGTATCATCAGCGAACAACAACTGACTCACTTCCCAAGCTCTCTCATCCCCAACAGACTTCATACTTGCCCCTTTTTCCAAAACTCTTGCATTTACCTCCCTAACAACCCCATCCATAAACAAATTAAACCATGGAGACATCACACATCCCTGCCGCAAACCTACATTCACTGAGAACCAATCACTTTCCTCTCTTCCTACACGTACACATGCCATACATCCTCGATAAAAACTTTTCACTGCTTCTAACAACTTGCCTCCCACACCATATATTCTTAATACCTTCCACAGAGCATCTCTATCAACTCTATCATATGCCTTCTCCAGATCCATAAATGCTACATACAAATCCATTTGCTTTTCTAAGTATTTCTCACATACATTCTTCAAAGCAAACACCTGATCCACACATCCTCTACCACTTCTGAAACCACACTGCTCTTCCCCAATCTGATGCTCTGTACATGCCTTCACCCTCTCAATCAATACCCTCCCATATACTTTACCAGGAATACTCAACAAACTTATACCTCTGTAATTTGAGCACTCACTCTTATCCCCTTTGCCTTTGTACAATGGCACTATGCAAGCATTCCGCCAATCCTCAGGCACCTCACCATGAATCATACATACATTAAATAACCTTACCAACCAGTCAACAATACAGTCACCCCCTTTTTTAATAAATTCCACTGCAATGCCATCCAAACCTGCTGCTTTGCCGGCTTTCATCTTCCGTAAAGCTTTTACTACCTCTTCTCTATTTACCAAATCATTTTTCCCAACCCTCTCACTTTGCACACCACCTCAACCAAAACACCCCACATCTGCCATTCTATCATCAAACACATTCAACAAACCTTCAAAATACTCACTCCATCTCCTTCTCACATCACCACTACTTGTTATCACCTCCCCATTTGCCCCCTTCACTGAAGTTCCCATTTGCTCCCTTGTCTTACGCACTTTATTTACCTCCTTCCAGAACATCTTTTTATTCTCCCTAAAATTTAATGATACTCTCTCACCCCAACTCTCATTTGCCCTCTTTTTCACCTCTTGCACCTTTCTCTTGACCTCCTGTCTCTTTCTTTTATACATCTCCCACTCAATTGCATTTTTTCCCTGCAAAAATCGTCCAAATGCCTCTCTCTTCTCTTTCACTGATACTCTTACTTCTTCATCCCACCACTCACTATCCTTTCTAATCAACCCACCTCCCACTCTTCTCATGCCACAAGCATCTTTTTCGCAATCCATCACTGATTCCCTAAATACATCCCATTCCTCCCCCACTCCCCTTACTTCCATTGTTCTCACCTTTTTCCATTCTGTACTCAGTCTCTCCTGGTACTTCCTCACACAAGTCTCCTTCCCAAGCTCACTTACTCTCACCACCCTCTTGACCCCAACATTCACTCTTCTTTTCTGAAAACCCATACAAATCTTCACCTTAGCCTCCACAAGATAATGATCAGACATCCCTCCAGTTGCACCTCTCAGCACATTAACATCCAAAAGTCTCTCTTTCGCGCGCCTGTCAATTAACACGTAATCTAATAACGCGCTCTGGCCATCTCTCCTACTTACATACGTATACTTATGTATATCTCGCTTTTTAAACCAGGTATTCCCAATCACCAGTCCTTTTTCAGCACATAAATCTACAAGCTCTTCACCATTTCCATTTACATATATACATATATATATATATATATATATATATATATATATATATATATATATATATATATATATATATATATATATATATTATCTCTGGGGTTAGGGGTGAAAGAATACTTCCCACGCATTCCTCGCGTGTCGTAGAAGGCGACTAGAGGGGACGGGAGCGGGGGGCCAGAAATCCTCCCCTCCTTGTATTTTTTAACTTTCTAAAATGGGAAACAGAAGAAGGAGTCACGCGGGGAGTGCTCATCCTCCTCGAAGGCTCAGACTGGGGTGTCTAAATGTGTGTGGATGTAACCATGATGTGAAAAAAGGAGAGATAGGTAGTATGTTTGAGGAAAGGAACCTGGATGTTTTGGCTCTGAGTGAAACGAAGCTCAAGGGTAAAGGGGAAGAGTGGTTTGGGAATGTCTTGGGAGTAAAGTCAGGGGTTAGTGAGGGGACAAGAGCAAGGGAAGGAGTAGCAGTACTCCTGAAACAGGAGTTGTGGGAGTATGTGACAGAATGTAAGAAAGTAAATTCTCGATTAATATGGGTAAAACTGAAAGTTGATAGAGAGAGATGGGTGATTATTAGTGCATATGCACCTGGGCATGAGAAGAAAGATCATGAGAGGCAAGTGTTTCGGGAGCAGCTGAATGAGTGTGTTAGTGGTTTTGATGCACGAGACCGGGTTATAGTGATGGGTGATTTGAATGCAAAGGTGAGTAATATGGCAGTTGAGGGAATAATTGGTGTATATATATATATATATATATATATATATATATATATATATATATATATATATATATATATATTTTTTTTTTATACTATTCGCCATTTCCCGCATTAGCGAGGTAGCGTTGAGAACAGAGGACTGGGCCTTTGTGGGATATATATATATATATATATATATATATATATATATATATATATATATATATATATATATATATATATATATATATATATATATATAACGGTAGCAAGAGTTCTGTGTAGTCATGTGCTTACCTGAAGTAATGACATTAATGCTGGACATTCAAGAACATTATCTCGACATTTTCGCATCTCCTGGGAGAGGGGAGGCGGGGGGGGGGGGGGGAAGTCAATTCGAAATTGGGACAATCCTTCCGAAATCGGGAGGTCTGGTCACACTATATATGACGAACACTGATCTGAAAATGAACGAGCTTTTGCTCCCCCAAGAACTCTTAGTACCGATAGTCAGAAGTGACTCAGAGAAGCTCATGGAACACTTGGCGTTTGGATCCACCACCATACTCGTGCTCTAAAGAGAAAAAAAAAGGATTGCAAAAAAAATAGAAAATCATAATCCTTACTCACGATTACTCTCCTTAAGAATGTGAAAGAACAAACGCACAATTTATAAAGTGCTCTAGATGTACGTGAAAAAATCACATCTGAAAACTCTAGTTTACGTTTCTCGGTTAAAATAAAGTTGGCTCAAGGAGAGTAGATAATTTTCGCTTAAAAGATAAGCTACAGCAAGGTCCATACGTACATAGAGAGAGTGTAAAATTAATATCATCCTTCACACCTAAAAAAAAATGCAAAATATTTTTTCGGTTGGTGAATGTAGCTTGACATTTTCAGCATCTGAAAGGAATCTGAAGAAAAAAAATCATTTAACAACCTGTTCTCAGATACCAGCCTTTTCCTTTCTGATATTCATAATTTAAGGGTCTGTTTGTCTGCGGAACAAAGGAACATAGTTTCCCCCTCATCATTTCTTTTCATTTTCTATTACCATTTTCTGATGGAGGTGTTGTTTATTAACACAGTCGACCTTACAAACATTATCAGTTATACATGTATTCTATTACGAAATTCCTTTTCGTCAGGAGTTAGTTGATTTCATCATGTTTTACAAATTCATGCCTGTAGCAAGAGAATGTGACTTGCAATACAAGTGCAGCAACAGAATCTCGTCTGTTTGCGGAGCAAAGCAATACATTTTGCACTCTTTAACACTTTCGCATTCTGTGGTCCCAGTTTTTGAAAGTAGCTTGAAAATAAGTTAGTTTTTAATATCACTCAAACGCATATGTACTTAAACACGAAATACTTGTTTTGACTGGAGCTGATCTCATCATGTTATTTCTCGATATCTGCCTGTACTGAGTAGGATGAGCAGCAGAATCTTGAATTTTCAATTCATCGCGGTGTAAGGACTGCAAATTTTTTATGTACTTTAACAGTTCAGCACGATACCAAACGCCGATTACGCAGTTCAACAGGTTTTCCAGTATATTTACTGACTACAGAATTTAGCAGTGTTCTACAATAAATAGCGGGAGACAACAGTTACTTTAACTTGGTACAAATCATCCAGTACAAACAACAGAGAATTTTCAGTCGAATATTCCACACGAAGTAAATGCATTGTTGTAAACGCAACCCACTGGTTGATGGTGCAGTCTACTCGTATTTGTTCTTAACCTTTCATACAAGAGTATGAGTTTTCATTATCTTTGTTATTGTAGGCCATCACTATCATAGGTTTGACGTTATCAGGACTGGAGGTTTCGTTACGCCATTTTCCATCCCCTATACACCCCTACCCCTCCTCGTACCCCTGAGAAAACTTTTTCTCTCTCTCTCTCTCTCTCTCTCTCTCTCTCTCTCTCTCTCTCTCTCTCTCTCTCTCTGCTGCCTCGACGCTTAGCAATAAACTTTTTCCTTACTAGAAATGTTTCATTTCATCAGTAATATTCCGTCATGTCGTATCAACATGCGACGTAGCGAGTTACTTTAACTTGGTACAAATCATCCAGTACAAACAACGCAGCGTCTGTACTCGGCCGTGATGCCGATGAATGTACAAACAACCGTTGCCTCGCCCATTCGTTTGCTGGTCTCCAGTTATAAGTCTAACTCATCTGTTAATTAACAGAAAAGTAACTATCACTCAGTACAAGCTTCAAAAGCTGTTTTCCTAAATAGAACAGAAAATCGAAACACCCAGTTAAGCCATTACTTGAATTCAATAACCTAAACCTAACTACCGGTTCTATGGTCAAACTGCTAATTATGAGATTATGACCTGGCCCCGCCCACATCCCAGGACCTACCGACCACTCAATGACTACCCCAACCAAATTGGCGGAAGCCATGTGTGATAGGCTTCTTTAATGCATGAAAATACGGTTGTGAAAGTAATTAAGAACAAAAGTTCATTAAGAACAATAACGTTAATGTGTTCATGTGACGAGTATTAAAATGCGAAAATAAAGTGTCTGCAATACAACGAAAATTTATAACGCAATAAATATATTTCCAATAAAAGATAAAAGGAAATGAGTAACAAGTAATAGGAATGTTGTGACATTTCATGTGATACAATGTTATGTCAAATAAACTGAGATTAATATGCGTGTGTGCATTCACGTGACTGTATCAGGAAGTGGTGATGCACAGACTTGAGTGCAATGTCCAGTCTTCTGTGGGTCAGGCCACAACTATCTGTGCCGTTCCATCGCTAAGTACTGTCACTCATAGCTTTACTCGTATTTCAATCACTTACCAAACTGAGTAATGGTTCATGACTTCAAGATAGTGGAAAGAAAATTTGGAAAGTGAGAATGGTCACCACAAAACGACGTAAATATTAAAAAAAGGTGAAATTACTGCGATGTAGTGGTGGTATTACTGACGTGTTTGGTGAACCATATGGTGAAAGTATTATTTAGAGTAATGGTAACTGGCTTATGCGCAATACAGCTTTTGGAAATTTATTCAGTAAATGTATATAGTATGATTTCCTGGAACATTTATAGAATTGGTTAATTGTATGAGAATCTGTGTTGGACTTGCGGAAGGTAAGTATCATATTTACTTACGCTTGAACTCACTTGTTTGTCGAGGTGACAAAGCGTTCCTACCTAGGCGGGAAAGTCCTGTTTTTGAGCTGTCCCCGAAGAATTTGAGGGAAACGTAAATGGCCGGTATTATCAAAATTACTACCTGTAAACTATATGACTGCATGGAACGTTTGCTGCTGTAATGGAAGTATTCGTAAAAATCAAAGGTACGTGCATGATTCTGATCTGTAAATACCTTTATTGGTTATTGTAAGAGAAACATTATGGCCAAGTTTTTTCTCTTACAATACCCTTCATGTTCATATATCAGCCTTCAGATGTGTAAATTCATGACCATATTCTTCATGAGAATCAATTCATGATTTATGAAATTAGTTTGATCATCAAATTACGAGACATGCTCACTGACCATTGTACTTCGAATTGACATGTTGCTCAGGACATATTATATACTATGCAAGTACTTTGAACTCAACTAACAGATACTTACATCCTCTTTTGACTGTAGGCTTCCTCTTCTATCAGCTCCTCGTCTTAACTGATATTTTTAGGTCATGTCCGATATTGTGTATTTTCTCGTTGTAGCTATATTTCTGTGCTTTAAAATGATGAGTATTTTTCTTACTCATTGTTGTGTTCGCTGAATGTAATGGCCTGCACACACACACACAGCAGTGTTACTGTTCTTCATGGCCCAGATAATTCTGTCACCACCGAGAGCCCTGCTGAACCTGACTTGAACGGAGGACTTGAGGAGGGGAAGCCCATGAAATACAACCGAAATTGTTTTAAAAAAATTCGAACATGTTCATTTCGATAAAAATGAAGTACGTGCAATAGTTGTATCGTTTTCCTTATCTTAATAGGTTTTGATTAAAGTTCCTAAATCACATTAACATGTTTTAATTAAAGTTTGAATTTCCTCAAATTTGAATAACACAAAATTTGGCGCTAAATAGAAATAAAGGCGCCGAAAAGGTGCTAATGCGCTAAGTACGAAATTTAGGAGCTATATCTCTAAAGCTCTAAGACTAGCACCAAAAGCGCTAAATTGGCAAGTCTGACCTAGAGTTATTATACATAAGACAAGATATTCAGCCCTCTCCTTCTGCAGTCCCTCAGAATTGCTGTACGTGGCATGCAGAAGTGACAGGGGTAGTGTTATTTCTTCCTCATCTCTAGGTTATAGCTGAATTTTCCGTTTAACTGTATCTTTATATAATTCGACGTTATCGTTGTTACCTCCTGCTCCGGAGAGTGGTTCAGGTTCCCTTCGCGGAAAGATAGCGAGCAGCATAACCCAGACGTTCATTTTATCGTAGATTGGTAGCTCCAAGAATGCAAAAGTGCGGCACGGGTTTTAAGCTCCGGAACTGTAGCAGGCGTAGCCAGCCGACATCTTGAAACTTTTTTATCTGTAGATATTTTGGGTTCCGCTCTACAAACCCAGTGAACTTACTATAGATGATGATTACTTTTATTCATCTCTAAATCCCCGTGTTCGTTGTAGTTTGCCATAAAGTCCGTATTTTGACAATGAGCGATATCGCCATTATTCCTGATATTTAGTTTTCAAAGATGATAAATAGCGTGCCTAGTTCGAGATCTTTATGCTGACTTATCTGAAGAGGGATATGGTTATTTCGACTTGTGAGGATTATAACATTAACACAAAGATCACTGTTAACGGCAGAAAGAAGTTTATAACAATGCAGGAACACAGCAAGGCCAAAGGAAAAACAAACTATTTATCGTAACTCAATGATATGGAAGAGTGCAAAAATCAACAGCCCAGTCGAAAAGAGTGGAACGAGACGAATTATAGTGATATTTCACCTGAGCCACTTTACCCCCGGGTCTTATCCACACCAGAGCCAAGGGAGGCCCAGGCCCCAAGGATCCTCCCACGTCACAAACAGTGCGCACTTGGGCTTGACTAGTCACCTTACATGTCTGTATTAGAAGTGTACACGTATTACAACGGAGATCGGTGCATCCTTTAATAATATTGGAAGGTATGTTGTTTATATATTTTTTTTTTTAATATTCATAAAATGTTATTAAAAGGCTGGAGTGACTTAACTAGCAATATATTAATGTAAACCGTCAGTTGTAATGTGTATAGCCTATTTTTTCTCATTCAAGATACAAAAGGCATTTCCTGATTGACAATTATAATTCATTGTATGTTAGGTTTACAAATAGCCTTAGGTGGGCTAGAACATCAGGTTGTAAACAAGTGTTGGATGAGTTGCCAACAGTGCTTTAACAATTTTATACCTGAACTGTCAGTTGATTCAGTTAATGTGGTAAATGACAACGTTCTTCATTCATATTACTAATCACTTTGGATAAATTCAAGTAGGTGCTAGACACAGTGAAGGCATGAGTCCCATGAGTATTTATGCCAATTCCTATATTACTTTTGCAGGATAGAAGCAGAGTCCAGAGGGTGGTGACACTTCTCGTACACCAGTATGAGATTATTTACCTTGTTATAAGCAAGCTTTGTAGTGTTACGAAAGTGCTTAAATGGTTGATAAGCTGCCTTTGATATACGCAACGCCTCGGTTGGGCATGTCATACCTACAATATAACGTATCATACATGGTGTGCTGTGGTAGCAAGTCTTGTAACACAAACCTTATTTCTCTTGTCAAACCCAGCTTATATTGGACAAAATTTCGGTTTAATCCCACTGGTCAAGTACCAATCATTCATTATTCCCATCTGCAGCTGTACAGATGTATGTCACCAACTTCATTACTTTGGTCCCATCGACAACCGTAGTCCAGGTATTCTGGTACCACCATTTGAATAGTACAAACCCCTGATAACAACTCCTCCTCCTCTGTATCAGCAGATGTTGAACAGTTCTCTACAGCTGGGATGTGAAGATATTACTTCACCAGTTTATGTATCACTTTGCATATGCTAGTCATTAGTAGCCGATGGATCTTTTTGCACCATAATTTTTTATTGGTGAGTGCGAGATTAGACACTAGTTTGCACATATATTTACAGATAATTGTTTACTTTTCTTATGCCAGTATGGAGTTAGCATTATGCTCGGGCAGTTAAGTTGTTACAGTCATTGTTCCACAAATTTTCATTCAAGTTTTAAGAGGAATTTTATTATCCTTTGCAAAACAAGCCAGTTAGGTTAAGTTTGGTTTAGCTGGCTAATTTAAGAGAGAATCAAGAACCTCTCGAACTTTATGGTATAGAAAAACTGTTTTTATTCAAAGTCAGGAACAGAAATTTGGAATCTGTTCTTAGTATTATATAGATCATCATCCTATCCATGGAGAGGTACACAGTATTTGATTAAGAACAGTAAGCCACTTTCGTAGTTAATTCTCTTATAACCGTATAACCATTACATCTAAATTTGATTATGGTATAAGGATGTTTTTCTTGGAGCAATTATATCTCAAAATGTTTTGGTATTGGTGAAAATTGTTAAGGTTTGTCTTTGTATTGGCTAATTTTCAAAGGTTACTGTTATTTTGATTAAGAAAACTGTACTGCGCTTGGAGAAATATGATTTGTCTACATATACAAGGGCCATTTACTGTTAGGACTCTTTTGCATTTACAAAATAAAATTTCTTCGATGTTTGTTGTAGGTTCCACTGCATTTCACCTGAAGCTATGTGTGGCTTACTTGTTACTGGTTGAATGCATTTAGATTCAACAACCACATCTATGATAGGTTGGGTTCAGATACTTAATTTAACCTTAATTATGAGGTCTATTACATTATGCAGTATATTACTGTACAGTCTTACCTCAGTTAAGAGGATGCATATTTGTAATTGCTCAAAAGAATGAATGATATCATCCTCCTACATGTTGCTGGAGTTTAGTCAAATAAATCACCATTTCAGGTATGATGTACATTTTTTCTTATTCAGCACCAGAAACCTTCTAAAAGGACCCTTTGCCTGGAGTCACTGAGAAGAGATTTCTCTCGGAATAACTGCAGCCTTTACCCTGATTTTTTTAGTGTAGTAATTGATAGTAAAATGCTTCATCTTTTAAAATTTTACTGTTAGAATGGTATCATTGTAGCTAAATACAGTAATTGTATGCTCAGTATATTTGATATGCATACAACTTCTTATTAAGTATCCAATTAAATGTTCAATTCATACTCCTTACTCTTCTGTCATATCAGATTTATCTTTTTGTTATCTAGTGTGGCATAAACCTCTCTGCTCAGTTACTGCTCTAATAGTACAGTCTTACTTGGTCCGAGTCTGTTTTTGGTCTTGGTAATTCCTACTAGAATTATCATCACCTCTTGGAGACCTTAGTGTGAAAGTCTTTTCATAGGTAGATGACCTCACAGTCATATCACATCATGACACTACTTAGGCAACTCCAGACATGCAGCGTTACATCACACAAAGCATTGGCTCATCCAGAGCAGAATGTTTACTTCCATTCAGAAATCCACTATCACCCACTTATTCCTGGACAGACATGGGTCCATCATGCCTAATTCCATAATCCGAAATATTCAACCTCATCTACTTAAGAGAACCAAAAACATGTTGATTATCACATACAACATTTACTCTCCATGCCACAAAGGCCATATCCCAAACAGAATTCCCACAGAGCAATTACTGGAACCACTTTTGGGCAAGGAAAAGAAACCTTTAGTATACTTGACAGGTACTTCATCCATGCCACCTTGAGCTGTGCTTACATGTTTGGTCATCCAGTGTCCCAAAGCAGACATAATGAAATAAGACAAAGCAAAGTTCTCAGAATAATCACCAACTGCCTTATCTTTCTTTTTCTTTCATACTTTATCATCATTTCCTACACTAGCAAGGTAGTGTCTAGTGCCTGGTACACATGAAGAAAGGCTGCTATCATTCACATCCATTCTCTACCTGTCATGTGAAATGCTTTAAAACCACATCCCCTTATCCACAGCTAGGTTCTACAGACCTTTCCATAGTTTATGCCAGCCAAATCACATGGTATGGTCGAGTCCAATGACTGCACGTCAACCCCTGTATACCACAACTTTCCAATTCACTCTATCCCACCTACATGTTCAAGTCCCGATCATTCAAAATCTGTTTCTCTCCATCCTTTTATCTCCAGTTCAGTCTCACCCCTCTCTCTTTGCCCTACGCTTTTGACACATACATCCTCTTTGTCAACCTCTCATTCATTCTCACCATGTCCCAAACCATTTCAGCACACCCTTTTCAGCTCTTTCAATCACAGTCTTTTTATTGCCACATCTCTTTCTTACCCTTGTATTACTTATTTGATCAAATTACCTCACATCATATATTGTCCTCATACATCCATCTCCAACACATCCATCCTCCACACATCCTCATCTCCATGCCTTGCATCCATACAACATTGTTAGGACTACTGTACCTTCAAACATATCTGTTTTTGCCCTCTTCCAAACTCAGTCACCAATTTCTGCAGTTCCTCACTCAGTTTTGCCACCAATGTTATTTCATTAGTAGACAACAACTGACTTCCCAGACCCTCTTCATCCCCTACAGATTGTATACTTGCCACTTCCTCCAGGACTCCTGCATTTACCTCACTCATCACCCCCATCCATAAACAAATTAACAGCCATGGTGACATCACACACCAACTACTGCAGATCAGCCTTCACTTGGAACCACTCAATCTCCTCTCTTCCTATTCAAATACTAGCCTTACAATCCTGATAAGGACTTCTCTGCTTCTGGCTGCTTCTTTCCTACACCATATATTCTTGAGACCATCCACAAGGCATCCCAATCAGTCCTATCATATGCTTTTCCAGATCCCAAACTTCCATGTACAGATCACCCTGAACCACTTCTGAGACCACTTTGTTCTTCCCAAATCTAATGCTTTTTACATGGCTTCACCCAGTCACTAACATAAAGTTTACCCAGTACACTCAGAAAACTTGTACTTTTGTAGTTGAACGCTCTCGTTTTTACCCCTTGCGTTTATTTAATGGAAGTATACATACATTCTGCCAATCCTCAGGTACTTAACTGTGATTCATACATACATTGAAAATCCTAACTAATCAGTTAACATTACAGTCACTCCCTTTCTTGAGAAACTCAGCTGCAATACCATCCACTCCAATCACCTTGCCACATTTCATCTTATGCAAGCCAGCCTAATAATCAGAAATAATCAAGACCCGTGCAATGCCATAAAAACTTTTCCAATATAATGTCACTTCAGTATGCTTGGCCCCCAATTCTTAGCAGCAGCACTGTATCCCTATCCCGCCTACCTTGATTTCCCAATAATGAACCCAGCAATCAACCACCATTCCTCAAGCAGAAATAGAAAACTTACCCCTGCTTCACATGTTAACAACCTGTAATCACAGATACCAGTAATAAACAAAAAATGGACAAAACATGTAACACTGATGATTTAACAAGCACTAAACAACTTCCTCCAAACCCAATCTTAAGCTCCACTCCAGTAGACCTGTACTCATTTAAACTGCTCTTCCTATGCATGTACAAATTACAGTATGTTGTTTGTATTCTGGACAGCACCTGTCTCAACAACATTGCAAATACCTGTTCAGGTGGAGGTAAACTGTCCAGTCAAGTAGTAACTTATCACAAGTGATCCTGGATAAAAATGGGCTTACCCCAGTAGAAGGTTGGGTATCACAAAAACAAGTGACAAACAGGATACGGCAAAAAAGGAGAGAGGTTCATCCTAAATAAGAAACACATTTCTTACTTTTCCTGCTGTAGGATCCTCTCCTATGCAGCATCAACAGCAATCAGCAGGCTGGCCACATCCAGTAAGTGGAATAACATATAAAGAAATGCGATGAGTGTACATGTGTGCACTAATGTGGCACACGTGTACACTCATCGCATTTCTTTATATGATGAGAGGTATAGTAATCCCAAAAATGTTCTCTATATGCAAGGAATGGGCTGTAGGTGATGTGTGAAGGAGGGTGGATGTGTTGGAAATGAGATGTTTGAGGGCAGTATGTTGTGTGAGGTGGTTTGATCAAGTAAGTAACAAAAGGATAAGAGAAAAGTGTGGTAATAAAAAGAGCGTTGTTAGAGAATTGAAGAGGGTATGCTGAAGGGGTTTGGATATATAGAATATATTTTTTTTTTTTCTTGCTTTGTCACTGTCTCCCGCGTTTGCGAGGTAGCGATATAGAATATATATATATATATGATAGAGTTGATAGAGATGCTCTGTGGAAGGTATTAAGAATATATGGTGTGGGAGGCAAGTTGTTAGAAGCAGTGAAAAGTTTTTATCGAGGATGTAAGGCATGTGTACGTGTAGGAAGAGAGGAAAGTGATTGGTTCTCAGTGAATGTAGGTTTGCGGCAGGGGTGTGTGATGTCTCCATGGTTGTTTAATTTGTTTATGGATGGGGTTGTTAGGGAGGTAAATGCAAGAGTCTTGGAAAGAGGGGCAAGTATGAAGTCTGTTGGGGATGAGAGAGCTTGAGAAGTGAGTCAGTTGTTGTTCGCTGATGATACAGCGCTGGTGGCGGATTCATGTGAGAAACTGCAGAAGCTGGTGACGGAGTTTGGTAAAGTGTGTGGAAGAAGAAAGTTAAGAGTAAATGTGAATAAGAGCAAGGTTATTAGGTACAGTAGGGTTGAGGGTCAAGTCAATTGGGAGGTGAGTTTGAATGGAGAAAAACTGGAGGAAGTGAAGTGTTTTAGATATCTGGGAGTGGATCTGTCAGCGGATGGAACCATGGAAGCGGAAGTGGATCATAGGGTGGGGAAGGGGGCGAAAATTTTGGGAGCCTTGAAAAATGTGTGGAAGTCGAGAACATTATCTCGGAAAGCAAAAATGGGTATGTTTGAAGGAATAGTGGTTCCAACAATGTTGTATGGTTGCGAGGCGTGGGCTATGGATGGAGTTGTGCGCAGGAGGATGGATGTGCTGGAAATGAGATGTTTGAGGACAATGTGTGGTGTGAGGTGGTTTGATCGAGTAAGTAACGTAAGGGTAAGAGAGATGTGTGGAAATAAAAAGAGCGTGGTTGAGAGAGCAGAAGAGGGTGTTTTGAAATGGTTTGGGCACTTGGAGAGAATGAGTGAGGAAAGATTGACCAAGAGGATATATGTGTTGGAGGTGGAGGGAACGAGGAGAAGAGGGAGACCAAATTGGAGGTGGAAAGATGGAGTGAAAAGGATTTTGTGTGATCGGGGCCTGAACATGCAGGAGGGTGAAAGGAGGGCAAGGAATAGAGTGAATTGGAGCGATGTGGTATACAGGGGTTGACGTGCTGTCAGTGGATTGAATCAGGGCATGTGAAGCGTCCGGGGTAAACCATGGAAAGCTGTGTAGGTATGTATATTTGCGTGTGTGGACGTGTGTATGTACATGTGTATGGGGGGGGTTGGGCCATTTCTTTTCGTCTGTTTCCTTGCGCTACCTCGCAACCGCGGGAGACAGCGACGAGGTATGAAAAAAAAAAATATATATATATATATATATATATATATATATATATATATATATATATATATATATATATATATATATATTACTCTCCTTTTCTTTTAATTTTCCAAAAGAAGGAACAGAGAAGGGGGCCAGGTGAGGATATTCCCTCAAAGGCCCAGTCCTCTGTTCTTAACGCTACCTCGCTAATGCGGAAAATGGCGAATAATTTGAAAAAAAGAAAATCATACAAGGAGAGAGTTTTACACTCAAAGGGTCCCATCTTTTGAACTGTCATCAGTATCATGTGAATTTTTGAAAAGCTTTTATGTTGCTATTATTCACTATTTCATCAATAATTGTGTGTGTGTGTATACAGGTTACCAAACGTTAAGGCTTGGAAGCCCTGAAAGATGTCAGATGCTGCAGGAAGAGACCGAAGTGTGGACCCTCCAGCTGTCAAGTATGTTATGGACGTGTTGCAGAAGAGGCAGAGGGATATTGTCGCAAAAAATTGGGTTAGTGTGACATCCATGATAATTTTTGTGTGAAGTGCTTATGATAATGAATGACTCAGCTTTGAGGAAAAACATTCATTGAAATACTTCCAGTATTGAAACACTTAGGGCTAACAGTTGCATTCATTGAAGTTTTTGTTGTACAGTCAATTGAAATTGTGATGGATAACATCATATGGACTTGCTAATAGACTTTGTATAGCATCATTGAACTTTTAGCTATTTTAAGTTCAACTCAGATTGATATTTCTGTTGTGATTTTCTTTCTTTCATAGTACCAGGTTGCTGTAAAGTGTCCCTCTTTTGACTTAGGTATCCATCTTTTTTTCTTTTTTTTCTCACCCACATGCAGGTGGCTGGCTTTCAGTCCACAAACATACTGACAGCTGTGCATTGAGCTTGCTCGTCAGTGGGTGTTAAGAGTGTCGCTCCTTTAGCATAGGTATCCATTTTGTCTCTATCTCACCCACATGCAGGTGACTGGCTTTCACTCCACAAACAAAAAGTCTCTCATTCTTATACTTAGTAATTGACAACACGTAACTCACAAGACTGTTCTTTGTAGCCGTATGTTTTCCTGCAGTGAATTTTATGTTCTAGCCCCTCCTTTCTGCAAATATTAATGTAATTCCCCCCCCCCCCCCTCTAGTTAGTATGCAGCCACCAGTGAGGGAAGTATTGCTGTTACAACCTGCCTAAGTATTAGGAGGGATAGTTATGATTGAATGGTGAGCTATCACATCAGTAGCTGTCAACTTTTATTCCAGTGGCTAAAGTTTCCATCATTTCTTTTTGCTTTGCCTACTCATAGGCGACTGGCAGTCATTCCACAAACATACTATTTCTTACACATAACACTTGGCAACACATAACTCGCATGACTCCTTCTTATTTAACTTGATTTTCCTGCGGTGGGCAATACATGCAAGCTTTCCTGGTAAGTAGTACTGTCACTCTCAAGGAGTAGTTGATTTTGGATGTAAGTACAGGTACAAGAAAAGGAGTAATAGATCAGCAGATGAAAGAGAACTGTTCCAGAGGCTAATAAATTTTTGTAAATCATTCAGCTGTGTACAAATAAGCCAGTTAGACTGACGAAAGCAATCGTAGCAACAGACCTTTATGTTTATGAAAGACATGACATTGTTTTTAGATATACAATTGAATAAAAACAGGCATATCAAATTTGAGTATCTTATAAATCCCTACATAGCATATCATGGAAATGAATTAATGTAATTGAGTTCACCAACCAATATTGAGCTTAAGAATTTCCACCATGACAGATCAGACTGAATAGTGATCATGATAGGATGTCAAGTACAAATTAGAGTGAACTCTTGTTTAATAACCAAATAGTATACCATGTGAAAATGACACAATAAAACAAATAATCAGTGGGCTAATGCCTAACAGAAATAAAGGTAGTGCAGAATGGTAGATACCAAGAGACAGAAAGCAGTGGATGAATGAAAGAGTGCCATGAAAAAGAAGAGGGGTTAAGAGAGAGGCAAAATTCAAAGAACTTGATCAGAAAATAGATAAAACATGCAGAAATAATAAATGCATGGCGGATGGATGAGATTAGAATTGCTGTGGAAGAGAAGAAGGGAATGTACCTGTGGAAGTTCAGCAAAGGAGGGAAGAATATAAATACGTAAGCAAAATGTTAAAAAGCTGATGTAGGAAAGCAAGGATAATGATGATAAAGATTTTGGAAGAAAGTTGAGTGAAAAGTTTAAAGAAAATGAGGAATTGTACTGGAAGGAGGTGAAAAAGGAAAGAGGTGGTTGTAAGATTGGAAAAGCAGATGTGAAACATAAGGAGGGGGAGTTGCTGAATCTGAAGGAGGAAGTGAAAGGAAGATGGAAAGAGTATTTTGAAGAACTGATGAATGTGGGAGAAAATAGGCAGCAGTTTGTTAGATGCATAGGTATGGAGGATGGAAGGAAAAGGATACAAGTGCAGGTACCTATAGCAAGAAGGGAGGTGAAAAGGGCAATAGTGAGGTTGAAGGTAGGGAAAGTACTAAGAGTGGATGGGATTACAATTGAACTGTTAAAGTATGGAGAAGCAAATGAGAGAGTGCATGCCTTTTATATGTAATTGAGTATGGAAGAGAAGGTTCATAAGGATTAGGTGAAAAATATTATTGTTCCTTTATTCAAAGGAAAAGGTACTAAGGATGTACTTAGCAATTATAGGAAAATAAATCTGTAAGTATACCAGAAAATGTGCATGCAAGAGTGTTGCTTGATTGTGATGGAAGTGACTGAATGCAGAATAAGTTAAAAGCCAGGGGGTTTTAGGAAAGTTAGAGGTTGTGTGGATCAGATTTTTTGTGATGAGACTGACTGAGGATAAGTATCTAGGGAAAGGTAAGAATGTGTATGCAGCTTTATAGATCTGGGGAAAACATATGACATTCAAGTGGAAAGCTTTATGGGATGTGCTAAGGGTATTTTGGGAATGGGGACAACTGTTGGATGGTATGAAAATCTTTAGTGGAGGAGCAAATGTACATGCAAGAGTGGTTGGAGTGTTGAGTGGAAATACGGCATACATGTTGGTGTGAGGTGGGGATGTGTGAAGTCACTGTGGCTTTTAAGCATATATATGGATGGAGTATTTAGAGATGAAAGCAGAATTAGAGAAAGTGAGTGCAGAAATGGAGTGTGGTGGTAAAATATGAAGCCTGTATGGAGCTAAATTCTACCAGAACCTATCAGAAATAAATTTTTCTAATGAACAGGTACTGAACATAAAATATCAATGCCTGGATTTTTTGAAGGCAACAGTAGATGAAGTATCCAAGAGGCTGCCTGAGAAATTCAAGTTTTTTGATACATTACAGGCTTTTCATCTAGATATTCTTCTCTCACAGAGTAGATGTGTTCATTTACATGAATTGAACGTGACAGAATTTAACACTACAGATATAGATTTTGATGACTTGGAAAAACAACACATAAATATCAGTCAGATAAAATACATAAATTTGAGTTAGATAAGATTTTGATGTGTATGATTTCAAGAATGCAGTAGGTGTGTATTGCTTCAGAACTTTGGTAAAATTTGTCTTAACTGAATTATGTTTACCCATATCAAATGCATTTGTTGAGAGAGTGTTCCATCAGGCTGCCTTACTTAAGACAAAAGGAAGAAGTAAAATGGGATACAAGCTTTTAAAGAGCATCTTGATGATTAGGTCACATTTGATGGTGAATAATTCCTGCTGCAAGGATTTCTGGTATCAGATGTTGAGGAATTTCAGCGTGAGTATGCATGAGAGTGAACCTTGTAATGAAACTCATGATGGGGACACAAATAGCAGTGAAGCTGTAGAGGCACTCCAGATATTGCCTAGTTGTATTTACCAGGTTATGGTTTTCAGGAGTTGAGCTGGGATAATGAGAATTTTTGCTATAAAAGATAGAAAACTAATGATGAAAATATTCTTTATATAGGGAGCAAAGTTGAATATTGCTGCAATATATGGTCACCAACTAAACAAGCAAACAAAGACAATCTAGAGGGAATTCAGAAAAACTTCACAAGTAAAGTCGTTGGAATGGAATGTATGAACTACATTGAGAGAAAAGAAAAGCATGGTGCATGATAAGTTATGCATGGTAGCAGATATAGGGCATCAAGGAGAATTTTATGAATATAAAAGCTTATCAGAAAGTAAGATACAGAATCATCAGGTTGTGAGTAATACCCATGAACATTTCAAAAAGATGTCAGATATATCAAAATCTAGCAAAGATTGTAGAAAGACTTTTCATTGCAAAACCTGGAGAAATAATAAACACATGAGGAACATGTATAGAAGCATTTAAGAGAAAACTCTATAAATGGCAGAGTTCAATCCTCAGTCATCCTCAGATCAATAGTTAGAGAAAGTACATGGTGGTTGAGTGAAATAAGGTCTTCAGCAAGCATGTAGGGAACGCTACATGCTAGCCCTGCCATCATAGCAAAATTTCGAGGTAAGTCATCTTAGGTTAGTACTCACCCTCTTGATCTTTTTGATATTACTTCATTTATTAAGTTATTCATCTTATTTATCTAATTTTTTTATTTTCTAGTTTTACCTCATTTCCCCTTGTAAATTACAGGTGGCAACGTGTGTGATGGATCACATAAGGGGTAAATTGGACTTGAATTCTGCGTCATTCCTGAGTGAAGCTGAATTTTACCTAGTTGGCAGTTGTGCTGAAAACCTTGCAACTTCAAACAAGGATGACAGAGATATACTACTACTGCTTGGTCCTCCATATACTCCACAGTACTTCAAGGTCACTCAGTTCAACATGTTTAGCTGATATGTCATTGGATATTCATAAGATGGTTATTTTCTGTCCTATCTTGATTTCTGAATGTTTTTGTTAGTGTTTGATGGGGTTAAGACCTTTCTTCCAAAGCCCGCAATG
Source organism: Panulirus ornatus (assembly GCF_036320965.1). NCBI lineage: Eukaryota > Metazoa > Arthropoda > Malacostraca > Decapoda > Palinuridae > Panulirus > Panulirus ornatus. Next base: position 21,497,906 of record NC_092232.1, read on the forward strand.
CCATTCCCTAAAGAATTGTTTCCAGTACTAATAAGAATGGAATGGAAAACAGGCACTGGTAAGCTGAATTATGATAAATACTAACCTGCCAGGGCACAACTGATAAAACTGCTGTGAGACACCATTAGACTGTATATATTCAGTTAGGTGACTTTATATTTTCTGGACGTAGAGAGAGTCCAGATTTTTTTCTCTTTTTTTTTTTTTTTTTTTTTGTAGCCTCCAGTCACAGGCAAAAATTCCACATCAAGGCCAGTCCTTATTTAAAATGTAGAAAGGATTATGAGAGAAAAAAAGAGGAGATGAGGGAAATCATATATGAATTTTGGAGGAATTAATAAGCCTGTTTTTTGAAATGTGTCAGGTCGTACTTATTGGGAGAGACATAGGAAGGTAGAGAATTCCAAAGCTTTGAGATGTAGGGAAAGAAATGGCTATCAAAGTGGCCCACCCATGAATAGCCAATGGCCACATAGTAATCATGTGACGCAGTGGCTAGCTGAGTATTGCGTGGTCTACCTAGTAGTGGGAGCGTTCAAGCAGCCAGCTCTCAGGAGCAAAAACCAAAGTAACACTCATAGAAAAGAGAAAGTGAACCAGTGATGTGGCATAGGGCAAGCAGGCCAAGTTTAGAAGTTAGCATAGGAGAGTTTATAAGTCGGATCACTTTTCACACAACTCTATCAAGTAACGATGCATTGCTAGGTCCATCCCAGATGTGAAAGCAGTACCCCATACAAGGATGGGTCAGCTCTTTGTATAAATGGAGTAACTGTTCAGATGAAAAGAAATTTTGACATCTAAAGACGACTCCCAGTTTCTTAGAGGCAGATTTAACTATTTCTGTAATGTGGGGTTTCCAAGCAAGAGTAGATATAACAGTAATACCAAGTACGCTCATTGAGTCAAGAGGTGGAATTACTGAAACATCAATATAAACAGGAAAGTTGTGAGGCTTTTTTGATGAAGAGATGATTAGAAACTGGGTCTTGGAAGCATTAAACTTAACCAGATTTTGACTACCTCTCTGAGATATTTTGTCCAAGTCTGAGTTTATTGGGGAGGTTGTTTCAAGATGAGATGCAGATCATGTGAGAGAAAGAGCAGAATTAAAGGATGTGAAGGAATGCAGTGTTAAATCATCAGCATATGTGTGCATTTGGTTATTTGTGGAAGAAAGGGAATTGTTGAGAAAAAGAAGAAAAAGTGTAGGGGGTAGGACAAAACCTTGAGGGTCACTGCTGTTACGGAGAAAGGGAGGGAGGCTGATCAATCAACAGACACAGAACATTGATCAGCTAAAGAGGAAAGCAGAATTAGAATTGAAACAAATTTATATTGCTTATAGAAGCTAATTCCAATATGTCTATTAATTTCAAGTGATATATCAAGAACCATATCAAAGCAGCTTCAGTTAGGCTCTATATTGAGCTGAAAGTGCTCATCAAGATGTTACATTTTAGCATGTGTTTCTTGTGATGTTACACTTTAGTATCTCCAGTCCAGAGTTCCAAACTTTTTCAACACCCTTAACCTGGCACATGCAAGGATAGTAGTACTTAGTGCAATTACCTTTGTGTTTGTGGAGTGTACCATTCTATTGTCCAGATGCTACCAAGGCATCTGATCATTACCTCAGTTCATTGCATGCTTTTGTTTTGAATCTTGGGTGGTCATGTCCATTTGTCTTCCTTGTTATTTCAGTGTAATTTACCGTTACATGCTATGATATAGTGAGACTAGTGTATATAGGAAAAGTTTGAGTTTCAAGAAAGAGACAAGATATGCAAGCAAGAATCGGTGCTAGTTCAGTGGCACACTCCTTTACAACACAAGGAAGTAAGTCATCTAGACCTTGCACCATGCCCAGATATACTTGGAAGACTTTGCTTTAGGAAAAGAGAGAACACAGAATCTTTAGAGGGAGATAGGGAGGATGATTAGATAAGGAATCATCCAGATTAGAGAAGAATAAAGTACTTAAGAGAGTAATCTTGTTAGTAAGAGATTATCTAGATGGACTGGGCACGAAGAGAGGAAGAAAAGTTGAGTTTCAGAAGTGTTCAAGATGCTTTGGGGTAAAAAGTAGAAAGACCTATCTGCAGAAGCCATATCATTCTTTGTTTGATTGTAGTTTTAGCTTCTCTAAAAAAATGACTTGTCAGTTAAGAATGTTATCCTGAAGAAATTAAGCCACAAACACTGCATTTTTGGTATGGTTCTTGCACGTAGCTACTTTAAAGTTGTCTGTCCCATAGTTAATGAATATCAGTAACTTTATAAACACACATGTAAAAAGGTGGTAATTAACATTGTGAATCACTAAACTGCAAAACACTTAGAAATCTCTTGCAGTGAATTGTATGTCTTGAAATTTATGGATTAAAATTTCTACCTGTCAAAAATGAGATTTAAGAATCATGTCAAAACCAAAGAATGTTTTTGAAAATGCTTGAAAGACCTACAATGAAAATTTTGTCTCTGTCAGTGTATAATGATAAATGACTGCCTGTGTATTTTGTTCTTTCGTCTTTGCAGGCAATTCATGAGGGACATGGAAGATATTTTCTGCAGTGGAATAAATGCAAGTGGAATGGTGATAAACCTCGGTATATTCATGCAAAGAATTATCTGTCAGCAACTCTCCTTCGGAATCATGTGAATTCCTGGTAAGAAAACACACTGGATTTTGAAAATTGAATGTTAAAAAAATGTTGGTTTTGTTTAATAAGATTAGAACACTCTAGCCACTTGTAAAGATTTCTTGTCATGTTTCTCCTGGCAGTGATTTGGCTTAGGTATACACATGCTGTCAGTCTTCTTAACATCCAGTTTTTTTGCTAAATAGTTTTTCTAAATTCTTGCTAGAAATTTACTGTTTTGAAACTCTTGTAATCATACCTAAACAATGAACTTGATTTTGATTTACCAGATAATATCATGATGGGAACTGAAAGGTAATTTAAGTACTTGAATTAAACCATTAAGCATACCGTACAGTACAATATTTGTATACAAACTCAGAATTAGCAATTAATCAACTCAAAATGTAGAAAAAGAAGTAATTACTAATTACTGACAACTTAAGATGATATTATAATCACATTATGTCAATGAGTTGTTTTAGAGTATATGAGTCACACACTCACACTATGTGCTGGTTGCCCTGCGGGAAGACCAGCTTCTCAAAGTTAGACCCATCTGAGAGTCTTGACCTCTTTGGCCTTGGAATGTCCTTGCCAAGAGAAAAAAACCATTCCACTGTGACAGAGGATGGAATGGGCATGTTGTCTTGATGTTCCATGGACCATGGTCCATTGCAGTCTTATACTGTTGTAAGCTAACTTGTAGAGACCAGACCATAAAAGAGAAGTTAGAGAACTGAATGCTGTCAAGTTGACAATGATACTGAACAACGTTACTGGATACTGCCAATACGGCCAAATCCACAGTGTGTGACAGGGTTCCTAGGTCTGTCCTTTTAAGGACAATCTGTTTTTTTAGATCTGGTTTTCCCGTTTATTTTGAGAAAAAAAGAACAGCCTATATCTGTTGTTTTTAAAGTATTTTATTTAGCTTTATTCATTATATGTACAAAGTTCTTGACCCTTAATAGAATTCTTTTCTTGCTAGATAATTGGCAACTGTCAACCAAAAGGATCCATGGACACATTCGCTTCCACTTGTAACCTTGCACTGTGCCTGTTCGGTACTGAAACAGAATATAGGGGAGGGAAGGGAGGGGGGAATGGCTGAGTTAGACCTGGGGTTTGGGAGAGCTATTACTAACATAAGATGTAAGGCAAAGATTAATCTGTTTTTAATATTTGTTTGTATTATTTTACAAACCGTATAGTTTACCTCGCTATATAAAAATGATAAGAATTAATCATTGCATGATTATGTTGGACATATGAAACAAATAAACAATATATCTGAGCTATATATTCTATTTATATAACTTGTGGCCTTATCATATATACATCTTTTCTTTCAAACTATTCGCCATTTCCCACATTAGCGAGGTAGCATTAAGAACAGAGGACTGGGTCTTTGAGGGAATATCCTCACCTGGCTCCCTTCTCTGTCCCTTCTCTTGGAAAATTAAAAAAAAGAAAAAAAAAAGAGAGGGGAGGATTTCCAGCCTCCCGCTACCTCCCCTTTTAGTCATCTACTACGACACGCAAGGAATACGTGGGAAGTATTCTTTCTCCCCTATCCCCATATATACCTTTTTTTTTTTTTTTTTTTTGTCGCTGTCTCCCGCGTTTGCAAGGTAGCGCAAGAAAACAGACGAAAGAAATGGCCCAACCCACCCCCATACACATGTATATACATACGTCCACACATGCAAATATACATACCTACACAGCTTTCCATGGTTTACCCCAGAAGCTTCACATGCCCTGATTCAATCCACTGACAGCACGTCAACCCCGGTATACCACATTGATCCAATTCACTCTATTCCTTGCCCTCCTTTCACCCTCCTGCATGTTCAGGCCCCGATCACACAAAATCTTTTTCACTCCATCTTTCCACCTCCAATTTGGTCTCCCACTTCTCGTTCCCTCCACCTCCGACACATATATCCTCTTGGTCAATCTTTCCTCACTCATTCTCTCCATGTGCCCAAACCATTTCAAAACACCCTCTTCTGCTCTCTCAACCACGCTCTTTTTATTTCCACACATCTCTCTTACCCTTACGTTACTTACTCAATCAAACCACTTCACACCACACATTGTCCTCAAACATCTCATTTCCAGCACATCCATCCTCCTGCGCACAACTCTATCCATAGCCCACGCCTCGCAACCATACAACATTGTTGGAACCACTATTCCTTCAAACATACCCATTTTTGCTTTCCGAGATAATGTTCTCGACTTCCACACATTCTTCAAGGCTCCCAGGATTTTCGCCCCCTCCCCCACCCTATGATCCACTTCCACTTCCATGGTTCCATCCGCTGCCAGATCCACTCCCAGATATCTAAAACACTTTACTTCCTCCAGTTTTTCTCCATTCAAACTTACCTCCCAATTGACTTGACCCTCAACCCTACTGTACCTAATAACCTTGCTCTTATTCACATTTACTCTTAACTTTCTTCTTTCACACACTTTACCAAACTCAGTCACCAGCTTCTGCAGTTTCTCACATGAATCAGCCACCAGCGCTGTATCATCAGCGAACAACGACTGACTCACTTCCCAAGCTCTCTCATCCCCAACAGACTTCATACTTACCCCTCTTTCCAAAACTCTTGCATTTACATCCCTAACAACCCCATCCATAAACATATTAAACAACAATGGAGACATCACACACCCCTGCCGCAAACCTACATTCACTGAGAACCAATCACTTTCCTCCCTTCCTACACGTATACATGCCTTACATCCTCGATAAAAACTTTTCACTGCTTCTAACAACTTGCCTCCCACACCATATATTCTTAATACCTTCCACAGAGCATCTCTATCAACTCTATCATATGCCTTCTCCAGATCCATAAATGCTACATACAAATCCATTTGCTTTTCTAAGTATTTCTCACATACATTCTTCAAAGCAAACACCTGATCCACACATCCTCTACCACTTCTGAAACCACACTGCTCTTCCCCAATCTGATGCTCTGTACATGCCTTCACCCTCCCAATCAATACCCTCCCATATAATTTACCAGGAATACTCAACAAACTTATACCTCTGTAATTTGAGCACTCACTCTTATCCCCTTTGCCTTTGTACAATGGTACGCATACCGCCAATCCTCAGGCACCTCACCATGAGTCATACATACATTAAATAACCTTACCAACCAGTCAATAATACAGTCACCCCCTTTTTTGATAAATATAAATATTTATATTTATGATAAATATTTATCATTTACATGTATATGGACAACTGGACGATTTTTGCAGGGAAAAAATGCAACTGAGTGGGAGATGTAAAAAAGAAAGAGACAGGAGGTCAAGAGAAAGGTGCAAGAGGTGAAAAAGAGGGCAAATGAGAGTTGGGGTGAGAGAGTATCATTAAATTTTAGGGAGAATAAAAAGATGTTCTGGAAGGAGGTAAATAAAGTGCGTAAGACAAGGGAGCAAATGGGAACTTCAGTGAAGTCCGCACATGGGGAGGTGATAACAAGTAGTGGTGATGTGAGAAGGAGATGGAGTGAGTATTTTGAAGGTTTGTTGAATGTGTTTGATGATAGAGTGGCAGATATAGGGTGTTTTGGTCGAGGTGGTGTGCAAAGTGAGAGGGTTAGGGAAAATGATTTGGTAAACAGAGAAGAGGTAGTAAAAGCTTTGCGGAAGATGAAAGCCGGCAAGGCAGCAGGTTTGGATGGTATTGCAGTGGAATTTATTAAAAAAGGGGGTGACTGTATTATTGACTGGTTGGTAAGGTTATTTAATGTATGTATAACTCATGGTGAGGTGCCTGAGGATTGGCGGAATGCGTGCATAGTGCCATAGTACAAAGGCAAAGGGGATAAGAGTGAGTGCTCAAATTACAGAGGTATAAGTTTGTTGAGTATTCCTGGTAAATTATATGGGAGGGTATTGATTGAGAGGGTGAAGGCATGTACAGAGCATCAGATTGGGGAAGAGCAGTGTGGTTTCAGAAGTGGTAGAGGATGTGTGGATCAGGTGTTTGCTTTGAAGAATGTATGTGAGAAATACTTAGAAAAGCAAATGGATTTGTATGTAGCATTTATGGATCTGGAGAAGGCATATGATAGAGTTGATAGAGATGCTCTGTGGAAGGTATTAAGAATATATGGTGTGGGAGGCAAGTTGTTAGAAGCAGTGAAAAGTTTTTATCGAGGATGTAAGGCATGTGTACGTGTAGGAAGAGAGGAAAGTGATTGGTTCTCAGTGAATGTAGGTTTGCGGTAGGGGTGTGTGATGTCTCCATGGTTGTTTAATATGTTTATGGATGGGGTTGTTAGGGAGGTGAATGCAAGAGTTTTAGAAAGAGGGGCAAGTATGAAGTCTGTTGGGGATGAGAGAGCTTGGGAAGTGAGTCAGTTGTTGTTCGCTGATGATACAGCACTGGTGGCTGATTCATGTGAGAAACTGCAGAAGCTGGTGACTGAGTTTGGTAAAGTGTGTGAAAGAAGAAAGTTAAGAGTAAATGTGAATAAGAGCAAGGTTATTAGGTACAGTAGGGTTGAGGGTCAAGTCATTTGGGAGGTAAGTTTGAATGGAGAAAAACTGGAGGAAGTAAAGTGTTTTAGCTATCTGGGAGTGGATCTGGCAGCGGATGGAACCATGGAAGCGGAAGTGGATCATAGGGTGGGGGAGGGGGCGAAAATTCTGGGAGCCTTGAAGAATGTGTGGAAGTCGAGAACATTATCTCGGAAAGCAAAAATGGGTATGTTTGAAGGAATAGTGGTTCCAACAATGTTGTATGGTTGCGAGGCGTGGGCTATGGATAGAGTTGTGCGCAGGAGGATGGATGTGCTGGAAATGAGATGTTTGAGGACAGTGTGTGGTGTGAGATGGTTTGATCGAGTAAGTAACGTAAGGGTAAGAGAGATGTGTGGAAATAAAAAGAGCGTGGTTGAGAGAGCAGAAGAGGGTGTTTTGAAATGGTTTGGGCACATGGAGAGAATGAGTGAGAAATATTGACCAAGAGGATATATGTGTCGGAGGTGGAGGGAATGAGGAGAAGTGGGAGACCAAATTGGAGGTGGAAAGATGGAGTGAAAAAGATTTTGTGTGATCGGGGCCTGAACATGCAGGAGGGTGAAAGGAGGGCAAGGAATAGAGTGAATTGGATCGATGTGGTATACCAGGGTTGACGTGCTGTCAGTGGATTGAATCAGGGCATGTGAAGCGTCTGGGGTAAACCATGGAAAGCTGTGTAGGTATGTATATTTGCGTGTGTGGACGTATGTATATACATGTGTATGGGGGTGGGTTGGGCCATTTCTTTCGTCTGTTTCCTTGTGCTACCTCGCAAACGCGGGAGAGCGGCAAAAAAAAAAAAATGATAAATAGAATGAACAACATAGTATATCACTTATATAACCAGTTATAGTTTAAACTTTCCTATTACAAGAAATAGAATTAACAACGAAGAAGAACGCTTAAACCAAAGAACCCAGAAAAGAAAAGGTAAGATGAAGATTTTATCTGACGAAAAAGTAATAGATACTATTGGACTAAAAGATCGAGGTATTGGAAGTTAACTGGTCTGATAACAATTATGGAAGTTAACTTCCGATAATAGTCTGATAGAAATTAACTTCATTAATTATCTTTTATAGGCTTATTGCTTTAGTGCCCAACTTTGACAAGAAAGTACCCCAGACCTCTGCTGTGGTTCTCCTCATATCTTTGTGGCTGAAATACTGATCAACCCAAAGTTACTATGTGGATTACCACAGTTTTCCCTGCACTGACATTATTTACTTAAAATTTTATGTAGATTTAAGGATTTCTTGGTGATCAGACAAATTTATCGAAACACTTATATAGTCTCCTGCAAACACAAATTGCTTAAAAACTACACCAATCATGATGTACCCAATAAAAGATTTACCATCCTCACCAACAAATATCACATTTACATGATAGTGCACATTATTTATGATATATCGCTCATGCAAAACATAACTACAGCTTTGTTTCAAACTTTTGACAACTCACACTTATTGTATGTAAGCTTGTCCAGCAGGTAAGCAGTCTTACAAGACTTCAGGCTGGAGATGGAACCAGTCACACTTTTCTACGCCACTGTGCTCTTCTGCTGCTGCTACACATGATCATAGTAGTTAGAAAATATGATGGACCTTGAACACCATGATTCCTTAAGCCTTGGGGTGACTGAATTAGTCTCTGTCCACCCCATTCTGTACCCCATTATCTCTTTTACACTCTCCAGTTAATCACTTACTTTCCCATGTTCCATCATAGCCAATCATATGCTTGCCCTTAACTTGCTGTGTTGTTGTACATTATGGAGTTGTGATGATGGGGTTCATGGAAACTGCTAGCTGGGTATTTTGTAATGTTCAATGCTTAGTTAATTTGCTAAAGGGCATGACTAGAAATATTCATTCATGCTTTGTAGTTCTGCTACATCTTACTTTTGTTATGGTAGTTTTTTTTTACTGTTTCTTTTAGAAGTATTGGTACACCACTGATTTTCTGGCACTTTTGGTTCCAAAGCCTTGCCAGATTAACTATTTTGCCTGACCAACCGTGGTCACATAATAATAATTCATCAACATACCTCTAACCCACTAATTATACATCTTCCATGTGTCTAAAGTATACCATGGACTGCTAGAAATTTAAGTTAAACAATTATTAAATGTAAATTAGATAGATAAGTGAAATACAGGTACTTGTACAATAGTACATTAGTTTGAATCCTGTGGGGTCTTCTTTGCCTTCTGTTGTTATTGTTTTCCTAGGTGTGCATTGCCAGAATAATGCATTTTCATCTGCATTATACACCTGTTCAGGACTGAGGTGTTTGTGAGGTGTTGTAATTTAAGTTTTTTCTGGAACAACTTATCCTGTTCCATTATCATGCTACCTGACAAGTCCACTCCATCACTCTGATGCTGTCAAAACCATTCCATCATCACTCGATCGTGTTCAGTACTCTTATCATCTTTCGTAGTTTTTCTAATTGTCATTTGCTTCTTGGAATCACTGTCTGCATAGAATTTCAATATTTTCTCCCTTTGCTTCTGTATATCATAAACAGTTGATGATCCAATACTGTAGATGTCACACAGCTTGTGCACCAAAACACAACGGTCTATTTTTTCAACAGTTCTACTTTATCTTGGATTGATATGGACTGGTTTAAGTTTGACACCACGACTTACACTCTCATATGTCTTTGAAGCCATAGCTAGGATTGAATTTAAGCAAAATAAGCTTAGAATCTCAGAATTGTGGTATCACCACCAAGTGCAGTGTAAAGAATGTAAATAAGTGCGCCCTACACACAACGTCATCTGTGGCCATCCAATAAACTAGTCTGGTGGCCATGGTATTTCAACTTGCCTCACATAATTTTGTCTGGGCTAAAGGAGGCACCGAACCATCAGTTGTCAGAAGTTCAGTGGTGTACCTGTACTAAACAGATGGCAATTCTGTTAACTTCTTGCATTATCCTTAACAAATGTAGGACCCCATCTTGAAAGGTCTGAGTGTTACCTAATGACCCTTTTTCAATGGCATCCACAGCTCATAGGTTGTGCTACACTCATTTACCCATTTACCCTATGCTGTAAGGTATGTTCACTTTCCCTCGGCTGTAGGTATTACCTTGGCTTTTGCCACTGAGAGCTGGATGCTTGTGTGCCCCTGCCATTGGCTCGACCACACAATACTCGCTGCATCACATGATTACTGTGTTACCGTTGGTAACACAAAGGTGGGCTGTTTGGATGGTTTTCTTTCCATACTTTTCAAGGCTTTGGAACACTCTACCCTCTCATGTCTTTCCCAGTAACTATGACCTGACACTTTTTAAAAGACAGGTTTTTCACTTCCAGAATTTGTAAGTACTTTAGCATGTTTCTTGTTTTCCTGTTTCATTACCCTCTTTATTTTTTAATTAAGGCCCAGCCTTGATGTGGACTTTTGACTGTAAGTGGAGCCTTCGACATAAAAAAAAATCAATAGTATAAATGTCATGATCAAGATTTAATTTCCTTAGGCAATAATCCAGTGCCCTGTTTTCTTCATTGTATAGGAGGTAATGCAAAATTGTTAAACCATTTTATAACTAGTTACTTTACAGATATTTTTTTCATCTTATATGAGAAATAAACAAACAAAAAGAAGTGTTCATTATTTGCGTTGCGGGTTGTACCTCTCTGATCCAGCACTCTGTGGTCTGGCACGTTTTGAATCTACCGCCATTAGTTATTAGTTTGTGGCTTATATTAACATATACATACATATGCATACACAGACATATACATGTATACACATGTACATATTCATACTTGCTTACCTTCATCTATTACCAGTGCCACGACGCCCCACACGAAACAGCATCACTTCCCCCTGCTTCAGCAAGGTAGTGCCAGGAAAACAGACTAGAAAGGCCACATTAGTTCACTTTCAGTCTCTACCTGTCATGTGTAATGCACCAAAACGACAACTCCCTGTCCAGATCCAGGCCCCAAAGACCTTTCCATGGTTTACCCGAGACATTTCACATGCTCTGGTTCAGTCCACTATTATTACTGTTATAATCATTATTTTTACTTTCTATTATACTTTGTCACTGTCTCCCACGTTAGCGAGGTAGCGCAAAGAAACAGATGAAAAGTGGCCCAACCCACCCATATACACATGTTTATACATACACGCCCACACATGCACATATACATACCTATACATTTCACTGTATACATACATATACATTCACAGACAAATGCATTTATACACATGTACATATTCCCACTTGCTGCCCTCAGCCATTCCCATCGCCACCCCGCCACACATGAAATGGCACCCTCTCCCCTCGCACACGTGCGAGGTAGCGCTAGGAAAAGACAACAAAGGCCACATTTGTTTGCACTCAGTCTGTAGCTGTCATGTGTAATGCACCAAAACCACAGCACCCTTTCCACATCTAGGCCCCACAAAACTTTCCATGGTTTAGCCCAGACACTTCACATACCCTGGTTCAATCCATTGACAGCACATCAACCCTGGTATACCACATCGTTCCAATTCACTCTATTCCTTACACGCCTTTCACCCTCCTGCATGTTCAGGCCCCGATCTCTCAAAATCGTTTTCACTCCATCCTTTCACTTCCAATTTTGTCTCCCATTTCTCCTCATTCCCTCCACCTCTTGACACATATATCCTCTTTGTCAGTCTTTCCTCACTTATTCTCTCCATGTGACCAAACCATTTCAATACACCCACTTCTGCTCTCTCAACTACACTCTTTTTATTTCCACAAACCTCTCTTACCCTTTCATTACTTACTCGATCAAACCACCTCACACCACATATTGTCCTTAAACATCTCATTTCCAACACATCCACCCTTCTCCACACAACCCTATCTATAGCCCATGCCTCACAACCATATAACATTGTTGAAACCACTATTCCTTCAAAAATAAACATTTTTGCTTTCCGAGATGATGTTCTGCCTTCCACACATTTTTCAATACTCCCAGAGCCTTCGCCCCCTCCCCCACCCTGTGACTCGCTTCCACTTCCATGGTTCCATCTGCTGTTAAATCCACTCCCAGGTATCTAAAACACTTCACTTCCTCCAGTTTTTCTCCATTCAAACTTACCTCCCAATTGACTTGTCCCTCAACCCTACTGTACTTAATAACCTTGCTCTTATTCACATTTACTCTCAACTTTCTCCTTTTACACACTTTACCAACTTCAATCACCAACCTCTGCAGTTTCTCACCCGGATCAGCCACCAGTGCTGTATCATCAGCGGACAACAACTGACTCACTTCCCAAGCTCCATCATCCAGAACAGACTGCATACTTGCCCCTCTCTCCAAAACTCTTGCATTCACCTCCCTAACAACCCCATCCATAAACAAATTAAACAACTATGGATACATCACGCACCCCGCCACGCACCGACATTCACTGGGAACCAATCACTTTTCTTTCTTCCTCTTTGTACACATGCCTTACATCCTTGAGAAAAACTTCTCACTGTTTCTAGCAACTTACCTCCCACAAAGCATCTCTATCCACCCTATCATATGCTTTCTCCATATCCATGATTGTTTTTCTAAGTATTTCTCATACATTTCTACCACTTCTGAAACCACATTGCTCTTCCCAATCTGATGCTCTTTACATGCCTTTACTCTCTCAGTCATTACCCTCCCATAATTTCTCAGGAATACTCAACGAACTTATGCCTCTGTAATTTAAGCACTCACCTTTATCCCCTTTGCCTTTGCACAGTGTCACTATGCATGCATTCTGCCAATCCTCAGGCACTTCTTCATGATCCAGTCATACATTGAATATCCTTACCAACCAGTCAACAACACAGTCACCCCTTTTTTTTTTTTTAAATTCCTCTGAAATACTTCCAAACCCATCGCCTTGCCAGCCTTCATCTTTCACAAAGCTTTCACTACCTCTTCTCTGTTCACCAAACCCTTCTCCCTGACCCTCTCACTTCACACACCACCCTGACCAAAACCCTATATATCTGCCACTCTATCTAAAACATTACAATGCTTGTTCAGTTTGATTGTGGATGGGTTGATGAGGGAAGTAAATGTGAGGGGAGAGTATGCAGTGTGTTGGGGATGATATAGCACTGGTAATAGATAAGATGAGAAATTTGCAAAAGTTAATGACTGAGTTAGGAAGAGTATGTGAAAGGAGAAAGTTGAGAGTGAATGTAAATAAAAGCAAGGTTTATAGGTTTCGCAGGATGGTTAGTTGGAAAGTGAGTTTGAATAGAGAAAAATTGGAGGAATTGAAGTGTTTTAGTTTCATGGAAGTGGACCTGACAGTAAATGGAACTATGGAAGCAGAAGTGTCATAGGATGGGAGAGGGGTTGAAGGTTCTGGGGGGGTGCTGAAGAATATGTGAAAAGAGAGAACATTATCTGGGAGGGGAAAAATGAGTATGTTTGAAGGAATAGTAGTCCCAACAATATTATATGGTTGCAAGGCATGGGCTATTGAAAAGGCTGTGCATAGGAGAGTGGATGTGTTGGATATATAATATTTGAGGTCAATGTGTGGTGGGAGGTATTTGATCGAGTTGTAATGAAAGGGTAGGAGGGAGGTGTGGTAATAGAAAGACTATGGTTGAGAGAGCAGAAGAGGGTGTGCTGAAATGGTTCAGACATATGGAGAGAATGAAAGGAGAGGTTTACAGAGTATATATTTGTCAGAAGTGGAGGGAATAAGAAGAACGGGGAGACCAAAGTGGAGATGGAAGAATGGAATGAAAAAGATTTTGAGTGATTGGGACCTGAACATGCAGGAGGGTGAAAGGTATGCACAGGGTAGAGTGAAATGGAATGATATGGTATAATGGCATTGACATGCTCTCAGTAGACTGATCTGGGGCATGTAAAGCATCTGGGGTAAACAATGGAAAGTTCTGTGGGTCCTGGTTGTGGATAGGGAGCTGTGTTTTTGGTCCAATACACATGACAGATAGAGAATGGATGTGAGCGGATGTGGCCTTTCTTCTTCTGTTCCTGGTGCTACATTGCTAGCATTGGAAACAGCACTCAAGCATGAAAAAAAATCACAGAAAATACCCATGCATTTTAATTTTTTATGAACTTAGAAAAAAATTTTCAATAAAAACTTTCAGGTGACTCACTTCAGTATGATTTTTTCAGTATTAGTTCTTCAGTATCCCTTGTTTTCTATTAATCCATAGATAATTCAGTTGAACTTTTGGTTGGATTTGTAGCATTTATGGTAAGTGCTGGTATTATTTTATGTAGAAAATACAAAATGCATCCTTGCAGAAATACGTAAATTATTTATGTTAATATGCATTTTATAAATGCTGTCAGTTCTGCAAGAGGTTTATTATTTATTTTAGTTGTGTAACTGGAGATTGACATACATGATATCTTCTTTTACAGTGTGTGTTCTGCATTACAAGGTGCAACAATCTCAGGGCTTAAGGTGGTCAAGTTACTACCGTGGAAGCAGGCCATACGGGCCATTTTGAGGAAGGAAAATGACCAGAGTCAATACATTGTAGATGTCCTCCCACAAATTAAGGGTAGATAGGCTCTTATTTTATTAAATAGTCGATGTTATTGCCAGTGAATATCATAAGAAATGAGCACATTGTGTTGTCAATTGGTTAATTGATATTTTCATTGTGTGTAAGGTGCCTGAGGCTTGGCAGAACACATGTATAGTGCCATAGTATAAATGCAAGGGGAACAAAGGTGAGTGCTCGAATTATTGAGGTATAAGTTTGTTGGTATACCTGGTAAGTTGTATGGAAAAGTGGTGATTGAGAGGATGGTGGCATGCCCAGAGCATCAGACTGGGGAAGGACGATGTGGTTCTGGATTACAGTGCGTGGATTACATGTTTGCTTTGAAGAATGTGTGTGACAAATATATAAACAGATGGATTTATGAGTGACATTTATGAATCTTTATCCCTGGGGATAGGGGATGAAGAATACTTCCCACGTATTCCCTGCATGTCGTAGAAGGCGACTAAAAGGGGAGGGAGCAGGAGGCTGGAAATCCTCCCCTCTCGTTTTCTTTTTTTTTTCTTTTTTTAATTTTCCAAAAGAAGGAACAGAGGGGGGCCAGGTGAGGATATTCCACAAAGGCCCAGTCCTCTGTTCTTAACGCTACCTCGCTAATGCGGGAAATGGCGGATAGTTTAAAAGAAAAAAAAAGAAAGAATTTATGAATCTGGAGAAAGTACATGAAAGGCATGATAGAAATGCTCTGAAATGATTTGAGCATGTGGAGGGGATGAGTAAGGAAGGGATGACTAAGAGGGTATATATATGTCAGAAGTGGAAGGAAACAGGGGAATCCCAAGGAGATGACAGTGTCAGATTGAAAGTAATGTATTCAAATGTTGATGGGTAAATAGTTAGTTGTAAAGAACTGGAATTCAAGGAATGAATAAGAGAAAGTGCTGCTGATATTATTAGAGTTGAGGAAACTAAACTTACTGAAGAAATAATCTCTCACTTGTTCTGCCTAGATGGGTATGTGATAACAAGAAAGGAAAGAGAATGTAAAGGAGGGGGAGGATTAGCTTTCATAATAAAAGAGAGTCTGAAGTTTCAAGAAATAATGGAGGATGGCCTATTCAAAATATATAATGGGAATAGTAACTATGGAAAAGAATAGCATTATGGTGTTATTAGTATATAATCCCTCCAAAATTGCAACTAATTGGAACAAATATACAAAGATAACATTGATGTAAACCATGGAAAGCTGTGTAGGTATTATATTTGCGTGTGTGGACGTGTATGTATATACATGTGTATGAGGGTGGGTTGGACCATTTCTTTCGTCTGTTTCCTTGCGCTGCCTCGCGGGCGCGGGAGGCAGCGAGAAAGTATAAAAAAAAAAAAAAAAAAAAAAATATATATATATTATATATATATATATATATATATATATATATATATATATATATATATATATATATATATATATATATATAATATACATGCCTTCAACCTCTCAATCAATACCCTCCCATATGATTTACCAGGAATACTCAACAAACTTATACCTCTGTAATTTGAGCACTCACTCTTATCCCCTTTGCCTTTGTACAATGGCACTATGCACGCATTCCGCCAATCCTCAGGCACCTCACCATGAGTCATACATACATTAAATAACCTTACCAACCAGTCAACAATACAGTCACCCCCTTTTTTAATAAATTCCACTGCAATACCATCCAAACCTGCTGCCTTGCCGGCTTTCATCTTCCGCAAAGCTTTTACTACCTCTTCTCTGTTTACCAAATCATTTTCCCTAACCCTCTCACTTTGCACACCACCTCGACCAAAACACCCTATATCTGCCAGGTGTTTGCTTTGAAGAATGTATGTGAGAAATACTTAGAAAAGCAAATGGATTTGTATGTAGCATTTAAGGATCTGGAGAAGGCATATGATAGAGTTGATAGAGATGCTCTGTGGAAGGTATTAAGAATATATGGTGTGGGAGGCAAGTTGTTAGAAGCAGTGAAAAGTTTTTATCGAGGAGGTAAGGCATGTATACGTGTAGGAAGAGAGGAAATTGATTGGTTCTCAGTGAATGTAGGTTTGCGGCAGGGGTGTGTGATGTCTCCATGGTTGTTTAATTTGTTTATGGATGGGGTTGTTAGGGAGGTGAATGCAAGAGTTTTGGAAAGAGGGGCAAGTATGAAGTCTGTTGGGGATGAGAGAGCTTGGGAAGTGAGTCAGTTGTTGTTCACTGGTGGCTGATTCATGTGAGAAACTGCAGAAGCTGGTGACTGAGTTTGGTAAAGTGTGTGAAAGAAGAAAGTTAAGAGTAAATGTGAATAAGAGCAAGGTTATTAGGTACAGTTGGGTTGAGGGTCAAGTCAATTGGGAGGTGAGTTTGAATGGAGAAAAACTGGAGGAAGTAAAGTGTTTTAGATATCTGGGAGTGGATCTGGCAGTGGATGGAACCATGGAAGCGGAAGTGGATCATAGGATGGGGGAGGGGGCGAAAATTCTGGGAGCCTTGAAGAATGTGTGGAAGTCGAGAACATTATCTCGGAAAGCAAAAATGGGTATGTTTGAAGGAATAGTGGTTCCAACAATGTTGTATGGTTGCGAGGCGTGGGCTATGGATAGAGTGGTGCGCAGGAGGATGGATGTGCTGGAAATGAGATGTTTGAGGACAATGTGTGGTGTGAGGTGGTTTGATCGAGTAAGTAACGTAAGGGTAAGAGAGATGTGTGGAAATAAAAAGAGCGTGGTTGAGAGAGCAGAAGAGGGTGTTTTGAAATGGTTTGGGCACATGGAGAGAATGAGTGAGGAAAGATTGACCAAGAGGATATATGTGTCGGAGGTGGAGGGAACGAGGAGAAGAGGGAGACCAAATTGGAGGTGGAAAGATGGAGTGAAAAAGATTTTGTGTGATCAGGGCCTGAACATGCAGGAGGGTGAAAGGAGGGCAAGGAATAGAGTGAATTGGAGCGATGTGGTATACCGGGGTTGACGTGCTGTCAGTGGATTGAATCAAGGCATGTGAAGCGTCTGGGGTAAACCATGGAAAGCTGTGTAGGTATGTATATTTGCGTGTGTGGACGTATGTATATACATGTGTATGGGGGTGGGTTGGGCCATTTCTTTCGTCTGTTTCCTTGCGCTACCTTGCAAACGCGGGAGACAGCGACAAAGCAAAAAAAGAAAAAAAAAATATATATGTATATTATCCCTGGGGATAGGGGAGAAAGAATACTTCCCTCGTATTTCCTGCGTGTCGTAGAAGGCGACTAAAAGGGGAGGGAGCGGGGGCTGGAAATCCTCCCCTCTCGCTTTTTTTTTTAATTTTCCAAAAGATGGAACAGAGAAGGGGGCCCGGTGAGGATATGCCCTCAAAGGCCCAGTCCTCTGTTCTTAACGCTACCTCGCTAACGCGGGAAATGGCGAATAGTTTGAAAGAAAAGAAAACATTGATGTATTTAGGGAAGCTGTGATGGCTTGTGCAGAAGATGCTTGTGGCATGAGAAGCATGAGAGGTGGGCAGATTAGAAAGGGTAGTGAGTGGTGGGATGAAAGAGTAAGATTATTAGTGAAAGAGAAGAGAGAGGCAATTGGACGATTTTTGCAGGGAAATAATGCAAATGAGTGGGAGATGTATAAAAGAAAGAGGCAGGAGGTCAAGAGAAAGGTGCAAGAGATGAAAATGAGGGCAAATGAGAGTTGGGATGAGAGAGTATCATTGAATTTTAGGGAGAATAAAAAGATGTTTTGGAAGGAGGTAAATAAAGTGCGTAAGACAAGGGAACAAATGGGAACATCAGTGAAGGGGGCTAATGGGGAGGTGATAACAAGTAGTGGTGATGTGAGAAGGAGATGGAGTGAGTATTTTGAAGGTTTGTTGAATGTGTTTGATGATAGAGTGGCAGATATAGGGTGTTTTGGTTGAGGTGGTGTGCAAAGTGAGAGGGTTAGGGAGAATGATTTGGTAAACAGAGAAGAGGTAGTAAAAGCTTTGCGGAAGATGAAAGCCAGCAAGGCAGCAGGTTTGGATGGTATTGTAGTGGAATTTATCAAAAAAGGGGGTGACTGTGTTGTTGACTGGTTGGTAAGGTTATTTGATGTATGTATGATTCATGGTGAGGTGCCTGAAGATTGGGGGAATGCTTGCATAGTGCCATTGTACAAAGGCAAAGGGGATAAAGGTGAGTGCTCAAATTACAGAGGTATAAGTTTGTTGAGTATTCCTGGGAAATTATATGGGAGGGTATTGATTGAGAGGGTGAAGGCATGTACAGAGCATGAGATTGGGGAAGAGCAGTGTGGTTTCAGAAGTGGTAGAGGATGTGTGGATCAGGTGTTTTTGCTTTGAAGAATGTATGTGAGAAATACCTAGAAAAGCAAATGGATTTGTATGTAGCATTTATGGATCTGCAGAAGGCATATGATAGAGTTGATAGAGATGCTCTGTGGAAGGTGTTAAGAATATATGGTGTGGGAGGCAAGTTGTTAGAAGCAGTGAAAAGTTTTTATCGAGGATGTAAGGCATGTGTACGAGTAGGAAGAGAGGAAAGTGATTGGTTCTCAGAGAATGTCGGTTTGCAGCAGGGTTGCATGATGTTTCCATGGTTGTTTAATTTGTTTATGGATGGGGTTGTTAGGGAGGTGAATGCAAGAGTTTTGGAGAGAGTGGCAAGTATGCAATCTGTTGTGGATGAGAGAGCTTGGGAAGTGTGTCAGTTGTTGTTCGCTGATGATACAGCACTGGTGGCTGATTCGGGTGAGAAATTGCAGAAGCTGGTGACTGAGTTTGGTAAAGTGTGTGAAAGAAGAAAGCTGAGAGTAAATGTGAATAAGAGCAAGGTTATTAGGTACAGTAGGGTTGAGGGTCAAGTCAATTGGGAGGTAAGTTTGAATGGAGAAAAACTGGAGGAAGTGAAGTGTTTTAGACATCTGGGAGTGGATTTGGCAGTGGATGGAACCATGGAAGCAGAAGGGAGTCATAGGGTGGGGGAGGGGGTGAAAGGTCTGGGAGCGTTGAAAAATGTGTGGAAGGCAAGAACGTTATCTCAGGAAAGCAGAAATGGGTATGTTTGAAGGAATAGTGGTTCCAACATTGTGATATGGTCGCGAGGCATGGGCTATAGATAGAGCTGTGCGGAGGAGGGTGGATGTGTTGGAAATGAGATGTTTGAGGACAACATGTGGTGTGAGGTGGTTTGATTGAGTAAGTAATGAAAGGGTAAGAGAGATGTGTGGTAATAAAAAGAGTGTGGTTGAGAGAGCAGAAGAGGGTGTTTTGAAATGGTTTGGTCACATGGCGAGAATGAGTGAGGAAAGATTGACAAAGAGGATATATATGTGTCAGAGGTGGGGGGAACGAGGAAAAGTGGGAGACCAAATTGGAGGTGGAAAGATGGAGTGAAAAAGATTTTGAATGATCGGGGCCTGAACATGCAGGAGGGTGAAAGGCGTGCAAGGAATAAGAGTGAATTGGAACGATGTGGTATACCGGAGTCGACGTGCTGTCAGTGGATTGAACCAGGGCATGTAAAGCGTCTGGGGTAAACCATGGAAAGTTTTGTGGGGCCTGGATGTGGAAAGTGAGCTGTGGTTTTGGTGCATTATACATGACAGCTAGAGACTGAGTGTGAACGAATATGGCCTTTGTTGTCTTTTCTTAGTGCTCCCTTGTGCACATGCTTGGGAAGGGGGTTGTCGTTTCATGCATGTCAGGTTGGCATTGGGAATGAATAAAGGCAGACATTATGAATTATGCACATGTGTATATATGTATATGCCTGTGTATATATGTATGTATACGTTGAGATATATAGGTATGTATATGTGCATGTGTGGACGTGTATGTATATACATGTGTATGGGGGTGGGTTGGACCATTCTGTCATCTGTTTCCTTGCACTTCCTCACTAACATGGGAGACAGCAACAAAGTATAATAAATGAAATAAATAAATGATACATTGAAGTAACAGTCAGGGTGAAAAAGTGAAATATTCACTTCTTAGAGATGGTAAAGTACTGATAATGGGAGATTTCAATTATAAAGATATAGACAGGAAATTTGGATTCTTGTGGTGATAGGTATTCATGGGCTCTCAAGTTTTTAGGGCACAGGAAGATTTCGTGTACCAGCATGTCTTGGAGTATACTAGGATGAGAGGGGCTAATACACCATCATTATTAGATCTTATCTTCATTCATACTAGCATGGATATTGAGAATGATATATACAATATATATCTATTTGGACGAAGTGATCAAGTTTGAATATATGGTAAAAGAGGACATTATAAGAGCAGAGGTGAGAGAGGAAATAAAGAGGAGATATCATAATGGAAACTACACAAACCTCAACAATTTCTGTTGTAACATAGATTAGGAAAGAGAATTCAGTAGCCAGAAACCTAAGCACTGTGTTGAGAGGTTCTTTGAAATTTTCAGTGAAGGAGTAGCAGTATGGGTGCATCAAACTTCAAATACAGAGGGAATGGTAAGAAAGAGAAAGGAATGGTTTCTAAAAGCATGTCATAACAAAGGAGCTTCAAGATGTACATTGGCAAAGATATAGATGACATTCCAGCCAGCTAGCATTTGCTAGGTATGGAAGAGCATGGAACGGGTATAGCAGAGTAAGAAAAGAGAAACAAAGAAATTTAAAAGAATATTGTGGACAAGGCAGCTGGAAATCCAGAACTATATCATGAAGTAATCGATGGCCACTTATCACTTAATAAGCACGAAATTTGGCCAAGGGTTTCAGAGGGAAATATTGTAGAGGATGATTGGAGGATATGAGAGGTACTGAATAGCAAGTCCTAAAGGTGTTTCACTTTGGAAGACACTGTAGCCCCATCACCTGTGAGATGGAATGGGGAGAAAATTTAGGAAATCATTGAGATTCTTGAAAAGATATTAATGATACTAAAGGGACATGATCCATACAAGGTTCATGAACCTGATAAAATTTCATATATAATAAAACGGTGTGTGGATAAGCTTGATAGACCACTTGAATAACTGTTCAAGATGTCACTGGGGCACTTGAATAACTGTTCAAGATGTCACTGGGAAGAGGCATAGTGCCAGGGGATTGGGAAAGGGCAAATGTCATACCTATATATAAGAAAGTGGACCAGGAACAAGCATTGAAGGGGGAAGTTAACCAACATTGCAGCATAGAGCAGAGGGGTCAAATTTGGAAGTTATCCTAGGATAGTTTACAAGTCGGACCACTTTCAACTTTGTCAGGTAAAGATGCAGAGTAAGAACCATCCCTAATGTGAGAGCAGTACTCCATACAATGATGAATCAGTCTCTTGTATGAATGAACAACTGTTCAGGAGAAGTTTTGATATCTAAACAGGACACCCAGTTTCTTAGATTCAGAGCTAGCTGTTCCTATAATGTGGGGTTTCCAAGGAGTGGATGTTACAGTAATACCAAGTATTTTCATTGAGGCAAGAGGTGGAATTACAGTACTGTCAAAGAAGAGATGAGAGTTGTGAACTTTCGATAGAGAGGTGGGCAGAAACTAATCCTTGGAGGCGTTAGATATAACAAGATTTTGTGCACCCCACTGAGATATCAAGTCTGAGTTTATTGAGGAAGCTGTGTCATGACAAGATGCACACCAAGTGAGAGAAGAGGGAGCAGAATTGAAGGATGGGGATGAATGCAGTGTTGAGTCATCAGTGTATGAGTGCATTGGATTATTTGTGGAGGAGAGGAAATTGTTGAAAAAAGTAGAAAAAGTGTAGAGAATAGGACAGAACCTTAAGGGACACCACTATTGATGGAGAAAAGGAAGGAGGCTGATCCATCAACAACCATAGATATAGATTGGTTCAAAAGTAAGCTAGATATGAAGGAGCAAAGTGAGAGAGGGAAGCCAAAAGGGCAGCTACACATGACTCCCCAAAATCTCTCAGTGGATCACGCCATACGGAAGCCATACTGGTGATCAGAGAGAAGACTGAATTTCGAGGTGTTTAAGGATATGGGAGTTGAGGAGGGATTCAGAAACTTTGGAATTAGTAGATGTCAAAGCAATAGGATGATATTTTGAGGGGTCAAAGCAGTCACCCTTCTTAGGGATGGGATGTATCAATTCATGTTTCCAAGGAGAAGGAAAAGTTTTGGTTTTTAAACAGAAATGGAACAGACAAGCAAGTACAAGTGCAAGTTCAGAGGCCACCCTTTCAGGACCATAAGCCTTGCTTGTGTGAAAGAAGCGCTTTTTTGACAGTCCGAAAAGAGATTACGGGAAGAGGCATAGGATTAGTAAGAGGAGCATCAGGGGGTGAAGGAATGTTGGAGTCATCCAAGGTGGAGTTAGAGGAGAAAGAAACGGAAACCAGAGAGAGCTGCTTTGTTTCTGGGAGAGACAGCAATAGTATCATCAGAACGGAAAAGTGAAGGAAAGGTAGAGTGACAGAAGTTGTTAGAGATGCCTTCGCTAAAGACCAAAAAGAACTATCAATGGATATCAAGGAGACGCTATCGCACTTCCTTTGAATAAAGGAACACTTCGCCTCACAGATAACATGCTTGCAGCGATTACAGGCAGTGATAAAAGCTGAAAGGGAGCCAGAGGAAGGAGATTTTTCCAAGCCTGATCTGATCCTTTGCCTGAATGGCCTTAGAACAGCTAGGGTTGAATGATGAATTGGAGGAAGAGGGGATCGATGCTTCCATTCCTGCAAGAATAACCTCTACTATGCATTTGGCAGACAGAACCATCATCATATAAAAGACAGTAATTTACCTTGAGAAAGTCATAAAAGAAGCTATGTAATTCATCATATTCAGGGGGATACTGGAGGGGGAGGTGCTGTTAGAATAGATACATTTATGAGAGTGTAATCAGACGAATCAATTGAGGGTGAGATTGTGTATTTACAGTGGGATGAACTACAGGTGAAAAACAATCCAGAATATTTGAAGAGTGGTCACATTGGTCAGGAATATGGTTAGGATAGGAGATAATTTTCTCTAAATCTTTGAGAATGGAGAACATGAGGGCTTCAATCCCTTCACCATCCATATGGGAGGAATTCAATCATTCCCTATGGTGAACGTTGAAATCTACCAGTTAGAATATTTTGGCATGTGGGTGAGATGATGTCACAGTCTCATGGCAGGAGTTAGATAGTCATTCTGTTTCATTAGATCTTTTCAGAGAATTGTATTCAATAAAAAAGCATTTTTACTTGTTATTTACCCCTTATAGATTGCTTTAAGGGTCCATGATCTACCTATTGTTTCTGAAACTTTAACTAGGAGGTTCTTTGTTCCATTCTCTTCCACAGATTACCATTTGTCATAGTTTATAAGATGACACTTAAATAAGTTGTAGATAGTGTTTAGTTTGGTTTGGCTGGGGTGGTTTTTAATTTGAATTTGCCCAATTCAGAATTCATTTACTTAGGAATGGTATATCCAGTGTATAGGCAGCTTTGCTTTTAGATATTAGACTCTGGCTGAATAGGGAAGACCACCATAGCATGTCTTTTTAGTTAGTATGTGTTAAAGTACAAAAATAAAGCCTTTGTCACAAAAAGTTTTTCTTTAGATGATTATTTCCAGATATTTTATTATGTATGATTGTTCATTATAGTCATACCACAGGTGATAAGTGGAAAGTAGTGGATGGACTGGTGTCATTTGGAAGCCTGGAACCTGAACTGCAGAAAATAATCAGCAACTTGGAAGCATCTGGGAATTCAGCATTCCACTTTGCACTTTTTGGCCCTGCTGGCACATCTCCACTTTCATTTACCACCAGTTTTGCATTACTAGAAAGGGATATCATCCTGAAAGATAATGGTAAGTTATATATGTTTTAAGGAGAGTTTATTTTTTCATAAAATGATACATATTTTCTTATTACTTCGTAGAAAGTAATAATTCAGTTGAATTTATTGGGAGATTGAATTTATTTAGGTTTTTTAAGGTGCCTGAGAAATTTATTATTCCTTGTACAAGTCACATGGTCATGCCGTATTTATTGTCCTCAGTTGCATTGATACTTTAACTTTATCTGTGACTACAGATGAAAGTAATTTGATATCAAGTAAATATAGGTTGGAGTTTAAACTTGCAGAATGATTATTACTGTATGGTTCCATAGATACTGTAGAACAATAATTTCATCATTACATTTACTGGTTGAGTTTATTTATTAATGTCGTAGGTGGTGATATCTCCTCTACATTGCTATTAGTGTTTAGGGAAGGATACTTTCGTTACTTTGAGAACAGGTATAGATGAAACTACTATAACAGTTTATTTAACAAATTTTATATAATTGGTATCATGGAGTGTTTACCACCTAACATAATCTTTTTTGTATTGATACAGGTACACGTAATGTAATGATGTTAGCAAAGGTAATCATAGCTGGTCAACAGTGGAAGAATAGATTTGGTATTAAATCTGCACACCTGAAGCGAGTGGCCATTGGAAATATTTCCACCCTCACCCATCTCTCACCCTGTAAGTTTCACAACATAGGGTAATAGTTTTGGTAATACTACTTTATTTACTTTTGCCTGTTAAGGAATTTATAGGTTATTTGATATTCACCCTTGATTACAGACTGTTAAAACAGATATTAGAACAAATGTTCACATAAAAATTCATATGCAATCACCCATAGCCAGATACCCTGTGGTTATAGTACTGCTGTAACACAGCTTCATGCATGCTTCTTGTAGATTACACTTAGAGGTACTAAACCTTTGCATTCACTCTCCTTTGTGTACAAGAGTAGTCACAGTTTCACAGAAGTATGAAATGATTCAAGATATTTCACAGTGATGGTGGCACAAAGAGCCATATTTTTGACAGTGATAGAGATGTCCAGAGAGGTGTTACCAGTGCTCTTTTCATGGATTTGACGAGGGTTAGTGATGGCTGTGTAGTGAACCAGCTCTTCAGTGGTTGTCAAGTTTTACTCTTTGGACCCAGGTTGCTGTCTTTTCTTTCTGCCTCACCCACACATGGACTTCTGGCATTCTGTCAACAAATGTGCAATCTCTCTTTGTCATATATAACACTTAACTGACACAGCCCATTCTGTATGATTATATTTTCCTGTGGTGAGTGCTCTGTGCTAGCCCCGCTCTTTATCAAAGTGGTAGAAGCAATAGGTAGATGTAGTAGGTTGGAACATTATACATGAGCATAGATAGATTTAGTAGGTGGGAACATTAGACAGGAGCATTAGGTAAATGTAGTTAGTAAGAACATTAGGTTGGAGCATCAGGTAAAAGTAGCTGGTTGGAATGTTGAGCAAGAGCATGATGTAGGAGCCTTTGAAAACACTGGGCTTGGGTTGCCTTCTGTCATTGGCCCGATAAGAGTGAGGCCTTAAAGGTCAAGAAGCAGCACTAGAGTTCACCAGTTATGGAGACTCTTTTGCAGTAGCTATCCCATTGATGGAGTTCCTGAAGGAAACTGGTATCAGAGATACAGGAAGAGATGAAAAATGGTGAATAAAAAATTTTGTGACAAAATTATTGAATCAGTCTTCCCAAAGTGTATCACCATCAGTGTTGAGCAAGAAGCTTGCCAGACTTTGTTGTATTGTGTTACGGGAGGACAGATGTTGTTTCAGCGAGTTTATGAAGCCAGTAAAGCACTCAACCTTGACATATGCTCTTTTTTACAGTGAAACATAGAATATGGCTAGCAATACTGCAGATCCTTGAATTAATGGATAAACTTTAAAAAATGGAAATTAGCAAAGGATTCAAGGATAATGATGTAATAGAACAAAGTTTCAGATGGTTCAAATGGTAATATTTACTCAGTTGTTTCAGAATGATAGGATGGATGTTGGCTATAAACCCTTTGGTGCTAGGGTGTCAGTTAATGCTTTACATAGCAGGGTACTATTGATGTCACTCTGCACTCATGATTTTGCATCTCTAAGTTCAGTTCCACAAGCTGTACCCAAAGGATGACACAATGGAGCTGCCCTGAGGTCTCAATAACTAGCTAGTGACCTGGTGAGAAGAGGCATTCCTTCTCTTAGGACTTGCAGTGTCTGTAGTGCTGTTGTTATTCTCCTGCTGTTCCCCTGCCACCTGTACTTAACACTGGTCAGTCCAGTATAATGTATTTTTCATATAATGTATTTTTCTTAAAACAGGAATTCTTAACTCATATTTGATAATTTGTTGTGCTCTTTATCCTGTAAATGACTCTTTTGTATAATTATGATTGACCAGTTGGGTTAAAAAAAAAAAAGTCCAGACAAGGAGTGCTTCTCTTAATTCATTAAGACTTTTTTCATAATTAAGATTGGTCAGGTGGGTAGTTTTTCCTGAACTGGGAATGTCTTGGTCTTAATTCAAAGAAAGATAATGGGGAGTGGCTTACTCTTAATTCAAAAGAAGGTAATGGTTTTTGTATCCTGGGAGGTCAGAAAAATAGGTATCAAAAGAGTTAAAAGCAGGATATTAGTTGTTTAAACATAGTCTTGAAAGTAAAGAAGACAGGAAGACTGTTCTTGCTATTTTCAAAGACTCTCTGTTATTTTGGGCATAGTCCTAAGCACTGCAAACAATTGAAACGCTAACATACATACTTTTATGCAACTTTTTATTGTAGCGGTGTTCTAGTATATGTGGTTTGATGTGATTGTTTCATTACAGCTGTCATGATGTAACATGAGCCATGTGAAGATGGAGGATGATCTTCCATTTAACCTTTTAACATCCACAAAAAAATTTTCCTACCCTAAAAATTCAGGAATTTCAAGATTTTTTATATTTTCCTTCTCAAAGCATTGAAGAATATATTAATAGAATGCAAAAGGCAATATAGGATTTACTTTACCCAACTACATAATTGCAAGAATAAGTATGATATAATCGTCCAGCACATTTTGCTACACAACCATGCTCAACATCACCATATACATGTTTGCCACAGTGGAAACTACTTTTTTAGCTGGTTTTTATGACTCAGTGTGAAATTTGTTGCCATTTTTTACTTGCACTGAGTTTTTGTATTATGATTCATAGAAAACTACTTTGTTCATAGAAATGAATGTGATAGTGTTGATAAATATTATGTGATGGCATCTTCTGAGGAGATTCATAAGAATATGTGCATTAACCTAGCAGCCAGTTGGCAAGGGATTTTTTCATCATACTTTTCAATTATCCCTAAGGTAAGGGTCAGAGAATAGTACCTTTGTATTCCATGCATGTCGTAGAAGGCGACTAAAGGGGGCGGGAGTGGGGGCTAGAAACCTTCTTCTTGTACTTTTAGTTTCTAGAAGAAACAGAAAAGGAACCAAGCATAGAGTACTCATCCTCCTCAAAGGTTTAGACTGGGGTGTTTTAATGTGTGTGGATGTAACCAAGATGAGATGTTTCAGGAAAGAAACCTGGATGTTCTGGCTCTAAGTGAAACAAAGCTCAAGGGTAAAGGGGAAGAATAGATTGGAAATGTCTTATTAGTAAGGTCTGTGTTTGGTGAGAGGACAGAAGCTAAGGAAGGAGTAGCACTGCTGAAGCAGGAAATGTGGGAGTGTGTGACAGTGTAAGGAGGTAGATTCCAGATTGATGTGGCCATGAAAAAGATCATGAGGGTCAAGTATTTTGGGAGCAGCTGAGTGAGTGCATCAGCAGTTTTGGTCACGAGACCAATTATTAGTGATGGGTAATTTAAATGCAAAGATAAGTTACATGGTAGTTGAGGGTGTAACTGATGTGCATTGATTATTCAGTGTTATAAATGAAAATGGTGAAAAGCTTGTGGAGATGTGTTCTTAAAATTGACTGGTGATTGGGAATACTTATTTAAAAAGAGGGATAGACACAAGTATACTATGTGAGTAGAAGAGATGGTCATTGGGCATTAGTAGATTACATATTGATTGATAGACATGTAAAAGAGAGACTTTTAGATGTAACTGTGCTGAGATGGGCAGCTGGTGGGATGTCTGATCACAATCTTGTGGAGGCGGGGGTGAAGATTTGTAGAGGTTTCCAGAAAGAGCTGAGAGTAGGTGTTCTTGCAAAGGAAATTCTGTGAAGTAAAGTTGCATGTGAAAGAGGAAAGAGTAGTGTTTGGGCAGCACATATAGGGAAGGAGTGCATATGATTAGATGTATAAGAGAAAGCAGCAGGAGGTCAAGGGGAAGGTGCAGGGGTTTGAAAAAAAAAAAAAGGCAAATGAGAGTTTAGATGAAAGAGCATCATTAAGCTGTAAGGAGAATAAAAAGATGTTTTGGAAGGAGATAAATAATGTGAAAAGTGAGAGAACAAATAGGAATGTCAGTGCAGGAGGTAAAAGAGGAAGCGATAACATGTAGTGATGAAGTGAGTATTTTGAATGATTTTAAATGTGTTTGATGACAGAGTGGTAGATGTAAATGTCTTTGATGACAGAGTGGCAGATGTAGTGTTTTGTTGGTGTGGTGTGCGAAGTGAGAGAGAGTCACAGAGAGTGGTTTGGTGAAGAGAGAAGAGGAGGTGAAAACCTTGCTAGAGATGAAATGTGGTAAGGTGGCAGGAGTGGATGGCATTGCAGTTGAATTTATTAAGAAAGGGAGTGACTGTGTTGTTGATTGGTTGGTAAGGATATTCAACATATGTATGGATCGTGGTGAAATGCCTTTGGATTGGCGGAATGCTTATTTAGTGCCATTGTATGAAGGTAAAGGTGAGTGTTCAAACTATAGAGGTATAAGTTTCTTGAGTGAACCTGGTAGATTGTATGGGAGGCTATTGATTAAGAGGATGAAGGCATGTACAGAGCATCTGATTAGGGAGGAGCAGTAAGATTTCAGAAGTAGCAGAGGATGTGTGGATCAGGTGTTTGCTTTGAAGAATATGTGTGAGAAATACTTAGAAGACAGATGGATTTGTATGTGATAGAGGGTAAGAAAGTAAACTCAAGATTGATATCGGTAAAACTGAAAGTGGATGGAGAGAGATAGGCGATTATTGGTGCCTATGCACCTGGTCATGAGAAGAAAGCTCATGAGAGGCAAATGTTTTGGGAGCAGCTGAGTGAGTGTGTTTCAGAAGTGGTAGAGGATGTGTGGTTCAGGTGTTTGCTCTGAAGAATGTATGTGAGAAATACTTAGAAAAACAAATGGATTTGTATGTAGCATTTATGGATCTGCAGAAGGCATATGATAGAGTTGATAGAGATGCTCTGTGGAAGTTATTAAGAGTATATGGTGTTATAGGTAAGTTACTAGAAGCAATGAAAAGTTTTTATCGAGAATATAAGGCATGTGTACGAGTAGGAAGAGAGGAAAGTGCTTCAATCCCGGTGATTGTCAGTTTGTTCCAGGGGTGTATGATGTCTCCATGGTTGTTTGATTTGCTTATGGATAGTGTTGTTAGGGAAGTGAATACAGAGTTTTGGAAAGAGGGACAAGTATGCAGTCTGTTGTGGATGAGAGGGCTTGGGAAGTGAGTCAGTTGTTGTTCACTGATGATACAGCACTGGTGGCTGATTCAGGTGAGAAACTGCAGAAGATGATGACTGAGTTTGGTAAAGTGTGTGAAAGAAGAAAGCTGAGAGTAATTGTGAGTAAGAGCAAGTGCAAGGATATTAGGTTCAGTAGAGCTTAGGGACAAGTTGATTGGGAGGTAAGTTTGAATGGAGAAAAACTGGAGGAAGTGGTGTTTTAGATATCTGGAAGTGGACTTAGCAGATGGAACCATGAAAGTGAAAGTGAGTCACAGGTTGGGGGAGGGGGCGAAGGTTCTGGGAGCGTTGAAGAATGTGTGGAAGGCAAGAACGTTATCTTGAAGAGCAAAATTGGGTATGTTTTGAAGGAATAGTGGTTCCCACAATGTTATATGATTGCGAGGCATGGGCTATAGATAGGGTTGTGTGGAGGAGGATGGATGTGTTGGAAATGAAATGTTTGAGGACAATATGTGGTGTGAGGTGGTTTGATCGAGTAAGTAATGAAAGGGTAAGAGAGATGTATGGTAAAAGAGTGGGTTGAGAGAGCAGAAGAGGGTGTATTGAAACACATGGAGAGAATGAGTGAGGAAAGATTGACAAAAAGGATATATGTGTCAGAGGTGGAGGGAACGAGGAGAAGTGGGAGACCAAATTGGAGGTAGAGGGGTGGAGAAAAAGATTTTGAGCTGTTGGGGCCTGAACATACAGGAGGGTGAAAGGCGTGCAAGGAATAGAATGAATTGGAGCGATGTGGTATACCAGGGTCGATGTGTTGTCAGTGATTTGAACGAGGGCATGCGAAGCATCTGGGGTTAACCATGGAAAGCTTCGTGGGGCCTGGATGTGGAAAGGGAGCTTTGGTTTCG
This sequence comes from Panulirus ornatus, assembly GCF_036320965.1. NCBI lineage: Eukaryota > Metazoa > Arthropoda > Malacostraca > Decapoda > Palinuridae > Panulirus > Panulirus ornatus. Next base: position 21,528,930 of record NC_092232.1, read on the forward strand.
GTGCATACACATGACAGCTAGAGACTGAGTGTGAATGAATGTGGCCTTTGTTGTCTTTTCCTAGCACTGCCTTGCACGCATGCGGGGGGAGGGGGTTGTCATTTCATGTGTGGCGGGGTGGCGACGGGAATGAATAAAGGCGGCAAGTATGAATTATGTACGTGTGTATATATGTATATGTCTGTGTATGTATATATATGTATACATTGAAATGTATAGGTATGTATATGTACGTGTGTGGCCGTGTATGTATATACATGTGTATTTGGGTGGGTTGGGCCATTCTTTCATCTGTTTCCTTGCGCTACATTGCTAACGCAGGAGACAGTGACAAAGTATAATAAAAAGAAAATAGGTAGTATATATATATATGTATATGGTGAAATGTATAGGTATTTATGTGGGCATTTATGCATATACATGTGTATGTGGGTGGGTTGGGCCATCCTTTCGTCTGTTTCCTTGCACTACCTCGCTATCATGGGAGACAGTGACTAAGTATAATAAATGTAATAAAGTAAAATATATGTGTGTGTGTGTATGTGAGTATATGTAGTTCCTGGAGTTGCCTTGCCAAAGCAGAGGGTAGCGATTCTGTTTCCTGTGGGGTAGGATTGCGCCGGGAATGGATGAAGGCAAGCAAATATGAATATGTGCATGTGTATATATTTATATGTCTGTATATATGTATATATATATGTTTTTTTTTTTTTTTGTCTCCCGCGTTTGCGAGGTAGCGCAAGGAAACAGACGAAAGAAATGGCCCAACCCACCCCCATACACATGTATATACATACATCCACACACGCAAAATATACATACCTACACAGCTTTCCATGGTTTACCCCAGACGCTTCACATGCCCTGATTCAATCCACTGACAGCACATCAACCCCAGTATACCACATCATTCCAATTCACTCTATTCCTTGCCCTCCTTTCACCCTCCTGCATGTTCAGGCCCCGATCACACAAAATCTTTTTCACTCCATCTTTCCACCTCCAATTTGGTCTCCCACTTCTCCTCGTTCCCTCCACCTCCAACACATATATCCTCTTGGTCAATCTTTCCTCACTCATTCTCTCCATGTGCCCAAACCATTTCAAAACACCCTCTTCTGCTCTCTCAACCATGCTCTTTTTATTTCCACACATCTCTCTTACCCTTACGTTACTTACTCGATCAAACCACCTCACACCACACATTGTCCTCAAACATCTCATTTCCAGCACATCCATCTTCCTGCGCACAACTCTATCCATAGCCCACGCCTCGCAACCATATAACATTGTTGGAACCACTATTCCTTCAAACATACCCATTTTTGCTTTCCGAGATAATGTTCTCAACTTCCACACATTCTTCAAGGCTCCCAGAATTTTCGCCCCCTCCCCCACCCTGTGATCCACTTCTGTTTCCATGGTTCCATCCGCTGCCAGATCCACTCCCAGATATCTAAAACACTTTATGTGTATATGTATATATATATGTGTGTGTGTATGGGCATTTATGTATATATATGTGTATATGAGTGGATGGGCCATTCTCCATCTGTTTCCTGGCGCTGCCTCACTTGACACAGGAAACAGCGATTAAGTATAATAAAATATTATTTTTTTCCTTACAAATTCATCATTTCCTACATTAATGAGGTAGCGTTAAGAACAGAGGACTGAGCCTAAGAGGGAAAATCCTCACTTGGCCCCCTTTTTTGTTCCTTCTTTTGGAAAAGTAAAAAACTGGAGGGAAGGTTTTCCAACTCCCTGGCGAGGTGGCGACAGGAATGGATGAAGGCAGCAAGTATGAATATGCACTTGTGTATATGTCTGTATGTATACATTTGAAATGTACATGTATGTGTATGTTCGTGTGTAGGCGTTTATATATATATATGTGTATATGGTTGGGTTGGGCCATTCCTCATCTGTTTCCTTGCATTACCTCGCCTCGCTAACGCGGGAGATGGCGGTTAAGTATGATGAATAAATAAAATATAAATGTAATTGTTATTATTATTATTATTATTCTTTCTTTCATACTATTCGCCATTTCCCGCCTCAGCGAGGTAGCGATTATTATTATTATTATTGTTAATATTATTATTATTATTATTATTAATGGGAACTTCAGTGAAGGGCGTAAATGGGGAGGTGATAACAAGTAGTGGTGATGTGAGAAGGAGATGGAATGAGTATTTTGAAGGTTTGTTGAATGTGTCTGATGACAGAGTGGCAGATATAGGGTGTTTTGGTCGAGGTGGTGTGCAAAGTGAGAGGGTTAGGGAAAATGATTTGGTAAACAGAGAAGAGGTAGTAAAAGCTTTGCGGAAGATGAAAGCCGGCAAGGCAGCAGGTTTGGATGGTATTGCAGTGGAATTTATAAAAAAAGGGGGTGACTGTATTGTTGACTGGTTGGTAAGGTTATTTAATGTATGTATGACTCATGGTGAGGTGCCTGAGGATTGGCGGAATGCGTGCATAGTGCCATTGTACAAAGGCAAAGGGGATAAGAGTGAGTGCTCAAATTACAGAGGTATAAGTTTGTTGAGTATTCCTGGTAAATTATATGGGAGGGTATTGATTGAGAGGGTGAAGGCATGTACAGAGCATCAGATTGGGGAAGAGCAGTGTGGTTTCAGAAGTGGTAGAGGATGTGTGGATCAGGTGTTTGCTTTGAAGAATGTATGTGAGAAATACTTAGAAAAGCAAATGGATTTGTATGTAGCATTTATGGATCTGGAGAAGGCATATGATAGAGTTGATAGAGATGCTCTGTGGAAGGTATTAAGAATATATGGTGTGGGAGGCAAGTTGTTAGAAGCAGTGAAAAGTTTTTATCGAGGATGTAAGGCATGTGTACGTGTAGGAAGAGAGGAAAGTGATTGGTTCTCAGTGAATGTAGGTTTGCGGCAGGGGTGTGTGATGTCTCCATGGTTGTTTAATTTGTTTATGGATGGGGTTGTTAGGGAGGTAAATGCAAGAGTCTTGGAAAGAGGGGCAAGTATGAAGTCTGTTGGGGATGAGAGAGCTTGGGAAGTGAGTCAGTTGTTGTTCGCTGATGATACAGCGCTGGTGGCGGATTCATGTGAGAAACTGCAGAAGCTGGTGACGGAGTTTGGTAAAGTGTGTGGAAGAAGAAAGTTAAGAGTAAATGTGAATAAGAGCAAGGTTATTAGGTACAGTAGGGTTGAGGGTCAAGTCAATTGGGAGGTGAGTTTGAATGGAGAAAAACTGGAGGAAGTGAAGTGTTTTAGATATCTGGGAGTGGATCTGTCAGCGGATGGAACCATGGAAGCGGAAGTGGATCATAGGGTGGGGGAGGGGGCAAAAATTTTGGGAGCCTTGAAAAATGTGTGGAAGTCGAGAACATTATCCCGGAAAGCAAAAATGGGTATGTTTGAAGGAATAGTGGTTCCAACAATGTTGTATGGTTGCGAGGCGTGGGCTATGGATAGAGTTGTGCGCAGGAGGATGGATGTGCTGGAAATGAGATGTTTGAGGACAATGTGTGGTGTGAGGTGGTTTGATCGAGTAAGTAACGTAAGGGTAAGAGAGATGTGTGGAAATAAAAAGAGCGTGGTTGAGAGAGCAGAAGAGGGTGTTTTGAAGTGGTTTGGGCACATGGAGAGAATGAGTGAGGAAAGATTGACCAAGAGGATATATGTGTCGGAGGTGGAGGGAACGAGGAGAAGAGGGAGACCAAATTGGAGGTGGAAAGATGGAGTGAAAAGGATTTTGTGTGATCGGGGCCTGAACATGCAGGAGGATGAAAGGAGGGCAAGGAATAGAGTGAATTGGAGCGATGTGGTATACAGGGGTTGACGTGCTGTCAGTGGATTGAATCAAGGCATGTGAAGCGTCCGGGGTAAACCATGGAAAGCTGTGTAGGTATGTATATTTGCGTGTGTGGACGTACGTATGTACATGTGTATGGGGGGGGTTGGGCCATTTCTTTCGTCTGTTTCCTTGCGCTACCTCGCAAACGCGGGAGACAGCGACGAGGTATAAAAAAAAAAAAAAAAAAAAAATTATTATTATTATTATTATTATTATTATTATTATTATTATTGCATCTAGGGAAATGAGAGAAAGAATGCTGTACTACTAACGTATCTCCTTTGTGTTGTAGACTTTAAATAGGGTAGGAGCTGGGGAAGGGCTAAGAATCCTCTTCTTTTGTGTTAACGTTTTAAAAAGAGGAACAGAAGGAGCCAACATGATTTTTATTTTCTAAAAGGCTTGGTGATGTGTAAGTTGCACTCTGTTGCTGAGACAAGAAAAGGTAAGCAGGTATGGAAAAAACTGAAAACATTATACTGTATGATCAAATACATAAGCTTGTATTCTTCTGTTATATTGTTTAGTGCATTTCAAATAATGAATTTTGATTTTTTTTTATTTTGATTTGTTTTTAGGGAAGGGAATGCTGGAGCTCTTCCGGATGGTTGTGTCACAGTTACAAGCTGGTTACCTTGATGGCTTCCCAGACCTACACTGTGACCTCTTTTGGCATAAGAATGAAGAGGAATGTCAGCATTTGGCAAAGGTTATTGTGAATGTGATCTTGACCCTTGACCCAAATTTCCTTGCAAATTATCTGTAACAGAACATTATTTAGGATAGTTTGTAAATATCCATAATGCTTAGTTTTGTTCTGATATTTTATCAAGTATTTTTTTATTCGGAGCTTTTGTTTGTGGTGAAAGGCTAAGTCTGTGGTCATGATTTTGTAAAGACAGCAATAAATAGGTAGATGCCACATATTGACATGCTTTCATAAATATACATGATGTAACTCAATTAAGTTGTAATTAAATATTTTGTTGTATCAGTTATTGTGAAATGCAATTGTAAGCCTGTAATTTGTTTGATCCATCGTTATTTTCACTTTTGATTGTTGTTTAAATGAGTTAGGTAAATAGTCACAGCCTCACGAAAACAGTTTCATCTAGTTATTAATTGGAGTCAACCCATCATCTGTAAAATTATTGAGAAAAGGAACATGCTTTTTGTTCATGTTTTGTACTAGCATGAAAGATTTGAATACATTCATCATTAACTTCATCTTGCCTGCTAGTCTAAGTAAATGTGAAATTTAACACAATAGCAGTCACAAACTCATTATTCTCCCCAAGACTGGCAGCCACTGGATTATTGTAACAGGCTACCATTTCTTTAGCAAGGTTAACCTGCTTGTATAATCATGTTAGAGTTCTCTCTATTCTTTCTTTATATCTGTTGCCTGTTACCACCTAGAACTCCTCCATGGGGGTAGCCATGGCAATAGAGTATTCATATCTAGTGAATTCCAGTGCCCTTTTTTAGCCTCTGGTGCCTCATCCGTAACTGGCTACTGGCAGAGGGTAACTCAAGTACAGTGTTTGCAGATGCTCCTACCTAATGTTCCTACTAACTACTACTACCTAATGTTTCTACCTACTACTCTTACTTAATGTTTCTACTGAATGCTAAAATGTTAGTGTTTGACCTTGATATTTGTAAGGGAAATCTTGCCAGTTTTGAAAATTATTTCTTTTCCACAAAATAGTCTGAATTGATACCTGGATTTTTTGGAGGAGGGCTATTTAGTTGTCTTTTAACCTACAGCTGTAACTTCATTAATCTTCAGGAATTACCCTCCTGAGTATGAAATTTTTTTTTCCTTATAAAGTGTCTGTGTTATACATAATTGAATAAAATACGCAATGAAATAGTATACCTTCCTCTGTGTTGATGTGAAAGGATGTTGAGTGGACGATGGAATGCCTGGACTAGTGGCATAGATGCCCCTTATCAGTGAAAGTATACAATAATTATGTTTTTTCAAGGCATGATTTCATTCTACATAAAACTAATTGCATTATTCATGAGACAAATAACTCCAAAAGTATGTGGACAGTAATACCCTGGATAGCACTACCCTTTAGAGTGCTCTTTCATTATAGCGCTCTTGCTTGCATCTTGAGTACAAAGTTTTATTAAGAAAATATGAAAATCCATAAAAGAAGTCAAAAGTCACTTGTCTAAATTCTTACATGTTGAGAGCAGCTCTTTATTTACACTTACTTGGCAAAACAGAGTGCCATACTCACAATTGCTCACATCCAATCAGCACCAAGTGCCCTACTCTGCTAGTACTGTACAAATTTTGCTGCACTGACACTCTTCATACATTCTTTCCAACTCACCGTATTTTTATATCATTGTGACTATTTGTTATTCATCTTGTTTGGAAAATGGCCTGCAACTTCTATGCTGTTAGTGTTGAGGTGTTTGGAAGCAGATGAGCATCAGATCAATTTCAGTGATTCCTTCAAATTGGCTACATCAAGAGTTAGAACCATTGTTTAGAATGCAGACAAGAGAAAAGCTTCTGCCATGATGACCATGAAGTTAACAGCAGTGAAGGTGAAAATTCAAGGGGCAATATGTTAGAAAAAATGGAAAGCAGGCTCACCATAGCATTCCTCAGTGACAGCATCACCAAGATAATGGAAATTATGGTCCAGTGTGCTGAGAATGACCCAAACTAGGAGTGCAGCAGCAATGCAATAAGAGGTGTTCTTGACATGATTTCCTGCTTCAGAGAATTTATTACCCTGTGAGAGAAAACTTGAGAAAAGGCAGTCAACCTTGGATGCCTTCTTCAAGAAACAGCCAAAATGTGTGGCTCATCCTGGCTCCTCATCCTTGGAGTAGCCTCTCCTGACCTCCGTCATCTCCCACTGCTTTTGTAATGTGTTGCTGCTTTAATGTATTGTTGGTCAATACCCATGACTACAGTTGATATTGAAATGTTTCATGATTTTATTTTAAGTTTAGATCTCATTGACATGATTTTGTGTGTAGTTGAACTGATGCACAAGTGCACAGTGGTGGGTGTATTTTGATGGGTTAATGTCAGCTATTGAGTAGCATTAGGCAACCATCTATCTATCTATATCTCTGATGCCTGTTGCCTTCAGGAATTCCCATCACGGGGTGGCCACTGCAAAAGAGTCTCCACTCATCCCTGTCCTTACATCCCTCCCTCATATACACCATTCCATGCATTCTTCCTCTCTTTCTCTTCCTCCACCCTATTTGCCCATGTCACAGGTAGTCTTCCACTCACACCAACCCCTTTAATTGTATTATCACCACTCTCCGTGTAAACTCCTAGTCTTGCATTCTTTCCATGTGCCCAAACTCCCTCAAACTATCATGTTTCACCCATTCTACCACTCTACAACTCATTCCCTTTGCATTCCTTGCCATTCCACATGTCATACAACCTTTCATTTCTTTCTTTATTCCATTTAGTCACACCACTTGCTCTCCTCTATGGCTCATTTCACAGCCAGGATTCTTGACCTCTGTGCCTCATTCCACATCCATATTTTGGCTGCATAGGTCGGGGTTGGGAGCACTATACGTACAGTCCCTTAATCCTCTCTTTGCTGCCATACTTACACCTCTACCCTTCATTATTCTATTAAGGGATTCAATGACTTCTACCCTGTACTGCTTTCTCCCATATCTCTAATTCCATATAACCTCACTTACCCAAAACAGCTCCCAGATACTTAAATTCCCTCACTTCTTCCAGTCTTTTCCCCCCATATCCATATCACAATTTAGTGCACTGTCTTCTTTCACTCCATATGATTTTACAAAATCTAAACTTTTGCTCCATTTCCTTTCGAACTCCATTACTGTTACTTGCATTTACTGTCAATCTACTCCGCTTACACACATCGTAAAACACACTAACAACCTTCTGCAGCTACTCTTCACTCTACGCAAACACACAGTATCATCTGCACACAGGCTTGCCATAAGTCACCATATCTTGTCACCACACTCTATCTCTGCTCATCTTTTCCCTAGTTTTGCTTTCATCTCTCTCTCTCTCTCTCTCTCTCTCTCTCTCTCTCTCTCTCTCTCTCTCTCTCTCTCTATATATATATATATATATATATATATATATATATATATATATATATATTTTAATTTTCCAAAAGAAGGAACAGAGAAGGGGCCAGGTGAAGATATTCCCTCGAAGGCCCAGTCCTCTGTTCTTAACGCTACCTCGCTAATGTTACGAACGTGTGCGCATGCCCACATGTTCGTGTATATAACGTGTGTGTGTGTCCATGTGTATGGTGATGTAATCCTGTTTTGGAGCCAGATGGTCATTTGTCCTTGAGTTGTCAATCGGCTGCGGAATATTTCACTACCGTACGGGACATGTCATCGCTGCATGTTTAAACAAGAGGGAGGGTGATCTACACAGATTGTGCGACGGTTCCTCCAACCAATCAGAATTGCTCTTAGTCCCATAGCCAATCAAGGGTAGCGTTATAGCTATCAGGGCGGACGCTTGTCTTTACTGTAATAAATACCCATGAACACCCGCGGAGATTTGATTCCTCTCTCTTTAGCCCAGCGAGGTAAGTGGTCCCCCCTGAGTAAGCCCGTTACCCGAGTACTGTGCTGTAAGCCTGTCAGCCCGTTACCCGAGTACTGTGCTGTAAGCCCGTTATAATTATCAAAGTGTAATGTTATCGAAGAACTGTCACAAAGGAAAGATCTGGCTCGAAATCTTATCCTGAATATTAACTCATGTACAAATGTTAACTCATGTTCAATGTTAAACTCATGTTCATTGTTAACGTAAATGATTCGTGCCTGATTTATGTGCCTATCTTTGTACACTAGGATTCCTTCACTATAAGTAGGTTTTATATAATGCTGCTGTTTAAATCAATCCCATAACTTTCAGACAGTGTTATCCTGAGTTGTGCAACTTAACAAATCTAACTTCCTTGCAAAGACGAGGATCAGTATAGTATTTGTAACATATATATATTACTGGCGACCTTGCCCCAACAATTATTGAGTTCGTAACAAAATATATATATATATATATATATATATATATATATATATATATATATATATATATATATATAAATTTTCCAAAAGAAGGAACAGAGAAGGGGGCCAGGTGAAGATGTTCCCTCAAAGGCCCAATCCTCTGTTCTTAACGCTACCTCGCTAATGCGGGAAATGGTGAATACTATGAAATATATATATATATATATATATATATATATATATATATATATATATATAAATTTATTTTATTTTATTCTATTTATTCTGCTTTGTTGCTGTCTCCCACGTTAGCGAGGTAGCGCAAGGAAACACGAAAGAATGGACCAACCCACCCACATACACATGTATTTACATACATATCCACTCACGCAAATATACATACCTATACATCTCAACGTATACATATATATATATATATATATATATACACAGACATATACAGATATACACATGTACATAATTCATACTGTCTGCCTATATTCATTCCCATCGCCACCCCGCCACACATGAAATAACAACCCCCTCCCCCCTCATGTGCGCGAAGTAGCGCTAGGAAAAGACAACAAAGGCCACTTTCGTTCACACTGTCTCTAGCTGTCATTTTTGCACTTGTGTCCTCTTCTTCCCCTCCTCCATACTCATGCATGTAACAACTGCTACCTCCCCTTCTCCCACATTAATTGGTTTTTCAAAATACTCTTTCCATCTTCCTTTCACTTCTTCCTTTTTATTCAGCAATTTCCCTTCCTTACTCCTCGTATTAACATTTCCACTCTCACATCCACCTCTTTCATTTTTCACCTTCCAGTATAGTTTGTTATTGTCCCAAAACTTTTCACTTAACTTTCTTGCAAAGTCTTCATCTACTGTTTCTATGCATTCCTCTGTCAGTCTCTTAACATTCCACTTACATATTTTGTATTCCTTCCTTTGCATTACCCTTTTTATTCCTGTATCTCACTACCTTGTATCCAACTACTGATTCTACAACCTGTACTAGTATTTTTCAAAACATTTTAAACACCTACTCTCTAAACATTTTAAACACATTCTTACATGCATTCACTGCACTTCCATGTAAGCTTTTAGTTACTTCCCTTTCATACTCCTCTCTGTATTTTTCTTGATTCATCTTCTCATTTGCCAACACTTTTACCTCTCCATTCTTCTTCACACCATACCTCCACTTCTCCCTGATCCTCATCCCCACAAGAACTGCAAAATGGTCAAAGTCTCCAAAGAATCCTCCCATAACTCTTAGCATCCAGCACAGCCTTTCTCAATTTTCATCACTGCCACATAGTCAATCAAAGCCTTTTCCTCTTCTCTTCCATCATTCCTCATCCATGTATATCTGTGGATCATCTTGTGCTGAAAAAAGGTGTTTGCAAGGAATAAACTCCTTAGCTCAAATATCCACAAGATAGTTTCCATTCTCATTTACTGCAGGCACTCCCCATTTACCAATTATCTCATCAATTCCATCTCATCCCACTTTTGCATTCATATCACCCAATACAACCATATTTCTTTCTTTTTCAAGATTGTTTGTAGTCATTCAAATTCCTCCAGAAAAGCTTCATTTCATTCTTGCCTTGTACAGTCTTCATACTCACGGGCGCATATATGTATGGTGCTTGTTACCATTTCCTTCTGCTCCACTTGTCCAGTCACACCCATCTTTGCTTTCTTAATCCATATTTCAAAATTTTATGTAACAATGCTTAAGGGATACAACATTGCTTATTGATCTTTTTCTTTCTTTCATACTTGATCGCCATTTCCCACGTTAGTGAGGTAGAACCAGGAACAGACAAGAAATGCCACATTCGCTCACATCCATTCTGTAGCTGTCATGTGCAATGCACCAAAACCACTGCTCCCTATCCCTGACAGGCCCCACAGACCTTCCCATGGTTTACCCTAGATTCTGCATATGCCCCAGTTCAGTCCACTGACAGCATACCACACAGCTCCAGTTCACTTTGTCCCATGCACATATTTCACCCAGCTGCACGTTTAGGCCCCAATCACTCAAAATCTTTTTCACTTCATCCTTCTAACTTCAGGATAGTCTTCCCCTTCTTGTTCCTTCCACTTCTGACAGACATATATCCTCTTTGTTAAGCGTATCTCACTCATTTTCGCCATATGTTGAAACGTTTCAGCTCTCTCAGCCTCACACTTTTTATTAGCACACATCTCATGTAACCTTTCATTGCCCACTCGATTAAACCACCTCACACCACATATCATCTTCACGCATTTCATTTCCAATATGTTCACCTTCCTCCATACAAAATCATCTATAGTTCATGCCTCACATCCACATAATATTGTCGGAACTCTTATACCTTCAGAAATATCCATTTTTTACCTTCCAAGTAATGATTTCTCTTTCCACACATTCTTCCACGTGGCAAGTGTTACCAACGAAGCCAATAGACAACTCGCAACTTACCGCAGTCTCCCTCACCGCCACCCCATTATCACCATTAGCTCTATTAGCACCATGTAAATGAATATTTCAGTGGTGTAAGATGGATCAGCTTCCTTCAGAGTAGAACCATACAGTATCCACTGCCTCCTGCTTCCCACTCCCCACCCTCTGTCTCGGACATGTTGCCTCTCATGCTCATTCCACTATAATCACTATTCATCAAACTCTCATTCATGATACAATATTGTACACTGTTTATTTGTTATCCATTAATTAATAAATTTATGTTACTAAATAATCTGTTTATGAATGCTTGTAACCTCTATATAAGATACCGTATATATCTCATATGTAAGAAAGTGATTGTGTTGTTGATTGGTTGTTGATTTTTCAGTGTATGTATGGGTCATGGTGAGGTGCCTGAGGATTGGCGGAATGGATTTATAGTACCATTGTATAAAAGCCTGGAGGATAAAGGTGAGTGTTCAAACTACAGAGGTATAAATTTGAGTGTACTTGTTAAGTTGTATAGGAGGGTATTGATAGAGAGGGTGAAGGCATGTACAGAGCATCAGAATGGGGAGGCAAAGTGTTGTTTTCAGAAGGATGTGTGGATCAGGTGTTTGCTTTAAAGAATGTGTCTAAGGAATAGCAAAGAAACTGATTATTTTTTCGTGTTTGATTGCTGTTTCCCACTGTGTGAGGTAGCGCCAGGAACAGATGAAGGTCACATCTGCTCACATCCATTCTCTAGCTTTTGTGTGTAATGTATGTGGCATTTATGGTTCTAGAGAAAGCATGTGAAAGGATTGATGGAGATGCCTTGTTAAAGGTTTTAAGAATGTTTAGTGGGGAAGGAAAGCTGTGAGTTTTTATCAAGGGTTTAAGGCATACTTTCTTGCGAGGAATTTAAACAGCTTGTGTTAGACTTAAAGGACCAAGCAGATGGTGATCCTGAACAACCTGGCAATAACAGTCGGTCATTGAAGTGTTTGGAGAGTGATTATATGGACATTGAGTCTCCCAGCATTTAAAGTGACGAAGATAAAGACAGGTGATCCTAGCATAAGTGGCATTAGTGTTGCTAGTGGTCACCCTAAAACTAAAGATTTTTTCATTTTTCATGTATCAGTCTTATAGTATCTCCCAGCAAATGGAAAGTGGTTTTATGGATATTGACTCTTCCTGCACTGAAAATGACCAAGATAAAGCAGCAGGTGTTCCTTGCAGAATTTGTATCATTGTTGCCAGCTGTCACTTAGAACTAAGGCTTGTTAAGATTTTTCTTGGTGTGAAATTATTTTTATTATAATTTACCTATCTGCATGTGGAAAGTTTGTATTTACACTGACTTACCAACATTGAAAGTGACTAAGAGTGGGCAGTAGGTGTTCATAACACAAATGAAGCTTCTGTTTCTTATGGTTGCTTGTTCATTTTTCCTTGTTCTGAAATTTTTTATGTTAGCTGTCATTCCACCATATGGATGGGCAAACAGCTAAAATCTTCTGTACATGTATATGCCTTTTGCATATATTCGTGGATGGTTATATGGTTGGTCTTCCCCACTCTCATTCCAACTCCACCAACCCAGACATATATTCCTTGGGGTTGGGGCTTCATGCAACTGCATCCCCAGTCATCCCCCATCTGTCCTGTGTGTGAGGACAGCAAGGACCACACTCAGTGGTCAGATGTGTCTTTTGCATGTATGTTCCAGTGAGGGACACTTATGGATGGGTGCACACAAGGCCACCTTCGATGAATGGATGTGCCTTTTGCTTGTATTCGTTAAAGATTAAGGAGTGGGACACCAGCACCCCAACCTCATCCCTCAGTCCCCACCAATCTCAGGTGGGCCTATGGTATATATTCCTAAGGGGTTATGACACCCACATACAGTCATAACCCCCAACAGCCCCTATGTGCCCTATATGTGGGGTCAGCAAGGTCATCTTCTCAGTGGGCCAATGTCCCTTTGGCATATATTCTTGAGGAAGACATCCCTACAAAACCTTAACCCAACACCCCCCTTCCACATGGGGAGGGACAGCTAGGTCCACCTTCATTGGGCAGATGTGCCATTGGAATGTATTCCTTTACCGAGGACACCCTAAACTTCCACCCACTATAGGCAAGGACAGCTGGGCCCACCTTTGGTGGGCAGGATGGGCCTTTGGCATATATTTTAAGGGAGTCTTCCCACTTCCCAATCTCTGTTTAAGGAGGTAGCCAAGAACCCAGGGGTCCATGTACATTTTATATTCATTATTTATTTATTTACTATACTTGATCACCGTTTCTCATATCAGCAAGGTAGTGCCAGGAAACAGATGAAAAATGGCCCATCCACTCATATACACACATAATATATATTTATACCTAAACGCCCATATAAATACATATACGTATCAACATATACACATACATACACAGACATATGCATATATACACATGTATATATTTATACTTGCTTGTCTTCCATTCCTGGCGCTACCCTGCCCCAGAGGAAAGAGCATCGCTTCCACCTGCTTTAGCAAGGTAGCATCAAGAAAACAGATGAAAAAGGCCACATTCGTTCACACTCAGTCTCTAGCTGTCTTGTGTAATGCATCAAAACCACAGCTCCCTCTCCACTACATCCAGGCCCCTCAGACCTTGCCATGGTTTACCTCAGATGTTTCACATGCCCTGGTTCAGTCATTGACAGCACGTCGACCCTGGTATACCACATCATTCCAATTCACTCTATTCCTTGCACGCCTCTCACCCCTCTGTATGTTCAAAGCCCCAATTGCTCAAAATCTTTTTCATTCTGTCCTTCCACCTCCAATTTGGTCTCCCACTTCTTGTTCCCTCTACCTCTGACACATATATCCTCTTTGTCAATCTTTTCTCTCTCATTCTCTCCATATGTCCAAACCATTTCATCACGCCCTCTTCTGCTCTCTCAACCACACTCTTTTCATTTCCACACATCTCTTTTACCCTTTCATTACTTACTTAATCAAATCACCTCACACCTCATATTGTCCTCAAACATTTCATTTCCTACACATCTACCCTTCTCTGTACAATGCTATCTATAGCCCATGCCACATAGCCATATAACATTGTTGGAAATACTATTCCTTCATACATACCCGTTTTTGCTGAGATAACACTTTTTCGTTCCACACATTCTTTATCACTCCCAGAACCTTCGCCCCCCTTGCCCATCCTGTTACTCACTTCCGCTTTCACGGTTCCATTCGCTGCTAAGTCCACTCCCAGATATCTAAAACGCTTCACTTCCTCCAGTTTTTCTCCATTCAAACTTACATCCCAATTAACTCTTCCTTCAACCCTATGAACCTGTTAACCTTCCTCATATTCACATTTACTCCCAACTTTCTTCTTTCACACACCTTTCCAAACTCAGTCACCAACTTCTGCAGTTTCACATTTGAATCAGCCACCAGAGCTGTATCATCAGCGAACAATAACTAACTCACTTCTCGGGCCCTCTCATCCACAACAGACTGCATACTCGCCCCTCTCTCCAAATTTCTAGCATTTACTTCCCTAACAACCCCTTCCATAAACAAATTAAACAACCAATGAGACATCACACACTCCTGCTGCAGACTGACATTCACTGGGAACCAATTACTCTCCTCTCTTCCTACTTGTACACATGCCTTACATCCTTGGTAAAAACTTTTCACTGCTTCTAGCAACTTGCCTCCCACACCATATACTCTTAAAACCTTCCATAAAGCATCTCCATCAACCCTATCATATGCCTTCTCTTGTCTTTCTAAGTATTTCTCACATACATTCTTCAAAGCAAACACCTGATCCACGCATCCTCTACCACTACTGAAACCACACTGCTCCTCCCCAATATGAAGCTCTGTACATTGTATTCACCCTCTCAATCAATACCCTTCCATATAATTTCCCAAGAATATTCAACAGACTTATACCTCAGTAATTTGAACACTCACCTTTTCTGTGGATAATCACAGCCAGTGACGTTCAAGTGTGTATAGTCAGAGTACATCAGTATGTCATGGATAACACCATCAGAACCTCACCTTCATATGAGTTTGAATCCCCACTTATCTGGTTTTGCTTATTGTACTGACATGAATTAGCAGCTTGTATGTTTGTGTCACCTTGTACCCAACTTACACTTCATTGATAGCTTGCATTGGAGTATGTGGAGGCTCAAGAAGACTTTGCAAACCTTATTGAAAAGTGGCCGTATCTTGTGGACCCCATCAGTGGTCTTGTGTATTGTTGTTAAAATGGATGCATCCCTGCATCTGCCTAAATATCTTGGAAGACATCACATTTCCCACCTTAGAGAGGAATATGCCAGTAAAGTTCATAATGTCACTCCTGTTAACAGAGAAAGATGGTGTAATTATCATGTTTCACATACAAATTTGTCTGATGAACATTGGTCTAAGAATGTTCAAGATATCCATCAGTACTCATGAGACTCATACATATGTTGGCCTAGGGTGCCGATACTCAGGAAAAGGCTGAAACTCAATGTCCTTTTTCCACTCTCTTTAGGTTCTGGGTTCTGTTTAAGCTTTGGCTTTGAGACTGATGTCTTCCTGCATTTTGCAGATGATATTTGAGACTCATCCTTTGAGGCATCAGAGTACTGTTCACATGAATCATTTTCTTAGGCATCTGAGTACTGTTCACTCCGAGGCATCCAAGTGCTGTTTACGTGAACCTACATGAAAACCACCTAATTTCTTTTGAAGTTTTGACTTTGGAATGTCATTGTCTGACTTCTCAAAATCACCAAAAAGTATAGATACTGGTTAAATGTAATTTGTGTCAAGATCACTGTCGGACTACTCTGTGACTTCAGGTGCAATGGCATTTATAGTTCTCTTTCCTTATCTCTGGAAAAAGTAGTGAGAAGGACCAAATTAAAAGAATGAAGTTCCCAAGAAGGCCAGTCTGACATATTTGGCTGTAGGCAAATTCCCATGAAGTGGCACATGTGACATATTTGGCTGTGGACAAGTTCCTGTGAAATGGGCAAGTCTGACATATTTGGCTGTGGACATGTTCCCGTGAAGCAGGCAAGTCTGACATATTTGGCTGTAGTCAGCTTCCCATGACTGGGGTCAAGTGGTAATATTTGGCAGTATCATATTTCTCAAGTGTAAATAACCAATCAACCTTAAAATATACTGCCTACAATGATCACCATAGTATAGTCCTTTTATTTTATTTCAAATCAAATTTTTTCTTTTTTACGCTGGAGGCTCCAGTCATTGACAAAGTCCACATCAAGGATAATGAAAGGTTGATGAAAGGGAAATAGAAGAGATGAAAGTATTTACATATTTTGGAAGCACAAAAGAAAGTCTTAAAGTGTGCCAAGTAATAGTGATATTGAAAGACATGAGAGGGTAGCGAGTTCCAAAGCTTTCAGGTGTAGGGAAAAAAAGTCATCAAAACGGTCCACTCGTAAGTTGCCATTGGCCACACAGTAATCATGTTACACAACAGCTTGCCAAGTGCTGTGTGGACTAGCTAATGGTGAGGGCACACAAGTAGCCAGCTCATGGTTGCAAAATCCAAAGTACTACCTTTAGAAGGGGGAAAATGAATCAGCATCGTGGCATAGGGCAGCAAGGTCAAGTTTTGAAGTTAGCCTCGTAGAGTTTATAAGTTGGACAGCTTTTGACTCAGCTGTGCAAGAATACAGAGTTACAATTGCCTGAGATGTAAGATCAAACCTTTGTATAAATGGAACAATTGTTCAGAAGAAAAGACTTCAACATCTAAACAAGAGTCCAAGTTTCTTAGACTTGGCTATTTCTGTAATATGGAGTTTCCAAGATAGTGTGGATGATACAGTAAATCCGAGTAAAGTCATTTGTTTATTGAGTCAAGAGGAGTTAAAGGAGAAAGGAAAATTGCAAGGAATTTTAAGTAGAGAGATAGGTGGAAACTGGGTGATTGAGGCATGAAACTTAACCAGATTTAGTCTACCCCACTGAGATAACCTTGTCCAAGTCAGTTTTTGAGGAAGTTAAGTCAAGATCAGATGCAGATCAAGTGAGAGGAGGAGCAGATTCATCAGATATGGGGGAATTGTGTCGAGTTGTAAGGATATGAGTGCATTTGATTATTTGTAGAAGAAAGGAAATAATTTATAAAAAGGAGGAAATGTGTAGGAGCCAGGACAGAACCTTGAAGGACAGCACTGTTGATAGAAAATGAGAAGAGGCTGATTCAACACCAACCATGGAGTTAGATTGGCCAGAAACTTGGATATGAACAAGCAAAATGAGGGCAGGAAGTCAAAGGAGGGGAGCTTAGAGATGAGACCCTGATGCCACACCTTGTTAAAAGCAATTACATAGGATTCCCCAAACATTTTCAGTGATAATGACCAGACATTAGTAAGATATGAAAGAATATCACTAGTGGATCTCCTGAGGATATGGGAGTTGAGTAGGGATTCAAAAACTTTGGAGATAGTATATCTCAAAGCAACAGGACAGTAGTTAGAAGGGTTAGAATGGTCACACTTGTTAAGAGACTGGATGTACCTATGCATGCTTCCAAGAAGAAGTCCTAGTTTTTAAACAGAAACAGAACAGGTGAGCAAGCACAGGTGCAAGTTTGGAGGCACAGTCTTTCAGTACATTGGGATGAATGTCATCAGGTCTCTAAGCCTTCCTTGTACCCAGAGAAAGGAGTACTTTTTGGACAGGTAAGAGGAGCATTAGAGGGCAAAGGAATGTTAGTCAACCAAGGTAGAGGAGAAACAAGAACCAATGAAAGTTTCTCTGTCTATGGGAGAGACAGCTATTTTACCATCACATGGAAAGTGAAATGTAAAGCAACAGAAGTTTTTATTGATGCACTTTGTGAAAGACCAGAAAGACCTATCAGTGGATGAAGAGGAGAGGTTATCACACTTCTTTTGAATAAAGGAACTCTTCACCCCAGATAACATACCTACAAAGTTTAGGGGCAGTGATAGATGCTGAATGGGTTTCAAGAAGGAAAATGTTTCCAAGCCTGGTATGCCTGATCCCTTGCTTGAATGGCCTCAGAACAGAAATGGTTGAACTGTGGAATGAAGAAAGTGGTCGTCTTGGAGGAAGAGGGGATAAATGCTTCCATTTCCACAACAATAACCTCTACTCTGCATTTGGCGGAAGCAGAAGCATCACCACGTAAGAGACTAATTTACGCAAGGAAATTCAGAAAGGAATTTTCATGTTATTCCAGTGAGCTTTGTTGAAATGCCAGTATTTACATTTAGAAGGGCTGCTTGAGGGGAAGGTGCTGTTAAAGAGTTACATTTATGAGAATGTGGTCAGGTGAACTGATTTGGGGTGAGATTGTGTAGTTCGGTATGAAGGATTTGAGGTGAGAAACAGATCTAGAATGTTAGGAGAATGGTCACAGCAGTCAGGTATGGGTTGGATGGGTGATAATTTGCTCTAGATCATTGAGAATGGAGAATGTGAGGGCCTCAATCCCCCTTACCATCTGTATGGGAAAAGTTCAACTATTCCCTATGGTGAATGTTGAGATCCCTTAGGTAGAGGATCTAGGCTTGTGGGTCCGAGGATGTCACAGCCTCATGACGAGTTTAAACAGTCAAAGGAAAGCTGTAAGTTTGTGGAATTAGGATAGCAGCAGATAAAACAAATGCAAATGGTGATAGTTGAGAGACACCTTAAGCCAGATAACATCAAAGTTTGGGGATTTGATGTCCATGAGGCATGTCACAGGTATGTTCATGTTAGGATAAGCACAGATACCACCTTTGAATTGGAATAGAGTGATTTTAAAAGAATATGAAAAATGGGCTACTGAGAACATCATTAGATAATTGTACAAGTAATGCATAGATAGATAGGTTGTGACGTATGTACAGTGCCCACCAATGTAATGGGTGTGTATTCACAGGCAACTAGTATCTTATTGGTTACCCTTTCCTCTTTATACAAATCTTGAAATGACCAGGAACTGAATCGTCAAGGTTCTAAAGCCATTTTGGGTCCATCTTTGCCCATATTTCATGAATAGCTGCTTCCAGCTTAGGTAGTGACAAAGTACCTCAGTTTTGTCAAAAATTATATTATCACAGTACAGGTAATATAAACTTCACAAGTGCTACAGGAGAAAAAATAATGAATGTCAAGCTTAAGTTTCTTTTATTCATACACATGCAATAGATGATTTGTATATATATCCAAAATAAAACAACCTATAACCAACTAAAAATTTAAATTCCATCATAAACCAGCACTAATGCAATACACACTTTCTGAAGCATTACAAAATTATGAATATTCTAAGTACGTTATGCATATCTAGATGCAATATGTTACGGAAAAGTGTAAGAGAGCCTCTCATTCAAGTTTATATACTGCCCTCTACTGAAACCCCCCAATGAATGTCTTCCATTAGCAAAAATAAAACAAGTCATGAAAAGTCAAAACTATTTCCATGAACAATGTTCTTACTAAATTGAGAAAACAGATTGTATTACTACTGAAATCTGTTTCTTTGACATCCACATTATCAAAGATATTTCAAACGGGAAGGGCAATGGGTTACTGTTATCGTTGAAGTGTTGAGACAAAAAACAGGTCTGAAAATTTAGAAAACTTATAGTTACTGGGTAAAACATCAGCTACATCAACCAAGTGATAGTTACTGGGTAAAACATCAGCTACATCAACCAAGTGATATAAACAGTAGCTAGGATAGCTGGTAGTGAAGTACAATCCTATCAATACAGCATTTCTAGAATTGTGTGGTATTGCATGCGTGGAGATACCATATCCATCAATTTAAATTCCATTTTATTTATTACAACTGAGTGACTCGTAAAACATTTTCCTTAGATATCTTTTAACTAATATCATAATTAACAACTTATATAACTTGGTGATCTTTAACCAGTGGTGGACCTTCTCTTAAGCAACTCTATTTAGGGACAAATATAAAAGAATATTTCAGTCCCTTTTGATGACCTGAATAAGGGACACTAGGAAACCTTTCATACCAAATAGTAAGTTGTGTAGACAATGCAAGGCACAATCATGGGTACTGGCCAGGATCTTACATCATCATCTGCAGGCCATAGATAAAATAACTTCATAACCCAAGATGTTAGTTCCTTCCATGGAAAATGTTTTGTCAACTTTTAGCATTAGGAACTTCAAAATAGGCAATTCATTTTCAAAATACACAAGATTATTGTACAACCTAAAAGCTTACCCCATTCATCCATATTTATGTTTTTCATTACTATACTGACATATCACAGAGCAGCCTCTGTGATGTGACTGCCTAATTTTGCAAAATGTAAATGCTATACAAAAGAATAATTATCCTCTTTTTATACAAATTAATATAATTACTGTATCTGATACCACATAATATCTAAATTACACAATCAATTTATATACAACTGCCTAGTATACATTATTTTCCAAATGTTGCCAATATTTACATACACATCAAATATCTTTACTTTGGTTACAATATTATATGCAAGTGAATGATCAGGCTTAACATAAACAAGCAGAAACAACAGTACTGTTCCAAACCCATTGGTCTGTGCTTTCATTAAAGCTTGCCATATACTTTGGAGAGACAACAGACCCAGAAGCACATCCAAATACTACACAAAGTTAACATTATATGGGTCACAATTCACTGTAGCTCTCCCTGCTTCGTGTACTTACATCAAATTTGATTGCAGTCGAGTCCATCTAATAACTATACCCTAAAATTGGGCAGCTTGTCTGCATGTTAAGATGAATCTTCAGGAGCAAACAGACTTTCAACTCTGCACACATTGATTTACCATAAGGATAAGCCTACATTATTTTCTACCTCAACTCTAACTTTTCTCTCAACACTTTTAATAAGACCTTTGCTTATAGTCTTTAATCTGACTCCTCTCAATAATTTCTATTTTTTGTTATGTATGGTTTACTCTGCTCTCTTTCAATATATGTCAGTCTTTTCTGCTTTTCCAGTATCTCAATAATTTGAATTATCTCTGCTGAGTAATATATACTTGTCTCTTTAATACCTCTTAATGTTTTCTATCTCTGCTAACAGATAGATAATGGATGCAAGTAAATGAGGCCTTTTCTTTGTCTGTTCCTGACATTATCTTGCTAATGTGGGAAACAGGCAAACAAGCATGAAAGAAAAAGAAAAATATTCTTGAAGAATTTAGCAGACTCCATCCCACATGTATCAGTGGACAAATAGTATACTTTATCAAGGAACTTCCCACTCCAAAAGTCTATCATTTCCCTGCCCCATAAAAGAGGTCTTGGGATTGTTTGCTTCATAAATATATACTCTAACATCTTCTGATAATTACTAAAACTTATTACATGGTTTCTCTCATTATTCACAATCTTGTTACTATTTTCATTCCTTCTCTTTTCTCATGACTTTCCCTCATCTATGCTGTCTCTCTCCTCCCCCTTAACTTTCTGCTCTTTCTACGCTACTCCTCAATACAGCTGGCTAACTTTTCCTTACAGAATATATATTATTTTTTCTTGAATTATCTGGAACAAGGTAAAATTAATGAAGTAAAATTTTATTTCAAATGGCAGCATAAACCGTAAGATTATTTTTTTTTTTTTTTACTAATTTGCAATCATATATATATATATATATATATATATATATATATATATATATATATATATATATATATATATATATATATATTATCCCTGGGGATAGGGGAGAAAGAATACTTCCCACGTATTCCCTGCATGTCGTAGAAGGCGACTAAAAGGGAAGGGAGCGGGGGGCTGGAAATCCTCCCCTCTCATTTTTTTTTTTAATTTTCCAAAAGAAGGAACAGAGAAGGGGGCCAGGTGAGGATATTCCCTCAAAGGCCCAGTCCTCTGTTCTTAACGCTACCTCGCTATCGCGGGAAATGGTGAATAGTATAAAAAAAAAAATATATATATATATATATATATATTATCTTTTTTTTTTTTCTTTTAAACTATTCGCCATTTCCCGCGTCAGCGAGGTAGCGTTAAGAACAGAGGACTGGGCCTTTTTTGGAATATCCTCACCTGGCCCGCTCTGTTCCTTCTTTTGGAAAATTTAAAAAAAAAAAAAGAAACGAGAGGGGAGGATTTCCAGCCCCCCGCTCCCTCCCCTTTTAGTCGCCTTCTACGACACGCAGGGAATACGTGGGAAGTATTCTTAATCCCCTATCCCCAGGGATATATATATATATATATATATATACACACACATTGAATACAATGAATATCAAGTTCAGTAAAATAAATATTCGCCGACTTGAACTTTAGGTAATCATGTTGAGAGTTTTAAGATATTACACTGTCTTATTTAAGTGGTACAATTAATAACTATCTTGTAATCAGCGCAGGAAAGCAAATCTAAGGTTACTCATCACTTTTCTTAAAAATATTTCACTTTCACTCTCTCCTTAGATTGTCTAATCTGGCCTGGATATCATCATCAGCAGCATCTGCTACTGCCACAGGTGTCTTTGAAGCAGTGGTTGCTCCTAGGGTTCCACCAGTTGAAGGAAGTTCACTCAAGCCTTCTGTCATTTGGAGGCCAAGCTCATCTAAGACTTGAGACACAATGGCATCACTGTCAAAATTTAAAGAAACCAATCAATAAAATCCTTTAGTTCAAAGGGGCAAGATATTTTCTATCTATGAAAAAACTAAACATGCAACCTGCAGGAGCATGAAAGTCACAGAATGATTTGGAATGATGTGTATACAGGGGGTAACATGCTGTCAATGGAGTAAACCAAGACATGAAGCATCCGGGATAAACCATGGCAGGTTTGAGGGGCCTGGTTCAAGGTGGGGACTTTGGTTTCAGCACTTTACATATGACACTTAGAGAAGGGATGTGAGTAACTGGCCTTTTCTTCAGATGTTCCTGGTGCTACCTCACTAATACAGGAAACACTGAACAAGTAAGAAAAAAATAGAGTACTACCTAGTAGGTAGTATGGGAAAATGGTGAATGAGGAGGCAATGGCTTCTGGAGTAGTAAAGGAGGAGTGGACCAGGTGTTTACTTTCAAGAATGTGTGCAAGAAATACTTTAAGAAACAAAAGGATCTGTTTAATGCATTTATAGATCTGTTTAATGCGTTTATAGATCTAGAGAAAGCATATGACAGGGAGGAAAGAGATGGTCTGTTTAAAATGTTATGAATATATGGCATGAAAGATGAGATGCAAGAAATAGAAGGGCTTTTTATAGAGAATAAGGCATGTGTGCTTGTAGAAAGAAAGGAAGGAGAATGGTTCCAGAAGGTGGGTCTGCGGCAGGGATGTATGATGTCACCACGGCTGTTTAATTTGTTCATGGATGGGGTGGTGAGGGAGGTGAATGCAAGGGTTTTGAAGAGAGGAGCAGGTCTGCAGTATGTAAGGACCTGAGAGGTGTGTCAGCTTTTGTATGGAGATTCATGTACATTCAAGAGATATTGAAGTAACTGGATTCTCAGTTTGGGAGAGTTTGTGTGAGGAAAAAGTTGCAAGTAAATGTGAATAAAAGCAAGGTAAGTAGGTTTAAAGAAGAAGAAAGACTGATCAGTTGGGGTGTGAGTTTGGAGAAAACTTAGAGGAAGTGAAGTGTTTTAGTTATCTGGGAGTTTAGTTATCAGTGTTTTAGTTTTCTGGGTGTTTAATTATCTGGACCTGACAGTGAATGGATCCATGGGAGATGAAGTGATCCATAGGATGCTTGAGGAGCAAAGGTATTGGAAGCGTTCAAGTATGTGTAAAGACAAGTCTTAGTCTGAGCAGGCAAAGATGGGTATGTTTAGAGGTACAGTAGTCCTGAAAGTGTTGTATGGTCATGATGTGTGGGATCCAGATGGTAATGTACAGGAGAGGGTGAATATGTTGGAAATAAAAAGCTTAAGGTCTTTTTGTGGTATGAGGAGACTTGATCAAGTAAGAAATTATTGGGTAAGAAATAGCATGTTTGGGATCTAAAAAGGGTAAGCTGAAATGGTTTGGACATAAGGAAAGAATGCCTTTTAAGAGTCAGCAAACATGGTATACTGTATGTGTTAGAAGTGGAGACAAGAACTTGTTGATGGAAGAGTGGAATGAAAGATGTTTTGAGTGATCAGGGCTTGAACATGCAGGAAGGTGTAATGCAAGCATGGGATATTGTGAATTGGAGTGATGTATACAGAGGGTGATATGCAGTCAATAAACTAAACTAGTGAAGTGGTTAAGGGAAACCACAGAAAGGTCTGTGGGACCTGCTTGTGGATGGGGGCTGTAGTTTTGGTGCATTACACCTGAGAGCCCCACAGGCTATTCCTTGGTTTCCCCCAGCTGCTTCATATGCCCTGATTCAGTCCACTGACAATATGTCAACCCCCACATAACACATCACTCCAATTCACTTTCCCATGGACGCTTTTCATCCTCATGTATGTTTTTGCCCCCAACACTCAAAATATTTTACACTCCATCCTTCCAAACACAGTTTGGTCACCAATTCTCCTTGTCCCCTCCATTTCTGACATATATAGTGTCTATATCAACCTCTCATCTCTCATTCTCTCTATATGTTCAAATAATTTCAGCACACCCCCTTCAGCTCTCTATGCCATCCTCTTCATATAACCACATCTCTCTCTTACCCCTTGATTATTCACACAAACTACCTTACACCACTTACTGTCTTCAGACACTTCATTTCCTACACATCCACCCTCCTCTGCACATCTTCATCTATAGCCTTGCATCTATACAACATTGCTAGGACTACTGTACCTTCAAGCATACCCATTTTTGCATTACTAAGTAATGATCTCTCTTTCTACACATTCTTCAATGATCTCAGAACCAATGTCCCCAAACTCACTTCTGCTTCCATGGTTCCATTCACTACCACATCCACTCTCAGGTCCCCAGAACAATTCTACCTATATATCTATACCTCTGACACCCATTTCCCAGGGAACTCCCATCAAGGGGTTGGCCACAGCAAGATTCTCCACTTATCCCTGTCCTCACATGCCTCCCTTGCATCTACCATTTCATGCATTCTTTCCCCATTTCTTTCCCTCCAGTACTCTTCAACTCTATTTCCTTACATCAAAAGTGGTCTTCTTCTCACAACAACCCCTTTTATCATGCTATCATACACTCTCCTTTTACAAACCCATCCTGCATTCTTTCTACATGCCCAAACTGCCTCAAGGTATGACGTTTCACCCACTCTACCTATCAACAATTTATTCCCTTTTCTTTTTGCATTCCCTGCTATACTAAATCTCTCATATACCCCCTCATTACTTCCTTCGTTCTACCTAGTCATACTACATGCTCCTCTCAAATATCTCATCTCCACTGCCTGGATTCTTGACCTTCTAAAGCAGTGCACTTCCCTATCATTTTCTCCATTCAAACTCACACCAACTAACCTATCACTCTGCCTTGCTAAACCTAAAATCTTTGCTTTTATTCACATTTACTCTCAACTTCCTCCAGCTTCATACATTCCTAAACTGACACATCAACTTCTGTATTTTCCCTCTTCAATCTGCAACCACTGCTCTGCCATCAGCAAACTACAACTAATTCACTTTCCAGGCCCCATCACCTGCTACAGACTGCATGCTTACCCCTCTCTCCATTACCTTTGCATTTACCTCCCTCACCATCCTAACCGTAAACAAATTAAACAGCCATGGTGACATCACACCCCTGCCAATGACCAACTTCACCTGGAACCACTTACACTCCTCTCTTCCCACCTATACACAAGCCATACACTTTTGATAAAACTTTTCACTTTATAGGGTAGTTTTCCTCCCACACCATATATTTGTAAGACCTTCCACAAAGCATCTCTATCAACCTAATCATATGCTTTGTGTACATCCACAAGTGCCACATACAAATCCTTCTGTTTCTGTGAGTATTTCTCACACAAATTTTTAAAAATAAACACTTGATCCATGCATCCTATAACACTCCTGAAACCAGATAGGTATAACTTTCACATGGCGATACTAGACTATGATGCAAGGGATTGCACTACAAGTGAAAATTCACCTGCAGCAAGGTTGTATAAACACCTGATCCATGCATCCTATAACACTCCTAAAACCATATAGGTATAATTTTCACATGGCGATACTAGACTATGATTGCAAGGGATTACACTACAAGTGAAAATTCATCTGCAGCAAGGTTGTATAGCTGTAAATGAATGAAAAGAAGTGTGGTCTTGTCAAAGAACTTTTCACTCCAAAGGAGTTTCATCACTTCCCTGCTAATGAATGTAATGCAAGACTGAAGGTGCAAGAGTCCCATAAAAGGAGTCCTGGGGTTACAGAGATGAGGCAAAGAAGAGATGTGAGTGAATACTTTGGAAGAGTGGCAATTGACAGGGTGGAAGCATGCATAGAGTACCAGATTGAGAGGAAAAACAGTGGTTTCAGGAATGCCAGAGGATGTGTGGATCAGGTGTTAGCACTGAAGAATGTGTGTGAGAAATACTCAGAGAAACAGAATGATTTGTATATGGCATTTATGGAACTGGAGAAAACATGTGAGAGGGTTGACAGGTATGCTCTGTGGAAGGCACTATGAATATTTGGTGTGGGGGAAAGCTAGTAGAAGCAGTTGGGAATTTTAATTAAAAGTAAGGCATGCATGTGAATAGGCAGAGGAAAGGGTGAATGGTTCCAGGTGAAGGTGAGTCTGTGGCTGTTTAACCTGTTTCAAGACGAGGTGGTGAGGGAGGTGAATGCAAAGGTCTTGGATAGAGTGAGGGGGGAACTGGGATGTAAATCAGTTGTTGCTTGCTGATACTAAGGCACAGGAGGCATTTTTGAGTGAGAAACTGCAGAAGCTGGTGTGTGAGGTTTAGTTGAGTGTGTGAAAGGAGAAAGTTGAGAGGAACTGTGAAAAAAGTGAAGTTAATAGATTTAACACTGAGAGGATATAGGTCATTTGCACCGTGAATTTGAATGAAGAGTACTTGAAGGAAGCGGAGTATTTAAATGCCTAGGAGTTGATATGGCAGCAAAAAGAACCATGGGAGCTTAAGTGATCCAAAGGATAGGTTACACGGCAAGGCTAGAACACAGCAAGGAATGTTTGGAAAAATCAGTCCCTGTCTTGAAGAGCAAAGATGGGCATATTTGATGGTATAGTAGTTCCAATGGTGATGTAAAGATGTGAAATGAGACATGGGCCTTAAGATAAATGTAAAGGATACAGGGTGAATGCATTGGAAATAAGTGCTTGAAGACAATATGTGATGTGAGAAGGGTTGACAGGATAAGGAATGATATGGTAAGAAAGAGACATGACAGTAAGAGGAGTATATATGAAAGAGTTAGGGAGGGTGTGCTGAAATGATATGGACATATGGAGGGGATGGGTGAGGAAAGGATGACTAAAAGGGTGCACATATCAGAAGTGGAAGGAAAAGGGGGAAATCAAGGAGGTAGAAGGATGGAGTGAAAGATGCTTTGAAGGCTCAGGGCTTGAATACTCAGGAGGGTACAAGAAGTGCAAGGGACAGAATGACTTAGAGCAATGTGGTTTACAGGGGATGACATGCTGTCAACAGCCTGACCCAGGGCACTTGAAGAGGTTGGGGTGAAACCAGAGAAAGGTCTGTGGTGTCTGATTATAGATAGGGGACTGTGGTTTTGGAGCATTATATATGGCAAACAGAGAGTGGATGTGAGTGAATGAGGCCATTTCTTCTGTTCCTGGCACTATCTCACTAGTGCAGGAGATGGTGAACATGTAAAAAAAAAAAAGTAACAAAAATGATCATAACATTAATCATAATGATAATAATGACAGTCAAAATATTTCAAACAGGGCATCCAATTAGCTAATTCAACTCAGGAAATCAGGCATCCTTATCCCATGTTAGTGGAGTTGGGCAAACAGACCCCACTTTGTACAAAAAATTCTGGGAAAAGGTGCAGAGCAATTTGTACTTGATCCATCCATGAAGATGGGAACAGAATAAGTGATAATCAGTAAACACTATATAACCAGAGAATGATTTTTATACACATGCTGTATCAATCATCCCAATTAACTCTATTTTTTCATGGTACTTGCTAACTCATGAAAGAGTTATTTTCAACATTGTCAAAATAATTAAAACAGCTTAAAACCATTACCTTTCTTCCTCATCATCTTCATCACCCATGGCATCATCGATAACATCATTCATCATCTCTTCTTTCATATCCATTATTTCAGACTGCTTTTCGAACTCCTGCATGATCTGCTGTATCTGGGGGAGCTTCAACTGCCTAGAAAACAAAATCATTAAGAATTACTCATACAAACACAATAGTAAAAAATGGTTTTGTAATTGCATAATCTCTGAATCCCAAGTGAATATATAATAAACACTTTTAAATCCACCAATATCCTTTGGTATATACTAATTAATCATTGTATCAATTTCCCCTTGTTTCTTTCCCAATATCTTTACTGCAACTGTAGAAACAACATACTGGACAGAATAGGAAATGAGGAAATTATATGGCAAAATTCTAAGTAAAATGGCAGTGACTGGTTAAGTGACAAAAGGATAATTGTGACAACCGAAGTATGAAAAAAAAATGCTAATAACAAGAGGGAGTGAGTTAAGTATGAGAGAGTAACCCCATACAAAGAAAAAATATTATCTTTTTTTTTATTATTATACTTTGTTGCTGTCTCCCGCGTTAGTGAGGTAATGCAAGGAAACAGACGAAAGAATGGTCCAACCCACCCAAATACACATGTATATACATAACGCCCGCACACATACATATACATACTTATACATTTCGATGTATACATTCATATACACTCACAGACATAAACATATATACACATGTATATATTCATACATGCTGCCTTCATCCATTCCCGCCACCACCCCACCACACATGAAATGGCACCCCCCCTCTCCTCCCGTGTACATGCGAGGTAGCACTAGGAAAAGACAACAAAGGCCACTTTTGCTCACACACTCAATCCCTATGTGTCATGTGTAATGCACCAAAACCACAGCTCCCTTTCCACATCCAGGCCCCACAAAACTTTCCATGGTTTACTCCAGATGCTTCACATGCCCTGGTTCAATCCATTGACAGCACATTGACCCCGGTATACCACATTGTTCCAAGTCACTCTATTCCTTGCATGCCTTTCACCCTCCTGCATGTTCAGGCCCCGATCACTCAAAATCTTTTTCACTCCATCCTTCCACCTCCAATTTGGTCTCCCACTTCTCCTCGTTCCCTCCACCTCTGACACATATATCCTCTCTGCCAATCTTTCCTCACTCATTCTCTCCATGTGCCCAGACCATCTCAATAAACCTTCTTCTGCTCTCTCAACCACACTCTTTTTATTCCCACACATCTCTCTTACCCTTTCATTACTTACTCGATCAAACCACATCACACCACATATTGTCCTCAAACATTTAATATCCAACACATCCACCCTCCTCTGCACAACTCTATCTATAGCCCATGCCTTGCATGTTTCTAGAAGCTTTAGTCAAAAATGAGAAAGTAATAACATTCCATGTTATCCAGTGTATTTATAGATAATGAACTTATAAGTACATATTCAAAAATGTAAAAAAGTTCAAGACCCAACAAAATGAAAGCCACAAAGGATGAATTGAAAGGAGTACCAAATCCATATTTCAGAATAACAAATTTTTAAATTCTTAACATGATGCTTTACAATAACTCATTTCACACTTTTTCATTTTATATTGTCATTTACATACAACAATATAATAAATGACTATAATAGTATAATTTACAAAGATATGTAATACTAAATGAGGTAAATGATGAAACAATAGCCACAGGTCCTGGGATATCTAATGCAGACAATGCAGTATGGGGATTGTGTATCTTCAATATGCATGCATACTCTCTAAGTTTTCTGTTGAGCAACAAGATGCCTCCAAAAGGTTAATCATTAGCTTAAGGAAAGTCAGATCTTTGCATTTACTGGGCCCCGAAAACTACTGAGCCCTAGGGCTTGGCCCCCCACCCCCATGAATAACCCCCTCAATACACCTACTGATTGCAGCCCAACCTTAGAGCTACTGAATCCCCATAAAAGGGGTCATCAGGTTATACATTTAAAAAAAAGGGAGGAATAGAGATATACCTACAGTTACTGCAATAAAATGAGATATAACCACAGTTACTAAAACAAGGAGTAAAAACTAACTTGTTCATATTCATCATGGCCTTAGTAACTCCCTTCATAGCTTGAGCCATAGCATTTTGGCTCTTCAGTGTTGTAATCTTAAGGGACACAGCTTGGATCTGAGCTCGCATCATGATGAACTTCTTGGTGTAACGCCGTGTCCTTACCAGATCCTTTGCCATCACTTTCACTGCATCCTAGACATAATACACCACAATTAATGAATAATAACCGCATACAGTAAAGCCAAAGCATTATATGTATCAAATATCATATGGTGTGAAATGCTTTGGATTTTGAAAAAAATCTCCATTTTATCTTTCACCCCTAAAAGAAATGTAAGAAAATTTTTTCACATTAATATTTTTGATATAAAAGTTTAGAATTTTGCAAAGTTATTCAGATTGAGGACATGCAAATCTGAAAGGTTCTATGAAATTCATCAGAAAAACTTTTATTTTTGAGTGGCTAATGAAACAAAACACTAAAACAATCTCATGACTATAATCTAGCATTCCAAGCTGCTGTAACTCCCATAACCTGGCAAATGCAAAGGAAATACTTTTTAAGAGAGATGGCCCTCATGTCTGTAGAAGTCACTGCTTTACTGACCTCCCACTGCCCAGGCAATCATGTGTCACCAAAGTCCATTGTTTGCTCTGTTTTGAATTGCTAAAAGTACAGTTGCTAAGTTGAGGAATCAAATAACACTGCAACAATTGTTTAAGAAGGCATCAATGTGTTGTACTATAAACATCAGTTACAGCAACTCTAAACCCCTTTATTAAGCCCCATGCTGTTTCCCATGTCAGCAAGGTAGTGCTAGGAAACAGATGAAAAAAGACCCATCCACTCATATACACATATATATATACATCCATGCACATACACATTCATATACATATCAACATATATATACACATACAAAGACATAAATATATACACATGTACATATTCATACTTGCTTGCCGTAATCCATTCCCAACACCACACCGCCCCACAGGGAACAGTAGGATTAGGGAAAAAGAATATTTCCCACACATTCCCTGCATGTCGTAGAAGGCGACTAAAAGGATAAGAAACAGGGGGGCTGGAAATCCTCCTCTCTTGTTTTTCAATTTTCCAAAAGAAGGATCAGAGAAGAGGCCAAGTAAGGATATTCCCTCTAAGGCTCAGTCCTCTGTTCTTAACGCTTCCTCGCTCAAGGGTAAAGGGGAACGCTTCCTCGCCAACGCAGGAAATGGCTCAAGGGTAAAGGGGAAGAGTGGTTTGGGAATATCTTGGGAGTAAAGTCAGGGGTTAGTGAGAGGACAAGAGCAAGTAAAGGAGTAGCACTACTCCTGAAACAGGAGTGGTGGGAGTATGTGATAGAGTGTAAGAAAGTAAGCTCTAGATTGATATGGGTAAACTGAAAGTGGATGGAGAGAGATGGGTGATTATTGGTACATATGCACCTGGGCATGAAAAGAAAGATCATGAGAGGCAAGTGTTTTGGGAGCAGCTGAGTGAGTGTGTTAGTAGTTTTGATGCACGAGACCGGGTTATAGTGATGGGTGATTTGAATGCAAAGGTGAGTTATGGGAAGTTGAGGGAATAATTGGTGCACATGGGGTGTTCCATGTTGCAAATGGAAATGGTGAAGAGCTTGTAGATTTATGTGCTGAAAAAGGACTGGTGATTGGGAATACCTGGTTTAAAAAGAGAGATATACATAAGTATACATATGTAAGTAGGAGAGATGACCAAAAAGGGTTATTGGATTATGTATAAATTGATAGGCGCACGAAAGAGAGACTTTTGGACGTTAATGTGGTGAGAGGTGCAACTGGAAGGATGTCTGATCATTATCTTCTGGTGGCGAAGGTGAAGATTTGTAGAGGTTTTCAGAAAAGAAGAAAGAATGTTGGGGTGAAGAGAGTGGTGAGAGTAAGTGAGCTTGGGAAAGAGACTCCTGTGAGGAAGTACCAGGAGAGACTGAGTACAGAATGGAAAAAGGTGAGAACAAAGGTCGTAAGGGGAGTGGGGGAGGAATGGGATGTATTTAGGGAAGCAGTGATGGCTTGCGAAAAAGATGCTTGTGGCATGAGAAGCGTGGGAGGTGGGCAGATTAGAAAGGGTAGTGAGTGGTGGGATAAAGAAGTAAGATTATCAGTGAAAGAGAAGAGAGAGAGGCTTTTGGATGATTTTTGCAGGGAAGTATTGCAAATGACTGGGAGATGTATAAAAGAAAGAGGCAGGAGGTCAAGAGAAAAGTGCAAGAGGTGAAAAAGAGGGCAAATGAGAGTTGGGGTGAGAGAGTATAATTAAATTTTAGGGAGGATAAAAAGATGTTTCGGAAGGAGGTAAATAAAGTGCGTAAGACAAGGGAACAAATGGGAACATCAGTAAAGGGGGCAAATGGGGAGGTGATGACAAGTAGTGATGTGAGAAGGAGATGGAGTGAGTATTTTGAATGTTTGTTGAATGTGTTTGATGATAGAGTGGCCAGTTGAGGTGGTGTGCAAAGTGAGAGGGTGAGGGAGAATGATTTGGTAAACAGAGAAGAGGTAGTAAAAGCTTTGTGGAAGATGAAAGCCGGCAAGGCAGCTGGTTTGGATGGTATTGCAGTGGAATTTATTAAAAAAAAAAAGGGGGGTGACTATTGTTGACTGGTTGGTAAGGTTATTTAATATATGTATGACTCATGGTGAGGTGCCTGAGGATTGGCAGAATGCTTGCATAGTGCCATTGTACTAAGGCAAAGGGGATAAAGGTGAGTGCTCAAATTACAGAGGTATAAGTTTGTTTAGTATTCCTGGGAAATTGTATGGGAGGGTATTGATTGACAGGGTGAAGGCATGTACAGAGCATCAGATTGGGGGAGAGCAGTGTGGTTTCAGAAGTGGTAGAGGATGTGTGGATCAGGTGTTAGCTTTGAGAAATGTATGTGAAAAATACTTAGAAAAGCAAATAGATTTGTATGTAGCATTTATGGATCTGGAGAAGGCATATGATAGAGTTGATAGAGATGCTCTGCGGAAGGTAATAAGAATATATGGTGTGGGAGGAAAGTTGTTAGACGCAGTGAAAAGTTTTTATCGAAGATATAAGGCATGTGTGCGTGTGGGAAGAGAGGAAAGTGACTGGTTCTCAGTGAATGTCGATTTGCAGAAGGGGTGTGTGATGTCTCCATGGTTGTTTACTTTGTTTATGGATGGGGTTGTTAGGGAGGTGAATACAAGAGTTTTGGAAACAGGGGCAAGTATGCAGTCTGTTGTTGATGAGAGAGCTTGGGAAGTGAGTCAGTTATTGTCTGCTGATGATACAGTGCTGGTGGCTGATTTGGGTGAGAAACTGCAGAAGCTGGTGACTGAGTTTGGTAAAGTGTGAAAGAAGAATGTTGAGAGTAAATGTGAATAAGAGCAAGGTTATTAGGTACAGTAGGGTTGAGGGACAAGTCAGCTGGGAGGTAAGTTTGAATGGAGAAAAACTGGAGGAAGTGAAGTGTTTTAGATATCTCGGAGTGGATTTGGCAGCAGATGGAACCATGGAAGTGGAAGTGAGTCACAGGGTGGGGGAGGAGGAGAAAGTTCTGGGATTACTGAAAAATGTGTGGAAGGTGAGAACATTATATTGGAAAGCAAAAATGGGTATGTTTGAAGGAACAGTGGTGCCAACAATGTTATATGGCTGCGAGGCATGGGCTATAGATAGAGCTGTGTGGAGTAGGGTGGATGTGTTGGAAATGAGATGTCTGAGGACAATATGTGGTGTGAGATGGTTTGATCAAGGAAGTAATGAAAGGGTAAGAGAGAGATGTGCGGTAATAAAAAGAGTGGTTGAGAGAGCAGAAGAGGGTGTTTTGAAATGGTTTGGTCACATGGAGAGAATGAGTGATGAAAAATTGACAAAGAGGATATATATGTCAGAGGTGGAGAGAACAAAGAGAAGTGGGAGACCAAATTGGAGGTGGAAAGATGGCGTGACAAAGATTTTGAGCGATCGGGGCCTGAACATGCAGGAGGGTGAAAGGCGTGCAAGGAATAGAGTGAATTGGAACAATGTGGTATACCGGGGTCGACATGCTGTCAATGGATTGAACCAGGGCATGTGAAGCGTCTGGGGTAAACCATGGAAGGTTTTGTGGGGCCTGGATGTGGAAAGGGAGCTGTGGTTTCGGTGCATTATACATGTCAGCTAGAGACTGAGTGTGAATGAATGGAGCCTTTGTTGTCTTTTCTTAGCACTACCTCACGTGCATGTGGGGGGAGGGGGTTGTCATTTCATGTGTGGCGGGGTGGCGACAGGAATGAATAAAGGCAGCAAGTATGAATCATGTACATGTGTATATATGTATATGTTTGTGTATGTATATATATGTATACATTGAAATGTATAGGTATGTATATGTGCATGTATGGACGTGTATGTATGTACATGTATATGTGGGTGGGTTGGGCCATTCTTTCATCTGTTTCCTTGCGCTACCTCGCTGACACGGGAGACAACGACAAAGTATAATAAAAATATAAAATGTTATTCTGAAATAAAAAAATGATTACTTTGTCTTAATCAGCAATCAAACACATAGCTACTCACCTTAGTACATGTGCTCACTTACCATTTGTCCCATTTTTGCCATTTTCTTAATGTCTGCAATAATTTTCTTCTCCTGCTGCTCCATCTTTCCTCTCTCTCGATCTAAATCTCGCATCGCTTTGTTTAGTGCACGCTGATTCTTTCTCAGCATCTCCTCTGGTGTCATTTTCCGACCAAAAAGCCATTCTAGTGGCATGTTTGAAGAGCTGTGGGAAATATTTGTAATTTTTTTAAACTGTGATGATAAATATATCATGAAAACAAGAAAAAATATTCTTATCCACAGGCACTACACACAATCCGAAACTTTCAAATTTGATGGATACCCCTTATAAAATTTCATGTGTTGCAAAATGGAATAAGAGAACATTTATTCATTATGACACACAAAGACATTTGTGACTGATAGAGTTCACTCTATTTTCCACAAGAGCATAAAAAGTACAAAAGTTACCAATGTATGAAAAAAATATATTAATGATACCCACAGTATCTACTCTTATGACATAATATATCCTTTCCTCAGAGGGTAGATCTTGTGCCATAAAGTTTCTATATCAGCTTGGTGACAATTGTATTAAACAGTTCTTCGAGAGAAAGCTGTACCAAAGTAACCAATGACCATGACAATAAACAGCAGAAAAATTTTGAAGAGATATTAATAAGCAGTAGTTTAGTTCTAGGGTGAACCACGGGGATGATGAATGTCAAGTCTATAAAGGTTCAAAATTTTGATTACTTGATGACACAGTAAGTTCTGGAAATGGGGCCCCACAAGTATAGCACTCTCTCCCCATACAGTACAAATAGATAACTCATCAAAGATGGATCAAAGCATACAGGTTACTTGCAAAATCACACACTGATCACGTTCTTATTCAATGTAATGCCTACCTCTATAGCCAATCACTCTTATCACTGATGAAAAAAAATGAAAAAATAATCTTTAGAGCCCAATCCACTATTCAGTAAACCTTCTGTAATGCAACTTTAAAAATAATTCTGCTAATGCATGAAAATTTCAAGACCTTAGGTCAAAGAGATTTCATATACAGCTATATTAAAAGCTAAAGACACACAGACAGAATTAAGAGAATTAAGTTATAAATGGATAGGTTATAGGCTTTAAATCTGCCAACCTTGGAAGAAAGAAGTGTACAGGGTGACCTGGTCACTACCAGAAATTAAAAAAAAAAATATTGATGACGTACAGCGAACAGTTCTTCAAGAGATGTAAGGACAGAGCAACCAGAGGACATAACACAAAATTCAGCAAGAAACTTGTTAAAAAGATGTAAAGAAGTCCTTTATATAATTACACCTGTGGCAACTCAAGTGTAAAACTCTCTCCCTATGACACACAAACAGCAATCACATACACAATATTTGATTGACATCCAACAGGAAATAAGTTTCTGGATTCTATGTGTGAGCAAGAGTTGACTTCGTCGCCAGAGTTCCATTGTAGGAGAAGTATTAGGATGACAAATTGCCTCCTGGCAAATCTTACAAAAGCTTTCAAGTACATAAAGAGGGAAATAATCAGCAAGCTGTTCATTCTTACATAAGGCCAAAACTAGAATGTGATTCTCAAGTTTGGTTATGGAACCTAAAGAAGAACAAAGACCTAAAAGAAAAGGCCCAAAGGAGGGTAATAGAGATGGTACCAGCATTAAGAGAGCTATATTACATGGATAGGCGAGAGGATTTAAATTTGCCCATCTTGGAAGAGAGAAGAGTGAGGGGTGACCTGATCACAACAGTAAAGTTTTTAAAACAGACGGATGAAATGGAAAGTAAACAATTCTTTGTGAAATGTAGGGACTGAGCAACTGGGGAACATCATGAAATTAAGCAAGAAATTTATTTTAAAAAATGTATAGGAGAAATTTTCCCGTATAAGAGTGGTGGCTGAATGGAACAGAATAATTGAGGAAATGGCTAATGCAAACAGCATACATAAATTTAAAAAGCGGTATGAAAATAGAAAATATTCAAGAAATGGGACCCCACAAGTGTAAAACTTCCTCCCTGTGCAGTACAGAGATTATTACATACACACACACACTTAATTCCTAATGGTGTTATTATTTAATCTTTCAACGAATTTTAATAATCCATAATAAATAAACAACGGTAACAATGAAGGAAAAATCACAATGGTACATGAAGCAGTAAGACAATCACTTTAAAGAGATGGTAAAGTACTGATAACTGAGTATCTCGATTATAAAGAGACAGACCGGGGGAATTTGGAATTACATTGTAACAGGCAGTCATGGAGACACAAGGTTTGAGAGTGCATACTGAAAATTTCCTATACCAACATGTTACTGAGCACACTAGGATGAGAGGGACTAATGTGCCATTATTGCTATATCTTACCCTTACACATACTAGCATGGATACTGAAAACAAATTTGCTACATCAAGTGAAAAAAAAAATGATTATGTAATGCTCAAGTTTAAATATGTGGTAAGTGAGTTTGATTGGATTGGGAAATGGAGGTTAGCAACCTGGAACCAGGGCTTTTGAGAGAGAGGTTCTGTAAATCTACAGCTAAGGAGTGGGAACATAGGTATCTCTGGTTTTAAATACAGAGGGAATGGAAGAAATGGGGAAAAATGGTTAAATAAAAAAGATGTCGTTAAGTAAAAGCTTTGAAATGTGCAGTGGTGAAGATGCAGATAGCACTCAAGCCAGCCAGAAGGTATATGGTATAAAGTATATGAAAGCAAGGAACAAGTACTTCACCATAAGAAAGGAGGAACAAAGAAACTCTGAAAAGAATTTTGTGGACAAGGCAGGAAAAATCTAGAACTTTTTCATAAATTCACTAAGAGTCAGTTGTCCCTTTAATCTAAAGAGCACCTAATTAGGGTATAGGATTCAGAGGGAAGAACTGAAGATGAAGTAAGGATAGGTATGGAACTGAATGAATCAGAGGGAAGAACTGAAGATGAAGCAAGGATAGGTATGGAACTGAATGAATAGTTCAAAAGCACTTTCACAGTGTAAGTCACTATAATAGAATGGAGAGGAGGTTTTAGAAAACATTAAGAAATCTAGAAGTGACATTAATAAAATACATAAAAGTCTTGACTTATACAAGGCTCATGGTCCAGATGAAATCTCGCCATACGTACAGAGGACTTACAGAAATACACTTTATAAACTTCTTGATATTCTGTTAAAAAGCTACAATAAAGAGACAGAGTACCAAGGAAGTGGAAAAGAGTGAATATCATAACTATCTATAAAAAAGAAGACCATGAAGAGACACTGAACTACAGATGGATCTCACTAACAAGTGTGGTTTGTAAGGTTTTAGAAAAGATAAGAAAACAAATAGATGAGTTTCTAAGGAAAAGAAATTACTTAAGTGAGAAACAGCCACAGGGTTCTGTCTGGGACCTTAACTCTTCTTGATCAATGTAAATAATTTGCCTGAATGTATGGACCCCTACCAGAAAATGTTTTCATATGATGCAAAAGTCATGAGGGAAGTGAAAAATGAGAGGACTGCATCAACTAGAAGGAAACCTAAACAGATTTCAAAGATGGTCAGGTACATAGTTGATGAACTTCAACCCAAGCAAAAAGTAAAAGTAATGAGGTTGGGACAAAGTGAAAGAAGGGCTCAATTTTTATAATAATCATCTAGGAGGAACTCCATTCCAACAAACTTTGAGTTTTGTTGATATTGTCTCTAACCTATCACCACAGTCCCATATTAGGAGAATAGTTAAGGAGACAAAGTGTCTGCTGGCAAATATCAGAACAACCTTCTCAAGAATGGTAACATTAACTAAAAATGCACAGAGTTAATACAGAAGGTACAGAGGGGGTCATCAAAGATGAGACCAGAATTAAGGAGTTAAGTTACAAGAATAGCTAAGAGCTTTAAATTTGCCCAACTTGGAGAAAACAAGAGTGAGGAGTGACCTGACTAGCCTTTATGTTTTTGAAGCAGATCAATGACATGGACTGAGAAAAGTTCCTCAAAAAATGTAGGGAAAGAGCGACCTGCATGAGACAAAGTGTGGAAAGGCAGCTGGAGTGGATGGGATTGAAACTGAATTTCTCAACAAAGAGGTGATTGAGTCAGTGATTGGTCAGTCAGGATTTTCAATGTATGTATGGCTCATAACGAGGTGTCTGAGTACCGGCAGAATACCAGTATAATGCTACTGTATAAAAGCAAGCAGGAGAAAAGTGAATGTTCAAATTACAGAGGTATAAGATCATTGAGTATACTTGGTAAGGTGTATGAGAGTGTATCGACTGAGAGGGTAGTGGCAACCACAATGCTTCAGACTGGGTAGGAACCATGTGGCATCAGGAGTCGTAGAGAATATGCAAATCAGGTGCCTGCTTTGAAGAATGTGTGCAAGAAATACTTAGAGAAACAAGGATCTGTATTTGACAATTACATATCTGAAGAACACATACGATAGGGCTGATAGAGATGATCTGTGGAAGGCTTTATATATATATATGGTGTGGGAGGAAAGCTGCTAGATGTAGCAAAGAGTTTATATCAAGAGAGTAGGGCATGTGTGTGAGTAGGAAGGTAGGTCAGCAGCAGGGGTGTGTGATGTCACCACTGATGGTTAAATTGTTTAAGGAAAGGGTGGAGGGAAATGAATGCAAGGGTCTTGGAGAAAGGAGCAGTATGGGGAGAGAGCTGAAGAAGGTGCACTGAAATGGTTTGGAGATCAGTCATTAAGGGCTTGTTTGCTCATGACATTACAGAAATTGGATTTTGAGTTTGAGAGAGTGTGTGAAAGGAAAAGGTAAGATTAAATGTGAACAAAAACAAAGGCATTAAGCTTAGCAGAACAAAGAAACATGTTAGCTAGGGTGTGAGTCTGAATGGAGAAAAAAAAATTTGAAGTGTTTTAAATACCTGAGCATGGACATACAGAAAATGGAACTATGGAGTCTAAAGTGAATCATAGTGTGCGTGAGAGGACAAAGGTCCTGGAAACATTGAGGAATGTGAGGGAAGAGAAGTCACTGTAACTGGGAGGATGAAGATGGGCATGTCTAAGGGCACAGTAGTCCCAACAATGTTATATGAATGTGAGGTGTGGCCTTAACATGAGAATGTATTAAAGAGGGTGAATGTGTTAGAAATGAAATGTATGCCGAAAGTATGTAGTGTGAGGAGGGTACACTGGGTGAGAAATGAGAGCATATGAGAGAGATGTGGTGAAAAAAGATTACAGTGAGAATGGTGAAGAGGGTGTGCTAAAATAATTTGGACATATGGGGAGAATGGGAGAGGAAACATTGATGGAAAAGGAATAAATGTCAGAAGTGGAGACAGGGGAAAGGGGGTGATCTAAATGAAAATGAAAGGAGTGAAAAAAAATTAAGAGCTCAGAGAAAGCACATGCTGTTGTACAGAGGGCAATATTCTGTGAATGGACTGAATCAGGGCACATGAAGTGGTATAGGGAAACCAGGGAGAGTTTTGTGGGGCCTAGTTGTGAATGAGGGGGCTGTGGTTTTGATACACTACACATAACAGCAAGGGAATGGATAAGAGCATATGTGGCCATCTTTGTCCATTCCTGGCACTACTATCTTAAAGGGAAAATAGCAAACAATTATAAAAAAACTATCAGTTACATTACTAAGATCAATCACATTCAAGGTTACATTAGAAGAATCTAATTTACTTATATTTCATTAATCATAAACTCTATTAATTTCATCATATGGATAAAATCTGTGAACTGAAATAAGAAAAATCATTAGAAAACTTTCCTAGCTTCTGTTAGGTACCTATCAATAAAGAGGAGGAAAATTTGGACTGGTTTTGAGCTGCCTGCCCTGACACATAACAAATGCAAAAATATTTGTATCTTTTAAGTATTGTACACTTAACTCATTCAATGTGAATACAAGTCTACATCTCTGTTAAAGACAAGTGCTTACAGTGAAATGGGAATCCTAAGACATCATTCAAAATCATATAATGTGTAAAAAAGTGATGTTTAAAAACTGACAAAAAGCTGAAGTCACAGAAATGGATTAAAAGAACATGGCGGTTCCCTTTCTTAATACAGGCCATAAAAATCAAATTTAAGATGTACAGTAAAATTCTGACTCACAAACAGTACTGCAAGCTTTATTAACATGCTTATACTGTATTCTACATGATTACTTTAAAATCAATAGTAAGATGCATTGGTATTGGATTTTTGTCAGAAATGAGTATATTTTGATGGCTTTAAGAAAATGTATCAGTAAATCACCCATAAACTAATGAAAAATATTTCACGTTCTGAAAGCACTGCGCCTGACATAAAATAATGTAGGTGCCATACAACATACCAGATGATAGCAATGCTGTTCCCCGTGGGGAAGGGTAGCGCCAGAAATGGATGAAGGCAAGC
Organism: Panulirus ornatus; assembly: GCF_036320965.1. NCBI lineage: Eukaryota > Metazoa > Arthropoda > Malacostraca > Decapoda > Palinuridae > Panulirus > Panulirus ornatus. The sequence goes on from NC_092232.1 coordinate 21,570,503, forward strand.
AAGTACGAATATGTACATGTGTATATACGTATGTCTGTGTATGTGTATGTAAATGTATATGTGTATATGTTGATATCTATATGTATGTATATGTGTGTGTATGGGTATACACATACATACATACATACATTTTTATTTATTTATTTTGCTTTGTCGCTGTCTCCCGCGTTTGCGAGGTAGCGCAAGGAAACAGACGAAAGAAATGGCCCAACCCACCCCCATACACATGTATATACATACACGTCCACACACACAAATATACATACCTATACATCTCAAAGTACACATATATATACACACACAGACATATACATATATACACATGTACATAATTCATACTGTCTGCCTTTATTTATTCCCATCGCCACCTCGCCACACATGGAATAACATCCCCCTCCCCCCCTCATGTGTGCGAGGTAGAGCTAGGAAAAAACAAGGGCCCCATTCGTTCACACTCAGTCTCTAGCTGTCATGTAATAATGCCCGAAACCACAGCACCCTTTCCACATCCAGGCCCCACAGAACTTTCCATGGTTTACCCCAGACGTTTCACATGCCCTGATTCAATCCATTGACAGCACGTCAACCCCGGTATACCACATCGATCCAATTCACTCTATTCCTTGCCCGCCTTTCACCCCCCTGCGTGTTCAGGCCCCGATCACTCAAAATCTTTTTCACTCCATCCTTCCACCTCCAATTTGGTCTCCTACTTCTCCTCGTTCCCTCTACCTCTGACACATACATCCTCTTGGTCAATCTTTCCTCACTCATTCTCTCCATGTGACAAACCATTTCAAAACACCCTCTTCTGCTCTCTCAACCACACTCTTTTTTATTACCTCACATCTCTCTTACCCTTTCATTACTTACTCAATCAAACCACCTCACACCACATATTGTCCTCACACATCTCATTTCCAACACATCCACCCTCCTCCGCACAACTCTATCTATAGCCCACGCCTTGCAACCATATAACATTGTTGGAACCACTATTCCTTCAAATATACCCATTTTTGCTTTCCGAGATAATGTTCTCACCTTCCACACATTTTTCAATGCTCCCAGAACTTTCGCCCCCTCCCCCACACTGTGACTCACTTCCGCTTCCTTGGTTCCATCCGCTGCCAAATACACTCCGAGATATCTAAAACACTTCAATTCTTCCACTTTTTGTCCATTCAAACCTACCTCCCAATTGACCTGTCCCTCAACCCTACTGTACCTAATAACCTTGCTCTTATTCACATTTACTCTCAGCTTTCTTCTTTCACACACTTTACCAAACTCAGTCACTAGCTTCTACAGTTTCTCACCCAAATCAGCCACCAGCACTGTATCATCAGCGAACAGCAGCTGGCTCACTTCCCAAGCCCTCTCAACCACAACAAACTGCATACTTGCCCCTCTTTCCAAAACTCTTGCATTCACCTCCCTAACAACCCCATCCATAAAAAATTAAATAACCATGGAGACATCACGCACCCCTGCCGCAAATCGACATTCACTGGGAACCAATCACTTTCCTCTCTTCCTACTCATACACATGCTTTACAACCTTGGTAAAAACTTTTCACTCCTTCTAGCAACTTACCTCCTATGCCATATACTCTCAAAACCTTCCACAAAGCATCTCTATCAACCCTATCATATGCCTTCTCCAGACCCATAAATGCTACATACAAATCCATCTGTTTTTCTAAGTATTTCTCACATACATTCTTCAAAGCAAACAGCTGATCCACACGTCCTATACTGCATCAGTAATATGAAGTGGGGAATGGAAAACCTATTCAACTTATTTTACATCTTTTTAGAAAAATCCAAGAGCATTATTATTTCCAACATGTAACTGCACTGCATAAACTTATCAGATTCATCAATAACTGCATATTATATAAAAACGAGTTCATTTAAGTCCATTACTGTTCTCAAAATCAGTTTCTTTTAAAAAAAAAAGTCTTATTCCAGTTTTAAAACATTTAACTGAAACTATGAACTACTAAACTAAATTATCAAAATGTGTAAAACAAAAACTGAACAAGATACACAGTACTGAACATATGATACTAACACCGCTCAGTGTACACTTTACAAGCTGTACGACCTACAAGATACTACTGTTTTACAGCAAAATGCTCTACGTGCTACCATTACTATTACCTTTCCATCCTGGTAGTCTGGTAATTCAAAAATACAAAAAATCAGAAACATAATCTTAATGCATCCAATTGTTAAGAAAAAGGGCAGTGGTTAAACACCATGGTTCATCTGTTAACTTCTAAATGCTGAAAGACCACTATAAGTACTCTAAAGCAAACCTTAGCAATGACATATTAAAAACACCACTGTTAGTGATGGTTAGCTCCAGTGTTTTATATGTATCAAGCCAGAACCAAGTATTTATCCATTCACTTGAAAATTTCATGAAAGTAAACATACATTATGAACATGCCACGGCTTACCACATTTGTAGATTTACTCAATGAAACCTCAAATTATTCATTTAAAAAAAATCTAAATATCCCAGACCAAATCATCATTGTTATTAAGTTCATCTACTGTCTGTTACAGTTAACTGATCAAGGTGTTATCATCATTTCACTTTATTAATATTCAACTGTGGGAGATATCAGGGTCAACAGCGTCAAGTTATGTGATTCTAAAAAGCAAGCTTTTCAAATTTCAAAATGTTCGAGAGCTGAGTGGGAACTTATACAACAATAACTGAATGGATCATTCATGTACCTATGCATATGCTGATCAGAACCTTGACTACATTCTAACAGATTAAAACTTGTATACATAACCCTTTCCATTTGCTAAAATGAACATAAGAGCAGTGTAATAAGTGATTAAACATAGGATAATTCATGATAGTTTAACTAAATAAGGTGAAGCCCTTGGCTACTCTTTTCAATAAGTTCTGCTCTACAGAAATGTTCTTGAGGAATTGAAATATGGCAAAGTAACACTGATATTCAAAAAAGTAATAAATCACTACCCGGCAATTATTGCCCATTTAGCTTATGTCTGTAGTTTGTACTAATGGAAACCATCATTCAGGAATATAAACCATTTAGAAGGCCATCACATAATAAAGAATTCTCACCATGGCTTTCGGCAGAATAATTTGTTTGACAAATCTGCTTAATTTCTTTTATGAAATAATAATCGTGTATGATGAAAGTAGGGCAGTTGATATCGTCTATATGAATTTTCAAAAAGCATTTAATAAAGTTCTAGAACAAAGGTCACTAACAAAAGTTAAGGCACACAGTATAGATAGGGTTGTACTTCAATGTTTAGGAAATTGGCAAACAGTCTGTAAACAAATAATTGATAGGTGGTCAGATGCACCAAGTGCTGTGCCACGGGGATCAGTCTTGGGACCAGTTCTCTTTCTCATATATACTAATGATATTGATAATGGGCTGCACTGTAAGATATCTAACTTTGTGGATTATACTAGGCTGGGAAATAAATCTACAACAGAAACTGAACATCTGCAGCTTAAACTGTCATAGACAGACTAATGGATTGGGCAAATAGGTGGCAAATGAATGTTAATATTCATAAGTGCAAAGTTTTACATATTAGGTGGCAAATGAACGTTAATATCCATAACTGCAAAGTTTTACATATTGGTAGTGCAAATGAAAATGTAAGTTAGAATATGAATTCAGTTGAAATACAAATAGTAAACAAGGAAAAGCACTTAGGTATGATAATCACTGGTGCTGTAAAGCCGAGTAAACAGTGCACAGAAGCAGTAAAAAAAAAGGTGAAAAAAATTCTTGGATTCACAGGAAGGGCTTTTGAATTTAAGTCTCAAGAAATTATTTGCACTCTTTGGAATATTATGTAAAATTTTGGTCATTCTACTTGAGGAAAGACACATACAGAATGGAAAGAGTACAGAGACATACCACCAAGTAGACTCCTGGTCTGAGAAATATATCTTTATGAGCCAAATAAAGGAAACAAATTCATTTAGCTCAAAAAAGATAACATTAAAAGGTGATCTAATATAGGTATTCAAAATCATTAGTGGCTTTGATAATCTTAAATCTCAAAATCTACTTCATGACAGATTCATCAGATAGAATCTCACAGAAATGGTTACAAACTTGTGGGCAAACATTTTACCTTAAACGAGATGAGGTACTTTTTCTTTGACAGAACTGTTAAATAAGGAATGATTTATCAAAAGCAATTAGTTGAAAGCAATACCATCAATACTTATAAGTACAAACTTCATAAATATATTGCTTCAAATTCACGACTAACATTAGTTGCATTTCCTTAACTATACAGTAAGTTTACAGGTCTTCTCTTTAGAAAACTTGCATCTTTCTACTCCTACCATATTAATCAATGACTTTCTGATCACTTCTAGTATTGCAAACAGTCTCAATAATTAAGGTTAAGTGGTCTGTTGCTGTTTGACTTCAGCTGTATTCAGTTATATACTTTTAATTCTGAACCCCATTCCACTACAAATCACTTTGTCACCTCAACCTCACTATTGTAATTAGACTCATTACATTTTCCTAAAATTCACAACTATCACCAATTTCATTTTATCAGATTGTAGATCCCCTTCATCACTGTCATGTTCAAGTTCTTTATCAAATATAATATCCCATTGTAGCCCTGTCTCTTATGTAAGCGAGATCAAATGAGTGAGTGAATCTGACAACCAGACATGGTACATGTTGGTGGAATAATTCTTAACAGGTAAATGAATCCTTGATAACACCGGCCAGCTCTGCCCAGGGCCATTTCTTTCAGCTGATAATGATGTTTGGCAACTTTCAATGTTCGATACCATGGTCATCCATTAGGCACAAATTACAAACCGTACATATACATCATAGTCTACTGGTTCCTGACATGTATATTTACAATTTAAACAGGGTTAAAGAGAAGGATTGTCAGTGATACACACCCAAGAGACAAAAAGTTTGAAATACTTTTTCCTTCCAGATTGTCAATACAGTATTGTACATTACTGGGAAAATACCAAGAAAACAGAAGTCTTCTTTCTGCTATGTTGGTGTGGGAAGAGTGTCAAGTAGATGGGGAGGGTCTATACCAGCAGCATGGATGTTCCTATCTAACGTAAGTATAATATTTTTTTCTGGGTGATTGCATTCTATATATCATACACCTACTCACTTTACACAATTTGAGATTTTTTATTTCACAATACAAATACACAGCTTTACATATCTTTTACACGTTTCACATTTGTTTACATACATGTTTCTTTGTTACACAGAAAGACCTTTCTTTAATGAATAAATAAACAAACAACTTTATTTGCAACAAAAAGATTAAACTAATACCCTGGAATTTTTTTTTTATTCTAAAACTAACTGCAACAATGAGCAATGACATCTGGCTTTCCACTCAGATGATGTACAAATATTCTCTGACATCCTGTTGGTGACAGGTGTATGATATTCTAAATGCTTAAAATCATGCTCACAACTGTTACTGCATTGCAGCTCTAAACACATGGCTAATAGTAGTGCAGAGCTAAACTAAATTATTATCAAAACAATAATCAGTAACACCAGAAAAAAGCACGAGTGTTCTTGCTTTGGAATCTTTGTTCTACTCTCATGGAATCATTGGTATGTATGAAAATAAGGATTTAAGAGTGAGTTTTCATTTACAGTGATATTTCTACTCTTTCGACAAGAAATAACATAGTGAGGAGGTTTATAAGAGAGCGGGACAACTTGGAGTTAAGTAATACAAAGCATAGTACAATAAACCTGGGATAAAAAACATAACTTTCATTTCAGATTGCTAAACATAAACACAGTCTAATGTTAGCAAATTTCCCTGATTTCGGTGGACATGCATCTTTATTTTCATACTAGTCGAAGGCGCCATGCACCATAAGATTTGAGAGGGAGATGGAAAGACAACCTAATCTGTGTTTTCCAAATACATGAGAGGTGTTGACATCTCTATAAACATATTTTGGCACCTTTCAGATGGATTCTAACACCTTTAGTTTGTGTTACATTATTTCATTCTCTGACATATGGAATATCAATTTGTTTTTAAAGGATCAGAATACCCAATAGGATTTGCAATCTGTTGCTTTCTGGAAAAAAGGGGGATAATTATGTTATCAAAGAATAATATTCTTTTCAAGCAACCATAATGAAATTTCTACGACTGATCACATGTCATGTGGCATTGAATGGGTGTGGCTTGATGTGTGGGATCCAGTGCCCAGTTAAGAATGGGGCAGCAGTATTAATCAAATTCTTAGCATTCTTTGTTTACAAGGTGTTATTTACTGAGAGGATCAGTTCCTTACTAATACCAAAAGACTGTATAACCAACAATAAGGTAAGTTGTATATTGCACCAGCCCAGGAGGGATGCTAGTTGAGAACATATAGCCACCTAGTGCTCTGTCAAGATTCTGCAGAGCTTTTATCAGTTTGTAATTATCAGAGTGTAAACTGATTTACAATCCAGTCAAAGCTCTACAGAATATGGAAAAAAGCAACAGCTGGATGTCTGTTGTCATCCATTTGCAGGATTACACCAATTACTTTTAGAGAATCATAGATGTCCCTCCTGTTCATGTTCAAGATGACAGATTTTAACGAAAGTGGTAAAAACTGATTTCTTAAAATCTGTCCAGTGGATAGAGAGTGGTCTTACTACCATAACTTCTCTTTAGTTTGAAGCCCTGTTAACTTTGTCACAACTTTACCTTAAGGAAGTAGGAGAGTGTAAATAATCCACTGGTCCCAATTTTATCAAATTCTGTCTACTAAATTATGTGCATCTATTTTCTGATAAATTACGTAATGATCCAAATCATGCTTTGCCATTCCTAACGCTGGATTCTCTACACAGTGAAGTATCACTGCAAGACAAATTCAAGAATTCTTCAATCAGCTGAATTCTATAATAATCTTTTTGATCACAATGTAAAAGTCGAATCTCATTCTGCTTCACTATTTGCCTTGGATACATAAATGATTCTATTCCAAAATGCTAGTGTAGTGTTTAGAAAATATAATATCAGTTGCAAAGCATGAACTGGAAAATATATTTTACTGAATGTGAACAACAGTAAGGTATAACAGCAAGAGTAGTGATGGTCATATACATGAATATGTGGGGCTGATTAAGGTACATGTGGATAAGGCACATAAAGAATTGAGAACCTACGAAAAACCCCACCTGATACCCAAAAGGTAGAGTCGAAATAAATATATCAACGTTAGATTAGTCTGCTGCATGGAATCAAATGGTAGCTCAGACTGTCATCTGTTCACTGCCATTCAACATTTATGCAATACTCAATAATGGGTGTGACTAGTGAATTCTGACTTACATGTTGAGCAGTAAGATATGTACCAACCTCTATGAAGATCTGATGATATGTTGAATTTTCAATGATGTTTTACCTACTTTTGCATTAATTAACCTCCCAAAATACACAAAACCTTAACTGCCTTACATATCATTCAGTAAAATATAATGCAAAACATTTTGTTCTGTATCTCAGTGTATTCTTTTGCCAATACACTTTGCACTGAAAAACAAAATAACTCAATAACCAACATTAACTGTAATGTAGCACTAAACTTTTACTTACAAGATTTTTCATCATACTATTCCATAAACAATGTGTCCCCCCAAAAAAAAACTTTTATGAGCTTCTATGCAGTACCTACTTCAGCTTCTACACAAAATTTAAATGCTGAAGTTTCAGTTTTTGAACAGTAAATAAGATAAACCGTAACAAATCTTTTGAGGCACATAACTGAAGTCACCTTAAAATAAAGAGCTCAAAAGTGTTAGCATCCACAGTTCTTGCTAAGTCTTTGACATCAATATGAAAAGATGCCTAAAATGAATGCATTTGTACAATAAAATCACTGATGTCAAACACACGTCTAACTAATGTACTTTCTCAACGAGCTTGTATTACTCTTAAAATACTGATAACTTAATATCATCTTATAAAAAATAAGAATATAGCTCTCCTAAAACCTTTCATGCGGATACGAAAAGGAAAAGATAAACCCACATACAGTGAATCCTATTTCTAGTTCAAATTAGTTAAGTTCTACCGAAACAAACTTCCCCTTATCGCTGTTACCATCCACCTCTGCCAACAATTCAAATACAAATAACTTTAAACATCCACCGAAAGTTTGCCAGTACCTTTCCACACGAACGCTTTCCACGAGAACACTTAACAGAAGAGGCCTCAGGACTCAAGGTGGGAATGACTCACTGTCACAGACCGTGACGCGCCCTGTTACCTTCCCGACACCCGACCAACTGGCATCCCAGACCAGGCAAAGTAATTCTTCCCCACCATCAGGGACATCTACTTCCTCCCCCTGTTACATTCCAACAGGAAAGTCATAATTAGGCTAGCTCGTGTATTCCTCGATTCTTCATATGTCCCATAAAGGAAAGAAGATAACCTTAAAGGTATGTGTTAGATTGGTTTTCATACCCGAATGTTGTTGGATTTGGTGTAACGCGACTGGTATGTTTACATGAATGACGTACACTCAGGGTCAACGCGGACGATTTAAGTCTATTACGCAATCTCCCCTTTTATTTTAATTTGTATCAAATGTAAATGAACGCCTATTTTAAGAAAATGGTGCTCTAAATAATGAAAAGAAAAAACATTAAAAACTACAGATATCTTTCAACCGTGTCCAATTTGATTTGCTTCCTTGCATCAGTCAGAACAAAGCTATAGGAAAGGGTCAAGCTTACGGACACGGGCGCCGTGCGGATAAGCGAATCTTAAGTTTACGGACACTGTGCGGATATGAATTCTTAACTTTACGGTTAGAGTGAGGACACAGATTCTTTAGCTTACGTTCACCGTGCGGATATATTTTTTTTTTTTAACTTCGGTTAATGTGTAGATAAGGTCTCATCCTTACAGATACAGTAGCTTCAAGTTACTAAAACTTTTACTCCAACCTTTTGGTTGCCATTTTTCCTGTATATATATATATATATATATATATATATATATATATATATATATATATATATATCAAACTACAGAGGTATAAGTTTGTTGAGTATTCCTGGGAAATTATATGGTAGGGTATTGATTGAGAGGGTGAAGGCATGTACAGAGCATCAGACTGGGAAGAGCAGTGTGCTTTCAGAAGTGGTAGATTAAGTGTGGATCAGGTGTTTTCTTTGGAGAATGTATGTGAGAAAACTGAGAAAAACAAATGGATTTGTATGTAGCATTTATGAATCTGGAGAAGGCATATGATAAAGTTGATAGAGATGCTCTGTGGAAGGTATTAAAAGTATATGGTGTGGGAAGCAAGTTGCTGGAAGCAGTGAAAAGTTTTTATCGAGGATGTAAGGCATGTGTACGTGTAGGAAGAGAGGAAAGTGATTGGTTCTCAGTGAATGTAGGTTTGCGGCGGCAGGGGTGCGTGATGTCTCCATGGTTGTTTAATTTGTTTACGGATGGGGTTGTTAGGGAGGTGAATGCAAGAGCTTTGGAAAGAGGGGCAAGTATGAAGTCTGTTGTGGATGAGAGAGCTTCGGAAGTGAGTCAGTTGTTGTTCGCTGATGATACACCGCTGGTGGCTGATTCGGGTGAGAAACTGCAGAAGCTGGTGGCTATGTTGGGTAAAGTGTGTGAAAGAAGAAAGTTGAGAGTAAATGTGAATAAGAGCAAGGTTATTAGGTACAGTAGGTTTGAGGGACAAAGTAGTTGGGAGGTAAGT